>NC_062284.1:106402370-106705400 GCF_902655055.1 Lutra lutra
ATATATCCTTGGTATAAAAATTAGCAGAGAAGCAGGGACGCCTGGGTGGCTCAGAAGCATATTAAATGAAAACTATAAGCTCCATCCTATCCTTTCTCCCTACCTCCATATCAACTCCTTCAACATAAATCACAGATACTCTCTATTCATTTATTTTTCTTATGAATTTCCTCCACCTATCCTATATGTGCGAATGTTATTCTTGATCGTATAGCATCCCTGCTTTCTCATTTGCAAATGCACCCTGATTTTGAGGAGTACCTACTCTTTCCCCACTAAATCTGCTTTAGCTACTCTGGTTTCCTTGTTCTTCACACACATAAAAATGAATTAAAAATATTCCACTTTCAGAACCTTTGCATTTGTTACAGCCACTGCCTAAAAAGCTTATCCCTAGATTCCCACAGCTTTCCTCCTCAATCCTTTAGGTCTTGGCCCAAATTCTATCTTGCCAGTGAGGTATTCTCTAATTGTGCTATTTAAAATGGCAGTTCCCACCATAGCAACATTTTCTGGATATGTCTCCTGAGGCATTTTGACTACGTCAAAATTAAAAAGCTTCTGTACAGCAAAGGAAGCAATCAACAAAACAAAAAACAACCCACTGAATGGGAGAAGATATTTGCAAATGACATATCCCATAAAGGGTTAGTATCCAAAATATATAAAGAACTTCTACAGTTCAACACCAAAAAAATAAGTAATCCATTTAATAAATGGACAGAAGACACAAACAGATACTTCTCCAAAGAAGACATAAAGATGGCCGACAGACACATGGAAAGATGCTAGCATCACTCATCATAAGGGAAAAGCAAATCAAAACCACAGTGAAATATGACCTCACATGTGCCAGAATGGCTACAGTAAAAAACACAAGAGACAACAAGTTTCTTGTGGAGAAAAGGCAACACTCTTGCACTGTTGGTCATGCAGACTGGTGCAGCCACTGTGGAAAATGGTATGGAGATTACTCAAAATATTAAAAATAGAATTACTGTATGATCCAGAAAATCCACTACTGGGTATTACCCAATGAATATGAAAATATATATACACACTCAGCCATAAAAAGAGTGAAATCTTACCATTTACAACAACATGGATGGATCTAGAGGATATAATGCTAAGTGAAAGACAGAGAAAGTCAGAGAAAGAGAAAGTCAGAGAAAGACAAATGCCATCTGATTTCACTCACACATGGAATTTAAGAAACAAAATAAATGATCAAAGAAAAAAAGATGAACAAAAAACAGACTCTTAAATATAGAGAACAAACTGATGGTTACCAGAGGGGAGGTGGGTGGGGGATGGGTAATGTATAGAATTGTTTAATCACCATACTGTATGCCTGAAACTAATATAACACTGTATGCTAATTATACTGGAATTAAAAAGCAAATAAAAATATTTTTTGAAAATATGACAGCCCCTAACCCCATACCTCCATCTCCCATCTTGGCTCTACTCTCTTCCAGGGCATTCTTCATATCTGATATTTTTTATCTTATCTATTTATTTGTTTATTATCTGAAACCTCCCACTAGGATGTAAGCTCCACGAAGACAGGAATTATTGTCTATCTTGCCCACTGTTATATCCTCAACACCAATAGAGATTAGCAAATAGGTGCTTGACTAATATTTATCTAATACATGAATGAATATTATTGAAAGGCACACATAAGTTTAGGGCTAATCGGACATTAGTTTGAATCCCACCTTATGAAGGTCACAACAGCTATGTGATCTTGGACAAATTTCTTAATTTGTCTAAGCTGCAGTTTCTTCATCTGTAAAAACAGGATTAAAATTAATTACTTTATATGGTGTTAAAATGAATCAGAAAGATTCCATCATGGTAAGTGTCTAAAACAGCAAAGCTTCCTTTTCTCATCCTCTTTCTCCTCCTTCTGTTCTTCTCTCTCCCTGTCTTCTTTCCACTCCTCGTCTTCTTTTTGTTGCTATTTTGAAGTAAAAAGCATAACCTTGGTATTTTTCTTTCCTAGAGTTCCAAATTGTTGCTTAGCATCTGGGAGCTTCCATCTGCTACAGGCTGACTCATCTTACCCTTCAGTGTATCCTAGCATTACAACGCAAGTAACACTGCCAATTCAATCCCTGTGATCTGGCATTAGGACATCTGAATATAGGGACACTGTGACCTCTTCTGCACTGTTAAAAGTTAGTCCAAGTTTAAAGTCACTTAGCTCCAACATTTCCCTGAGTGTTTGGGAGCCACACTCTGGGTTCATACACTCAAACAGCTGTCTCATTCCTAGTTCAAAGCAACCAGGGATAAATTAGTAGAAGAATCCCATTTGTTTCTTTGGGATTTAAGAGAAGAAAAGAAGACCCACTCCTGTTTCTCACACAATAATTCCCAGAAACTTCTGGTCAAGACTCCATCTCCAAGGTTTTTCATTACCACATTTTCCATTCACTCAGCAAACATTTAAAAAAAAAAAAAAAAAAAAAAACACGAGATGGAAGTCACCATAAAATGTAAGATTCTTTCTTCCTGAAGACAATTATTACAACTAGTCATAAAGTCATAAAAGCTATTTATGGAGAAGTTATCTTGTGTCAGGCAGTCTGCACAGGAACTCAAATCCAAAGTGATAATGCAAGGGGATGATGCCATCTACATTACAGATGGAAAACAGAGATTCAGAAGTTAGTTATCCAAGGTCATAAACTACATAGTGACTGAGCCAGGACTCAAATGCAGGGCCACCAAACTCCAAAGCCTGTGATTTTTGCAATACTTTATGCTGTCTCTGGATATTATAATCTAGAGGGGGCAGTATGAAGTTTGTCAATAATACATGCTATATGGAAATTATTCAGTTGCATTAAGAAGCATTTCTGAGTATGTGAAACCCTGTTAGGTATTTGAAAGAGGTATAATTTGAATAAGATAAAGTCGATATATATCTTCGGCAGGGAACTGTGTATGAATATACAAAGAAATGCTACAATTGAGTTAAAAACAGAGAACCTTCTGTCAACTTAGGATCAGAAAGGGTATCACAGATGATATCAGGTATCCAAGTCTGGAAGACTGGGGAGCATTTCAGCAAGTGGAGAAGGGCAGGAAGAACATAGGTAAGCCACAGAGGCCTGGCAGTATTGAGCATGAGTCTGAAGGGATAGGAATTGAAGCAGCAAGCAGTCTGAAGGAGTGAATATAAAGAGGGTCCCTGAGCAAAGGATGGGAGGGAGCCTCATCATTGCCATGAAAGGGATCAGCAAGAAGAGGAGGGGGTGAGCCGAATGAGGTCCCAGCAAAGATGTAGCAGGTGGGGGGAGAATGGGTGTAGAATGTGAATCACAGGGTGAAGGAGCTGGGCACGGCCAGCAGGAGGGACGTGGTAATAATGGGGAGGCAACAGTGTGTACAATTAGCCGTCCCCAAGGTTCTGGATGGAATGGTGGAGTGACAGGCTCATTTAGACAGACTCAAAATGTCCCTTCTCAGACATCCAACTTACACTTTTGAATTACAAAACTTCCAATCTAGCAGTAGGATTACTTTCATTGCTTCACTAGAGTGGGGGCCTCGTCCTGGGTGGCAGGGATGGCGGGGAGCAGCCTTGGCTTGGTAATATGACTAGAGAACACACCCCCCAAATGTTGGGGTGTTAATGAAAAGTTCAAAAGTTCAAAATCTCCCAGGGCAGAGTATTATCCCAGCAGATCAATGAAAGCCCTTTTAGGAAACATGACCAAATGAAATGCATTTATTTGTAAATGCTCTCCTAAGTAATGGTTCTTGAAAGTACTCTTTTTCTTTTTTTAAGTTGAGATGTAACATGATTTAACTTTAGGTGCACACCATAATTATTTGATTGCTCCTTCTTCACAGTGTTTTATGGAAGAGAGGGAGACCTAAGGACGACTCAGTGTAGGTTTACCTCAGATGATTTTTATTTTGGTCACAATATCTATTGTTAGTTTAAACATGGAAATAGAAGGACATAAAAGCATATGATTATGCTCATAGAAATGGAAAGAAAAAGAGGTGCTTAGGCAAGATTGTACTGTTCCACTGTTATTCTGAATTATTTACATGCAGTATGATCAAATCCATTATTTGACATTGGAAATGTGTATTAATAACTGATTATGATATATTTAATTGTGTAATATTGTATTAGGGTACATATTGGATGTTCTAACCACATGGATTTCAACCATACTTGTTATTATAATGATTTCTCATAGTTTTGAATATCATATACAAAAGCATGGATAATATGCTTTCTTTTAAAAAAAATCCCACTGGGAAAGAAAGTTCACCCAGGTGATGGGGGTCAGTGCCACTGAGGTTTGCCCTGTTCTCTAAAGGGGAAGAGGCTGTGAAGAGGCAGATTGGAGTGGAGAGCCCTGCTCCTTCCAAGTGGAGAAGGCCTGTCTCAAAGCCAGGTCCCAGAGTCGTATGAAACACCGCAGGGGTTTCCCCTTTCTAAATATTAGAATCTGGCCTCATTCAGTTAAGAGTCTCCTTCATCTTGCCAGCAATCATGCTCTTCCTCTCTGCCTCTGCTGGCAGAGCCAAGGGATAGAGGAATCGGGATGCAAAGTAGATACTCCTCCTTGTACCACTACTGTACTGCAAGCACCACCACTTCTTCAACCCCTTGCTAAGATTCCTTCGGCATTTCCTATTGGCTAGGCCTCATTCTGAGGTTTTCAATATATTAACTCATTTAATCTCTATAATAATCCTCCGAAGTCACTACAGAAGAAGAATCTGAAACACAGCAAGGGTAAGGAAGTGGCCTATGTTCATGCCACTGGTAACTGGTAAAGGGTGAATGATCTGACTTAATCCATTTTATCAAACATTGAGGCATCAACATTGTACTCTTTTAAAAATGTTCACAGGATGTACTCCAAAGTATAACTCCATAATAACATTTCCTCAAGGGAAATTGATGGAATAATGGAGTCATTTGGCGAATGTTGACCCTGCAATATTTCCTGATCTCCCCAAATAGCACAATTGATCTTTTTTTTTTTTTTTTAATAAGGAAGTTGATAGTCAGGAGCAAAAGTGGAGTTATTTTTCTGTTACCATGACTATTTAGGATTGGTCTCTTATATAGTTGTTTAAAGATAGGTTCATAAATAAAAGTGAGTTCACATTCCGTATCTGATAATTTTGTTTCGCTTTGTTGTATTGGGTTTCTTTTGAGAGGACATTGAAGTGATGTGAATTCTCTGACTCTCATTCCACTATATAAAGAGGACACAAATACCAAAGTCCAAAAGGGCACACTCTTGTTGGCTACATGTTGGACCTTGTGCTTGGGGCAATGATATTTCAAGCCTTGGAGAAAGACTTTGAGGTACAGTGGTGCCAGTTAATACAAAAATTGCTTTTCTGAAAAATTGTTCTAATCTAACTCAAGAAGATGTGGAACTCTTGTGCAGATAAGAGATGAAGATACGGTTATCTCGACATAGAACTGCCACCTATGCAGAGAAGGCATTTAATGGGAAATTCTGTGAAATAACTTCCTTCATTGAGACTACCAGTAGTTTACCTGAAAAGGAAACTTCATTTTAGCTATAAACCAGACAGGGTAAGAAATCATGCAGACTGGCAAGAAGGAAGAAGGCAGCAGATGATAAGAAGGTGGAAGGAGGTGAAAGTCAGAGAACAAATTACAACCCAATCACTATGAGGATAGAAACTAAAAATATTCTGATTGAAATTATCCTTTTCATTATTTCAGATGAAGTGCCAACAGATGTTCTGAAAAGGAGATAAGAATTTGGCAGGAAATCTGGCTTATTTCCCTTCCACTTTTTCCAGAGATTGTCATGCTCTAAATTCTGGACACGTTGTCCTTAAATTTTTCCTTATGCTACCTTTTGTTGTAGAGTAATTTAATTTTGATGTAGGCATTCTGATTACTCTTTTCCTTGGGCATTTGTATAGCTTATGTCTTTCCCAACTTTAATATCATAAAGACATATTCTTTCACTTTCTTTTAAAGTTTTAAATATTTTGATTTTTTACACTTAAATCATTAATTTTTAATTAGATTATTAATCTGGATTGTGTATCTTTACATGTAAAGTAGGATCTAGCTCTACATATTTTTCTATTTAAAGAGAACAATGTGTTGATTAATTCATTATTTCTCATTAATTTTTAGTGTTATCTCTGTCATATGCCACATATTCATTTGTACATAAATTTGTTTCTGGGCTTTTGATTCTATTTCTTCCTGTTTGAATTACCATAGCTTTGCAATGAGTCCTGGAATACATTTTCCTACCATTTTGTATGAATTTCAAGATCAGATTTTTAAATTTCATAATGTACCCTGCTGGGAGGTTTGATCAAGATTTCTTTTAATTTGGAAAGAATTACTATGTGATGATATTGTGTATTCTTAAACACAAAATGAAATCACTTAGTATATACACTTAAACATGTAATGCATCATCTTTTGAGTCTGGGTTCTTCTACTTAGCATGATTTTGGTTTGTTTTGGTCTGGTTTCAGGGAGGGTTGGGGTTCTTTTTAGTATAGTTGGCACATAATGTTACATTAGTTTCAGGTGTATAGCATAGTGATTTGACAGGTTATACATTATGTTCACCACAAGTGGCTATCATCTGTGCCAATACATTGTGATTACAATATCATTGACTGCATTCCTTATGCTGTCCCTTTTATTCCTCTGGCTTATTTGTTCTGTAACTAGAATCCTCTATCTTCCACTCCCCTTCACCGACTTTTCCCAAAACCCCATCCCTTTCCCTTCTGGCAACCATCAGTTTATTCTCTGCATTCATATGTCTGATTCTTCTTTTTGCTTATTCATTTACTTTTTGTTTTTGTTTGTATATTACACTTATGATTGAAATCATATGGTATTTGTCTTTGTCTGATTTATTTCACTTGGCATGATACTTTCTAGGTCCATCCATGTTGTCTCAAATGACATGATCTCATCCTTTTTATGGCTGCATAATATTTGGTTAGATAGATAGATGGATGGAAACCATGTCTTCCTTCTCCATTTGTCTATTGATGGACACTTAGGTTGCTTCCATATCTTGGCTATTGTAAATAATGCTCCAATAAACATATGGATGCATATATCTTTTCCAATTAGTGTTTTCATTTTCTTCCGGTAAATACCCAATAATGGAATTATTGAGTCATATGGTTTTTCAATTTTTAATTTTTTAAGGAACCACCATACTGTTGACAATAAGCTCTATTATCGCATTTGTCAGTATGTCATTTCTTTTTATTGCTGAGTAGTAGTCCATTGTATATCGATACCAAAATTTGTTTACCCATTCACATTGATGAGCCTTGAGTTGTTTTTATGTTTATCTATCATAAATGAAGCTGCTACAAATATTTTTTATTTAAGAGTTTGTGAGGAAACTGTTTTTATTTTGTTTAGTAAATGCCTAGGAGAGAAATTACTATATGAAATGAACTATGGGATGGGGTGGCTGGGTGGCTCAGTCTTGAAGCGTCTGCTTTGGCTCAGGTCAAGATCCCAGGGTGTTGAGGTTGAGCCCCACATCGGGCTCCCTGCTATGTGGGAAGCCTGCTTCTCCCTCCCCCATTCCCTCTGCTTGTGTTCCCTTTCTCACTTTGTTTCTGTCAAATAAATAAAATCTTTATAAAAAATGAACTATGTAAATAGATACAAATAACTCTATAGGAAACTGCCAAACAGTGGTTCTCCAGAATAGTTACATCATTTTATATTCCCCTCAGCAAAAGTGAGAGTTCTAGTCGCTCTACGTGCCCCCCCCAATTTCATGTTTTAAAGTTTTCTGTTTTAACCAATCTAATGATTTCTCATTGCGATTTTAATTTGCATTTCCCTAATGACTATTCATCTTGAGCATTTTTATGAGATCACTGGTCATTTTTATATCATCTCTTGCAAATGTCTATTCAGATCTTTTGCCCTTGTTTTCATTTGTCCTGTTAATGCAGAGTTTAAGTGCTCAGTATACAGTATGGGGAAAAGTACTTTGTCAGGCATATGAATTGCCAATATTTTCTCCTAAACTGTGGATTGATTTTCATTCCATTCATGATTTCTTTTGAAGAGAATTATATTTTTTTATAAATACTATTTTTTTCTCTTATGGACTGTGCTTTTTGTGTTCTATCTAAGAAATTTTCAGCTTAACCAAAGTCACAAAGATTTCCAGAAATTTATAGTTTGGCTTTTATATTTACCTATCTGATACATTTCAAGTTATTTTTGGTGAATTGTGTGAGATAGGCATCAAGATTTGCTGTTGTTGTTTGTAATGCACATAACCTGTTGTTCTAGAATCACTTATGGGTAAGGAAGAGAAAGCACACTTCACTCTTTCTCCCCCATTGAATGTAACTATATAATCTGGAAAGAATATACGGATCAGGTATTTGAGGAATCTGAAAAGTAAGTAGTAGCTGCAATATATTGAGGAAGAACACCAGAATTTGAAGTATTGGACTAGTAGTGAGTTAAGGACTTACCCGCTCTGTATCCCCTCAACCTCATCTTTTGCAGCTGGAAACTTAAGAATTGTACAGTCCGAGAGCTCTAGGAGACACCCTCTCGGTCCATCTCAGGAGCAGGAAAGGGAACTCCTACTGCTCAGCAAATGTGTGGAAAATCTCCCATTTCTTTCTTTCCTTCACTGTCTTGCACCCAAGCTGCCAAGCAATCCTACGGTAGTAGCAACAGAAACAGGGGAAGCAAGAGGATCCCCAGGAGGCAAGCTTCTGAGGGAGGGAAAACACCCTCTGCTCCCTGAAGCTGTAGTTTCAAGGTGAGAGCCAAACCCTTTTACTTTTCTTCCTTCTTTCTCTTGTCCCTGGATATGGTACAATTGTGGAAGTCATTGGTTTCCGACTGGAAGGCCAAAAACAGGAGGCCCCAGTTATAGAAAAATAATAGGGAGATCACAGAGAGGAAGTTATTTGGGAAAGTGAACCTGTAAAATTGCTTAAGATCTTCTGGACTCACCCTGGCTTGCACATGCATGGATCTGACCCTAACTCACACTTCAAAGACTTTGAGGATGGAACTCATGGGTAGGCCTGAATCTAGATCTCAGACTGACCTGGGCAATGGACTTGTAGGGCAGGCCCACATGATAGAGCCCAAGAGAGCTGAGCACATTTCACAGAATGTGAGTCGGAACTTGTCGTCTGAATCTAAACAGGTAGATTGCCTGCCAACATGAAAATATCAACATTCTCCATAGAGCATGAATTAGACTCACAGTCTCATGACAGGACTGAAAACGTTGAGGACACAATCCAGAAGTACTCAGCCCATGAAGAACTACAAAAATCTGGTGATGAATCCTCTCGGATTTTGTTTGTCTGAAAAAATTTTTGTTTTGCCTTTTTTCAAAGGACATTTTCATTGGATATATAATTCTAGACTGGCACTTTAAAAATGTCCCATAGTTTTCTGGGTTGCGTAGCTTACGATAGTTTGGATAAAATCTACTGCTGTATCTTTAAGTTTATTAATCTTTTGTTTTGCTGATAATCTAATCTAGTGAAATATTCTTCTTGAATATTGTATTTTTCATTTCTAGAATTTCTATTTGGTTACTTCTTAAATATTCCATTTCTCTCCTTGTTATGTTAATGATTTATCTTCGAATATATTTATATCAGCCCTTTTAAGGTCCTTGTTTGCTAATTCCATCATTTTAATGGAACTGTTATTTATGGTTTTATTTCTCTTGAGTGATTTTTCTTTTGTAATGGGTCACCTTCTGCTTCTTTGTATGTCTGCTAATTTTTAAAAATTAGATAATAGGGGTGCCTAGGTGGCTCAATGAGTTAAGTCTCTGCCTTGGGCTCAGGTCATGATCCCAGGGTCCTGGGATTGAGCCCCACATCGGGCTCTCTGCTCAGCGGGGAACCTGCTTCCTCCCCCACCCTGCCCCTGCTTGCCTCTCTGCCTACTTGTGATCTCCCTCTGTCAAATAAATTTTTTAAAAAATTAGATAATAGAAATTGAGAATTGTTTTGAGGTGCTTGGTTTTATTATATTCCTGTAAATTCTTTAACTTTCTCTGACAGACAAGTAAGTGTTACTTAAACATTACTTTAGTCCTTTCAGGATTTATCTTAAGCTCCTTTCAGGCTTAAAGTAGCTCCTTTTCTGGAGTGAATTTTGCTGCCCTTCTCGGTCATGGCCTCTTTGGGTTCTCTCCTTTATGTCCTGCACATGCAGTGAGGCCTGTTCACCCTAGCTGAGTAAGCTCAAACAGTTCTTCACCTGGTATGAACTCTAGAAATATTCCAGTTTACAGGCAACAGTAATTGTTTTTTCCCAATACGTCAGTTGGCTCTTGCTGAATAACAACATTAACACAAACTTAGTAGCTTAAAACACATTTATTATCTGTTTCTGTAGGTCAGGAGTCTGAGCACAGCTTAGCTGGGTCCTCTGCAAGACTGTAGTTGAGACGGGTTTGGTCTCATCTGGTGCTCAACTGAGGAAAAACCTGCCTGCAAACTCATGGAGCTTTTAACTGCATTTAGTTCCTTCAGGCAGTCCTACCCAGGACCCCAGTCTCACATTGGCTTGTCTGCCAGCACTACTGCCAAGTCCATGTACATGGCCCTTTCCATAGCAGTTCGCAACATGGCAGCGTCCTTCCTCAGAGCCAGCAAGGTGGAGAGAGACTAACAAGATCAACATACAGTCTCATATGATCTAATCACATAGGTGGAATCATGGATGTCCTGCCACCTTTGATATATGCTGTGACATTAGAAATAAATTGCAGGTCCTACCCACTGTTGAAGGGAAGGGAATCACTCAGGGCATGAACACAAGACCATGGGGGCCACTTTGAAAATGTCTGCCATACTTGGGAAAACCTCACAAAGTTTCATCCTTTCCATGTGCACAATGTTTTTCAGCCAAAGATTCAGTGCAGACTTCTAGAACCCTTTCTCTGAGTAGCTTCCTCCTCTGTGAAACTCTGTCCACAAATTGTAGCCACCTCAGCTTTATTGAACTCCAATCTCTGTCTCCTCAATTCAGAAACATCGTCATGCTCTTGGGATCCCCTTCTCTATGTCCCAGTCTAGAAATTACTTCCAAACAATCTGGGCAGTGGTAGTGCTCATTTCATTTGCTTCCCTTCTTAGTGATTACAGCCTGTCTCTAGGGGTATTGTACCTCTGATGACCATCACCCCATTTTCACCTAGCATGCCATTGCAGAGTGATTTTGTTCAATCTCATTTTTTAGGCTCCTATGTGGGGGTGCCTGGGTGGCTCAGTGGGTTAAGCCTCCCTTCAGCTCAGGTCATGATCTCAGGGTCCTGGGATCGAGCCCCACATCAGGCTCTCTGCTCAGCAGGGAGCCTGCTTCCCACCCACTCTGTCTGCCTCTCTGCCTATTTGTGATTTCTCTCTCTGTCAAATAAATAAAATCTTTAAAAATCAATCCATCAATCTCATATATGTATTATTGTACACTTGGTTTCTGTTTTGATTCACCCACTTTTACTGATGTCTGTATTCGTTATTTCTTCTCAGAGGTTCTTCCAGGGTTAATTTTCCTATTGAAAGATAGCTTTAATACATTTCTCTCATGAGAGTGTGCTAGTTGAAAGCACTCTTTTTTGTTTTGTTTTGGTCTGAATGTTTATTCATCTCATATTTTTTCTTGAAATTTATTTTAGCAGAGTATGCAATACTAGGTTGACAATTGTTTTCTTTCAGAACATGGGAGACATTATCTCACTATTTTGTGGCTTCCTTCAGCTGCTTTTAAGAAGCTTTCTGTCAGTCTAATTGCCTATACTTTGTAGGTAATTTACCTTTTCTCTTTGGCATCAGAGACTTTCTCTGATTCTGTGAACTTCTTTTGATCTCTGCTATTTTACTGTCTTAATTCAACAGTCTAGAAGGGACTTCTATTTTTATTTTGCTTGGGGTTTGCCTCCTGAAAATTCATAGCTATTTTTCTTATCAATTCAGAGAAACTTATTAATTTTCTAAATTACTAATATGGTTGGCTTATTATTTTTCTCCTCTGATATCTCTTAACCCGTCTTTTTTATTCTCCAGTATTTTGTCTTTTTTGCTATATTTTCAGTAATACAATATTTATCTTCCCTTATTTTTTTGGCTCCATATTCTTATCTAATGTTTTGAATGATTAATTTTAATAATTATATTTTTCCTTTCTGGAAGTTCTATTTTATCCTCTTTAAATTGGTGTGGTGTTTCTTGATAATATTGTATTCCTACATGTCTCTAATTCCTTTTGTTGTGTTAAACATTTGAAACATATATTATATTCTGTGTCCAATTACTGCAATATTTGAAATTTTAGGATTTTAATTCAATTAGATTCACCTGTGACTCCCATAGTGGCATTCTTATCTTGCTTTTGACTTTAAGTGGAATATCTCTTATATTTCACTATTAAACATGAAGTTTCTGGGGTTTGTTATAGTTACTCTTTATCAAATTAAAACATTTTTTTCCTATTTCTAACTTATATTTCCCTGAAACTATTTCATTTTATCTATTTTTGTAGTTATTAAGATGATTAACATATGCTTTCATCTTTATTATATTTTTAGTGATCGCCTATTACTAAACTTTAGTACATTCTTTTAGTCATAATGTACTCTTTTATAACTCTGCTAGATTTTATTTGATAACATTTAAATCCTAATTTAAAATTTAGGATTCTATATTTATAGGCAATGTATAATTTCATTCCTTCATTCCTTTCCTCCTTCTTTCCTTTATATCTGTGCTATTCATATCTGCTTTCATATATTAATATCAGCTTCATCTAAGCATTCCATAAAAAATCAGGAAGCACAGAAAAAATCTTTTAATTATTCTGCTCATTGTACCACTTTCCACTTCTATATTCCTTTCGCCTTGACTCTGTCTGTATTTGCAGTTTCTTGGGAGTGTTTAGAGAATTACGACATTGACCCCTTGAAGAGGCTGCTACTGTTACTGTTTAGATTGTGAAATTATTTGGCCAAGATTCTTTCACCAACAAAATTCTATGCATTTTAAACTTTCCAGGGGTGCCTGACTGCCTTATCGAGCATGCGACTCTTGATCTTAGGGTCATGAGTTTACGCCCCATGTTGGGCATGGAGCCTAATAAAATTTAAAAAAAAATAATACACTTTCCAGAAATTTTTGGCCCTGTCATTAACTCCTTTCTTATTCTCCAATGATGTAAAATTAAAATTTTGATGAAATAAAATTACTGTGCTCTTTTATCACTTTTCTTATATCTCTCATGATTTCAGTTTACTTAAACTGGGAAGTCTCTCTATAGGTATCTGTGACCCAGATTTGCTAAATACTTGAAAATAATTGACTTAATTAACATTTTTAATCATTATGCTAAATTTATATACACCACTCTCATAAATTTCCTCAAAAGCTATTGTTACAGTCACATACCTAACCCATACGCAACTTCTAAAAGGGATGGCACCACTAAAACAAACAAGGTTTTCCATCACACGTTCTCATCATAAACATTTCTGTTTCACTTGGTCCTGAGGCAAATGTCTAATCCAACCCAGTTAAATATGGGTTTGGTCTTAATCCAATTAAATGGAACTAATTTTCTTTAGTGTTATACTTGAAGAAATAGAAATTACACAACCCCAAACTTCATTTTTGTTTTTTTTCTCTTAATTTGTAGATGATAGCATCTCTCATATTATCAGGAATACCACCCGTAGGAAATAAGACTGGTGCCTCCTTTTGGATGTTTAGAAACTCTTTCATGATATCCTTAATCATCATATCCACAGTAGGTAATTATTGTGCTTATTTATTAAACTTAGGATGTTAACTATTTTGTAAGTGTTTTGCATATAGGACTGCCTAAATACTGTCTGTACCTTTGTATGGTTGGTATCTTAGGTTTAATGAAATAAAGTAGTAGTTTAAGGGTCAGATACCCTCCCAGAACTAGGTTAACTAAGATAAAGAAGGGAAGCTGTCAGTATTCTTGACTCTCTGTGAAAAGACATTTTTTTCTTTTTCTCTACACTTGGGTCTCTTAAAATCTTGGTTTAAGACTGTGGTCTCTGGACCAGCAAGTGTGGGGAGTAAGAAAAGCTGTCCCTCCACTCCATCTCAACAAAAAATGTTTCAAAGCTAGAAAAAGTTTCCCAAATAAGTCAAAGAGAACTTAATTCTCTTCTCCCATTCCCCCCAAAGCTGTATCAGCAACTCTTGGCAAAAAAGGACCCATGAGTGAGGTTAAAAATAAAAAGTCCTTAGAACAAGGACCTCCCCAAATGGGATAAGTTGTACCTGTGGAGCAGAGTGCAAATGCTATCACAGAGGATGCCCTAAAAAGGAAACCAGAATATAGAATGGCTAAGAGGGGAAGGAAAGAAAGAGGAAAAAATAATATAGGAGATAAAGACCTTAGTGTACAGTATCAGGAATCAAGAATTTATAAAGAATATTTAAACAGGGGCTTAAGAATATTTTTTAAAGTTCAAAGACAAATATAGAAGAATGAAAATTGGCGATATAAATATCAAACTTGAAGAACAGGAAGAGGATGGTGATTATAGGAGTTGAATCCCCATCTTTCAATTATAAAATACCTAAAACTGATAAATCAACAAATGGATGTTTAACCGTACACAGTAGTATCAACCACAGACTACCTCTGAAGCAGGGATTGCACCACAAAGGGTTTTTTATAATCCTCTGTCAGTCAGCTGTTGGGATGAATGCCTCCCAAGTTGAGGTATGGACACACCTCCCAGGTGCACAGCTCCCCTAGGCTAAGGGCAATTCTCCAGAGAAGGAAGTACTGCCTTAGCATTTGCTATGTACGGCACCTGGGAAGGAGTATACCAGAAGGGTCAAGGGCATTTGAGGACAGGCCTAAGCTCATAAAAAGTAGCATGCATTTTAAAAATTATGCTAAAGTAAATGCTCTTCACTTTCTTGTTTAATTGTAAGAGTAGAATGTGCTAAGTGTAGAAAACTTGGATACTTAGAAAACCATATTTTTTAAACAATTAAGCATAATCTCAAAGTTCCATACACATTAGCTATCAACCTTTTGTGAAAGTTCTTCATCTATAAATGACACTGTTCAGTTTTAGACTGTTTTCTCAGAATAATATGTCCTAAGTGTCTCCCTAGTCATATATACTCCATTATAATCCTGAAAGAGATCACAGTATTTCATTGTATTGATAGAGCAGATTGTCTACCTTCAGTCTCCTTTATTCCTGAATTAACACTGATTCCAGTTTTTTAAAATTTGAAATACTAATACTGTGAAAAATCTTTTTTGTTTTCACTCACATTTCTTGATTATTTTCTTAGGATGAAATATGAGTTATTGGGTTTTTTGTTTGTTTCATATATGCGATGTATGCTAGGGCTCTTAGAATACCAATGACATAATTTGCCCTCAAAGCCCAATGTCAAATGGGCAAATTATACCAAGTTATCATATTTTGAAGGGCATTGAATTTATCTTTTTTTCTTTTATCAGGTTATGGGGCAATTTTTCCTAGAACTGCTGGTGGACAGATGTTCTGTGTTGTCTTTAATTGGAATCCCTCTAACTTCACATGCTTTAGAAGTAGTGGTAAATTAATTTCTCTGCCATTTGAAAACCTTGGAAACTACCTTAAATAAGGGAATAAATGAAAGTAAGTTTTCTCTCCATACAATCACACACGTGCGCACACATGTGCGTGCACACACACACACACATCTGGTAGAGAAGTTTTGTTTTTAAAAAATATATATGATGTGGATTCATAACCTTAGATTGACCAGGGACATGACACTTTATGTTTACTGGATTCATGTTGAAATTTGTAGGAGTAGAAAAAGCAAGTCATCCTGTGTTATAAAACGGAAGAGAGAAAATCCAACATTCAAGGAAACCATCTATTTCCCCTTAGGTGATTCTCCTCTAACAATTTAACTTATCAGATGAGCAGTGGTGAGGGACCCCTCCATGGCTCAGTTAGCTAAGCCTCTGACTCTTGATTTCGGCTCGGATCATGATCTCAGGGTCTTGAGATAAAGCCCTATGTGGGGCTCTGGCTGGGTATGGAGCCTGCTTAAGATTCTCTCTCTCCTCCTCCCTCTGCCCTCTCTATCTTAAAAAAAAAAAAAAAAAAAAAGCCATGGTGAATCGGTATAACCTAAACATTCTCAAAACCATTTAGTCAACTCCTTAATTTTACAGAAGAGGACAACATTCCATAAAGGCTGAATGACTTACCCAAGATTACCCAAAGAATTAGTGGAAATGCAGACACTTGCCCCAGAAATGCAAAGCTTTGCCCACATACCAATTTGAATCATGTGTGGTCTACTGAGTAATTAGCACAAGTTTTACTCTTTCTAAAAAAATTAGAGATAGGGTTCTTTATTTTAAAATTGAATAATTTGGGGCGCCTGGGTGGCTCAGTGGGTTAGGCCGCTGCCTTCGGCTCAGGTCATGATCTCAGAGTCCTGGGATCGAGCCCCGCATCGGGCTCTCTGCTCAGCGGGGAGCCTGCTTCCTCCTCTCTCTCTGCCTGCCTCTCTGCCTGCTTGTGATCTCTCTGTCAAATAAATAAATAAAATCTTTTAAAAAAATTGAATAATTTATTACCAAATTGCTAAGTTGTAGACCTGCTTCAAGAAGCTGCAGTTAACCTTTGAACAATACCTGTTTGAAATGCATGGGTCCACATACACATTTTAAAAAACATTTGCTAGGGTCTTTTTTCCCTTGGTGTGAAAGCTTTATTTTTTCCATTTGGTCTGTGGCGTAGGAGAGGGCTCCATGTTGGTTAAAAACCTGCCTGGTGGCTGCAGGGAGAGACTCGGGCAGAAGCTCTAAAGCCAGGAGGATGCCAGACGGGCTCCTGAAGGGCTGCTGGATACCAGAGGCTCCCAGGCACGCGGCAGGTGCGCCTTTCCAAGAGATCCTCGCCCAGCCCAGCCTCGGGGGGGCTGGCCAGCCTGCAGCGGTGGGTCAGGTGGTCCCCGTCTCCTTGGTGTGCTTCATCTCTTCACCCAGGAAGTGGTTCTCCAGGAAGTCAGAGAGATGGGGGTCTGCGCGGGCGGAACCCAGGGCATGCAGCTCCAGAAGGGCCTGGTTCAGATTCATCTCCAGGATCTTGGCGGCTTCCACGGGAAGGGGGGTTCCCGGGCACGGTTCCACAGTATCCCGGGCGCGGTTCCACAGTCCTGGGACGGGGCGTGGCTGCTGCACCGGTTTGGCATCAAGAGAGGCATGGCGTTCTCGTGCGTCTCCTCAGCCAACTCGCAGAAGAAGTGGCCCATGTCCTCCCGAGTCACGTCCTCGCCGTGGAAATGGAGCCCGGAGAGAGGTAGGTGTGGGAGACCGGCAGACGCATGCTGACCCGGCGGGCGGCAGGCGGTGGTGGCCTCCACCTGAGTGGACTAATTCTGACACATCTGGGGCTTACGGTTGATCGGCAATGAGAAGCTAAGCCCGGAAAACGGTGCTGCTAGTCCTATAAGCACAGGGGGGCTGAGAAGATGGTTCTGAAGGTCATAACTGGAAAAGCGGTGGGGGGCGGAGGCTGGAAGAGGGTCGGCCCTGAGTCTGTTCTGCCCAAACACCGCTGAAGCCGGAGACAGATCTGAGGGACAGCTGGGCGCACTGTCTGTATGGGAATTGTTCTCAGTATAGTACCGTAAATGTATTTTCTCTTCCCTGTCATTTTTTTTTTCATACCATTTTCTCTTCTCTGAATACTTTATTGTAAGAATACAGTATATAATGCATATAACTTGCAAATTATGTGTTAACTGACTGTTACCTGTAAGGCCTCTGGTCAACTGTAGGCTTTACTATAGTAAAGTTTGGAGGAAGTCAAAGTTATATGGGTTTCCCACTGCATGTAGTCAGAGCCTGTAACCCCCTGCCTTGTTTAACGGTCAACTGTATTCTTATTTTTTATAAAAGAACATAAAGAAGGGATCCTCTTCAGAAAGCCCGTGCAGAGTAGATAGGCAAGGTGAGAATCCCATTAATTGTTGATATAATCAAAGTCCTGACTTTGGGATAATGCTTCAGAATGTGGGCTGGCACTTTCTTTGATACTTCTTTGTGTTCTTTTTGGAGGTCAATGGTTACTATAGGATCTGCTCCGCTTATTCTAATTAGAGTTTGGCCTAGTGGTCACAAGCTTGGTTGCACATTAGAATCACCAGTGAGCTTTAAAAAATTCTGATGCCAGGCCAATTTGATCTGAATCTTTGAAGGTGGGGTCCTCGATGGTTTTTAAGGATCCCCAAGTGATTTCAATGTGCACCAAGGTTGAGTACCATGGGTTTAGACCGGCGGTTCTCAACTGGAGTGATTTTTGCCTTCCAAGGGGACATTTGGCAATGTCTGGAAGCATAGTAGATTCTCACCACTCAGGAGAGGGCTACTGGCATCTAGAGGGAAAAGGCTGGGGATGTTCTAGAACATCCTACAATGCATAAGACACAAAGACGGCACAGAATTATTGGGTCCAAAATGTCATTTGTATCAAAGTTGAGAAACTCTGATCTACATGACTGGTTCTCAAAGCATGGTCGCAGGAATAGCAGCGTCAATGTTATCTGAGAATTGTTAGGAATGCAGATACTTGGCTTCCATCCAGGAGTGCAAACTCAGCATCTCTGGAGATGGGGCCCCTCAGTCTGTTTTAAGAAGCCCTACAGGTGATAAAGGTGTACACAAAAGTTTAAGAAACACTGACCTAAAGCCTAAATAATACTTCAGCAAGATTAAAAATTTTAAAATGGAGTCCGGAGAGAGGTAGTATTTTTTTTTTATTTTATTTATTTGACAGACAGAAATCACAAGTAGGCAGAGAGGCAGGCAGAGAGAGAGGAGGAAGCAGACTCCCCGCTGAGCAGAGAGCTCGATGTGGGGCTCGATCCCAGGACCCTGGGATCATGACCTGAGCCGAAAGGCAGAAGCTTTAACCCACTGAGCCACCCAGGCGCCCTGAGAGGTAGTATTTTTAAATGGAGAAAAAGGTTTAAGCACAACTTTTATGAGTAAAAATATATACAAGACAAACAAGCACATTAAGAAAATGCTAAGTCGAAATAAGTCAATCGGAGAAAGACAACTATCATATGATCTCCCTGATCTGAGGAAGTGGAGATGCAACATGGGGGGTTAAGGGGGTAGGAGAAGAATAAATGAAACAAGATGGGAGTGGGAGGGAGACAAACCATAAGTGACTCTTAATTTCACAAAACAAACTGAGGGTTGCTGGGGGGAGGGGGGGTTGGGAGAGGGGGGTGGGGTTATGGACATTGGGGAGGGTATGTGCTATGGTGAGTACTGTGAAGTGTGTAAACCTGGCGATTCACAGACCTGTACCCCTGGGAATAAAAATATATGTTTATAAAAATAAATAAATAAATAAATAAAAAATGCTAAGTATTAGTCATTAGGAAAACATGAGTTAATACCACACTGAGATACCAACACACATCTAACAGTTTGAAATAAAAAGATGGACCACACCAAGTGTTGGCAAGGATATGGAGGAACTCTCATGCACTATTGGTGAGAACATAAAATGGTACAATCACCTTGAGAGACACTTTGGGGCAATTTCTTAAAAAATTAAACATCTATGTTGTCATCTAGCCATTTTATTACTAGGTATTCATTTAAAAGAAATGAAAGCATATTCTTACAAAGACTAACACATAAATATTCACTGAAGCCTTATTCTTTGTAGCTTAAAACTGGAAACAACCCAAGTGTCTATTAACAAGGGAATGAATAAACAACTGTGATTGATATATTTATACATTGGAATACTGCTTATCAATAAAAGGAGTGAACTATTGATAACACTCCACAACACGGATAAATCTCAAAATTCATTCTACTGAAAGAAGCCAGATTCAAAAAAAAAAAAAAAAGACTACAATACCATATGATAGATTTACAGAAATTCTAGGAAGTGCAAACTAATGTGGAGTGACAGAAGGCATATCTATGAGTCTCTGAGGTCAGAGGGAAGGATAGGGTGTGGAGAACAGGGGAGGATGGACCATCAAGGGGCATGAGGAGACTTTGAGCATTCGGGGATAAATTCATGATCTTTTTTTTTTTTAATTTAAAAACACTTTATTTATCTACCTGTGTATCTAAATTTTAGGTAGTTAACATACAGTGCGATATTGGTTTCTGGAATAGAATTCAGTGATTCATCACTTCCAACAGCCAGTGCTCATCCTAACAAGTGGCCTCCTTTAATAACCATCACCCGTCTGGCCCCTCCCCCACCCACCTCCCTCCATCAACCCTCAGTCTCTTCTCTGTCATTAAGAGTCTCTCATGATTTGTTTCCCTCTCTCTTTTTTCTTCCCCCTTCCCATATGATCATCTGTTTTCTTCCTTAAACTCCACATAAGAGTGAAATCACATGGTTTTTGTCTTTCTCTGACTGACGTATTTAACTTAGCATGATACACTCCAGCTCCATCCACGTCATTTTGCAGCTGCACCAGTTTGCATTCCCACCAACAGTGCAAGAGCGTTCCCCTTTCTCTGCATCCTCGCCACCATCTGTTGTTTCTTGTGTTGTTGATTTTAGCCATCCTGACAGCTGTGAGATGATTTGTCTCTTAGCCATCTGGATGTCTTTTTTGGAAAAGTATCTATTCATGTCTTCTGCCCATTTCTTAACTGGGTTATTTGTTTTTTGGGTGTTGAGTTTGGTAAGTTCTTTATGTATTTTGGATACTAGCCCTTTATCTGATATGTCATTTGCAAATGCCTTCTCCCATCCCATAGGTGTCTTTTAGTTCTGTTGATTGTTTCCTTTGCTGTGCAGAAATGTTTTATCTTAATGAAGTTCCAGTAGTTCATTTTTGCTTTTGTTTCCCTTGCCTTTGGTAATGTGTCTAACAAGAAGTTGCTACGGCGAAGGTCAGATTTCTGCCTGTGTTCTCCTCTCGGATTTTGATGGTTTCTTGCTACACATTAAAGTCTTTCATTCATAAAAATACCTTATTGCTAAAAAACTGCTAATCATCCTGAGCTTTTGGTGAATGGTAATCTCTTTGCTGGTGGAAGGTCTTGCCTTAGTGTTGATGGCTGATCAATGGTTCAGTGGTCACTGAAGGCTGGAGAGGCTGTGGCAATTTCTTAAAATGAGACAATGAACAAAATGAGACAATGAGAAAATGAAGTTTGCCCCAGTGACTGACATTTCCTTTCACCAACAATTTCTCTATAACATGCAATGTTACTTGATAGCATTTTACCCACCATAGAACTTCTTTCAAAATTAGTCTGTCCTCTCAAACCCTGACCTTGCTTTATCAACTAAGGTGATGTGACATTCTAAATCCCTTTTTATATTTAGTTTGTTTTTATGGAAATATAGTAGACACACAGTCCCGTTTTCTCATCATCATTTATTAAAGAGACTGTCTTTCCCCGTCATGTATTCTTGCCTCCTTTGTCATAAACAAATCAACCATGTAAGTGTGGGTTTATTTCTGGGCTTCCTTATGCTCTTCCATTGCCCTTGGTGTCTACATTTTGCACCATTATCATACTGTTGTAATTATTATAGCTTTGTAGCATGTCTTGAAATCTGGGATTGTGATACCTTCAGATTTGTTTCTTTAGATTGCTTTGGCTATCCAGGGCCTTTAGTGACTCCATACAAATTTTAACATTCATTGTAATGCTGTGCAAAATGCTACTAGTATTTTGTTAGAGATTATAGAGTCTATAGATTGCCTGGGGTAGTATGCACAATTTAACATTATTTCAATCCATGAGCATGGAATACTTTTCCATTTGTTTGTGTTGCCCTCTTTTATCAATGTTTTTACAGTTTTCAGGGTATAGGCTTTCATCTCCTTGGTTAAGTTTAGTCCTAGATATTTTATTCTTTTTGATGCAGCTGTTAATAGAATTCTTTTTTTTTTTAATTTTATTTTTTATAAACATATAATATATTATTATCCCCAGGGGTACAGGTCTGTGAATCGCCAGGTTTACACACTTCACAGCACTCACCATAGCACATACCCTCCCCAATGTCCATAATCCCACCCCCCCTCTCTCAATCCCCCTCCCCCCACCAACCCTCAGTTTGTTTTGTGAGATTAAGAGTCACTTATGGTTTGTCTCCCTCCCAATCCCATCTTGTTTCATTTACTCTTCTCCTACCCCCTCGAGCCCCCATGTTGCATCTCCTCTCCCTCATATCAGGCAGATCATATGATAGTTGTCTTTCTCCAATTGACTTATTTCGCTAAGCATGATACCCTCTACTTCCATCCACGTCGTCACAAATGGCAAGATTTCATTTCTTTTGATAGCTGCATAGTATTCCATTGTGTATATATACCACATCTTCTTTATCCATTCGTCTGTTGATGGACATCTAGATTCTTTCCATAGTTTGGCTATTGTAGACATTGCTGCTATAAACATTCGGGTGCACGTGCCCCTTCGGATCACTACGTTTGTATCTTTAGGGTAAATACCCAGCAGTGCAATTGCAGGGTCATAGGGTAGTTCTATTTTCAACATTTTGAGGAACCTCCATGCTGTTTTCCAGAGTGGTTGCACCAGCTTGCATTCCCACCAACAGTGTAGGAGGGTTCCCCTTTCTCCGCATCCTCGCCAGCATCTGTCATTTCCTGACTTGTTAATTTTAGCCATTCTGACTGGTGTGAGGTGATATCTCATGGTGGTTTTGATTTGTATTTCCCTGATGCCGAGTGATATGGAGCACTTTTTCATGTGTCTGTTGGCCATCTGGATGTCTTCTTTGCAGAAATGTCTGTTCATGTCCTCTGCCCATTTCTTGATTGGATTATTTGTGCTTTGGGTGTTGAGTTTGCTAAGTTCTTTATAGATTTTGGACACTAGCCCTTTATCTGATATGTCATTTGCAAATATCTTCTCCCATTCTGTCCGTTGTCTTTTGGTTTTGTTAACTGTTTCCTTTGCTGTGCAAAAGCTTTTGATCTTGATAAAATCCCAATAGTTCATTTTTGCCCTTGCTTCCCATGCCTTTGGCGATGTTCCGAGGAAGATGTTGCTGCGGCTGAGGTCGAAGAGGTTGCTGCCTGTGTTCTCCTCAAGGATTTTGATGGATTCCTTTCTCACATTGAGATCCTTCATCCATTTGGAGTCTATTTTCGTGTGTGGTGTAAGGAAATGATCCAATTTCATATTTCTGCATGTGGCTGTCCAATTTTCCCAACACCATTTATTGAAGAGGCTGTCTTTTTTCCAGTGGACATTCTTTCCTGCTTTGTCGAAGATGGGTTGACCATAGAGTTGAGGGTCCATTTCTGGGCTCTCTATTCTGTTCCATTGATCTATGTGTCTGTTTTTGTGCCAGTACCATGCTGTCTTGATGATGACAGCTTTGTAATAGAGCTTGAAGTCCGGAATTGTGATGCCACCAACTTTGGCTTTCTTTTTCAATATTCCTTTGGCTATTCGAGGTCTTTTCTGGTTCCATATAAATTTTAGGATTATTTGTTCCATTTCTTTGAAAAAAATGGATGGTACTTTGATAGGAATTGCATTAAATGTGTAGATTGCTTTAGGTAGCATAGACATTTTCACAATATTTATTCTTCCAATCCAGGAGCATGGAACATTTTTCCATTTCTTTGTGTCTTCCTCAATTTCTTTCATGAGTACTTTATAGTTTTCTATAGATTCTTAGTCTCTTTGGTTAGGTTTATTCCTAGGTATCTTATAGTTTTGGGTGCAATTGTAAATGGGATGGACTCCTTAATTTCTCTTTCTTCTGTCTTGTTGTTGGTGTAGAGAAATGCAACTGTTTTCTGTGCATTGATTTTATATCCTGACACTTTACTGAATTCCTGCACAAGTTCTAGCAGTTTTGGAGTGGAGTCTTTTGGGTTTTCCACATAGAGTATCATATCATCTGCAAAGAGTGATAGTTGACTTCTTCTTTGCCGATTTGGATGCCTTTAATTTCCTTTTGTTGTCTGATTGCTGAGGCTAGGACTTCTAGTACTATGTTGAATAGCAGTGGTGATAACGGACATCCCTGCCGTGTTCCTGACCTTAGCGGAAAAGCTTTCAGTTTTCTCCATTGAGAATGATATTTGCGGTGGGTTTTTCATAGATGGCTTTGATAATATTGAGGTATGTGCCGTCTATCCCTACACTTTGAAGAGTTTTGATCAGGAAGGGATGCTGTACTTTGTCAAATGCTTTTTCAGCATCTATGGAGAGTATCATATGGTTCTTGTTCTTTCTTTTATTAATGTGTTGTATCACATTGATTGATTTGCGGATGTTGAACCAGCCTTGCAGCCCTGGAATAAATCCCACTTGGTCGTGGTGAATAATCCTTTTAATGTACTGTTGAATCCTATTGGCTAGTATTTTGGTGAGAATTTTTGCATCTGTGTTCATCAAGGATATTGGTCTGTAGTTCTTTTTTTTGATGGGATCCTTGTCTGGTTTTGGGATCAAGGTGATGCTGGCCTCATAAAATGAGTTTGGAAGTTTTCCTTCTATTGCTATTTTTTGGAACAGTTTCAGGAGAATAGGAATTAGTTCTTCTTTAAATGTTTGGTAGAATTCCCCCGGGAAGCCGTCTGGCCCTGGGCTTTTGTTTGTTTGGAGATTTTTGATGACTGTTTCAATCTTCTTACTGGTTATGGGTCTGTTCAGGCTTTCTATTTCTTCCTGGTTCAGTTGTGGTAGTTTATAGGTCTCTAAGAATGCATCCATTTCTTCTAGATTGTCAAATTTGTTGGCGTAGAGTTGCTCATAGTATGTTCTTATAATTGTCTGTATTTCTTTGGTGTTCGTTGTGATCTCTCCTCTTTCATTCATGATTTTATTTATTTGGGTCCTCTCTCTTTTCTTTTTGATAAGTCTGGCCAGGGGTTTATCAATCTTATTAATTCTTTCAAAGAACCAGCTCCTAGTTTCATTGATTTGTTCTATTGTTTTTTTGGTTTCTATTTCATTGATTTCTGCTCTGATCTTTATGATTTCTCTTCTCCTGCTGGGTTTAGGGTTTCTTTCTTGTTCTTTCTCCAGCTCCTTTAGGTGTAGGGTTAGGTTGTGTACCTGAGACCTTTCTTGTTTCTTGAGAAAGGCTTGTACCGCTATATATTTTCCTCTCAGGACTGCCTTTGTTGTGTCCCACAGATTCTGAACCGTTGTGTTTTCATTATCATTTGTTTCCATAAATTTTTCAATTCTTCTTTAATTTCCTGGTTGACCCATTCATTCTTTAGAAGGATGCTGTTTAGTCTCCATGTGTTTGGGTTCTTTCCAAATTTCCTCTTGTGATTGAGTTCTAGCTTCAGAGCATTGTGGTCTGAAAATATGCAGGGAATGATCCCAATCTTTTGATACCGGTTGAGACTTGATTTAGGACCAAGAATGTGATCTATTCTGGAGAATGTTCCATGTGCACTAGAGAAGAATGTGTATTCTGTTGCTTTGGGATGAAATGTTCTGAATATATCTGTGATGTCCATCTGGTCCAGTGTGTCATTTAAGGCCTTGATTTCCTTGTTGATCTTTTGCTTGGATGATCTGTCCATTTCAGTGAGGGGAGTGTTAAAATCCCCTACTATTATTGTATTCTTGTCGATGTGTTTCTTTGATTTTGTTATTAATTGGTTTATATAATTGGCTGCTCCCACGTTAGAGGCATAGATATTTAAAATTGTTAGATCTTCTTGTTGGACAGTTCCTTTGAGTATGATATAGTGTCCTTCCTCATCTCTTATTATAGTCTTTGGCTTAAAATCTAATTGATCTGATATAAGGATTGCCACTCCTGCTTTCTTCTGATGTCCATTAGCATGGTAAATTCTTTTCCACCCCCTCACTTTAAACCTCGAGATGTCTTCGGGTTTAAGATGAGTTTCTTGTAGGCAACATATAGATGGGTTTTGTTTTTTTATCCATTCTGATACCCTGTGTCTTTTGATTGGGGCATTTAGCCCATTAACATTCAGGGTAAGTATTGAGAGATATGAATTTAGTGCCATTGTATTGCCTGTAAGGTGACTGTTATTGTATATTGTCTCTGTTTCTTTCTGATCTACTACTTTTAGGCTCTTTCTTTGCTTAGAGGACCCCTTTCAATATTTCCTGTAGAGCTGGTTTGGTATTTGCAAATTCTTTCAGTTTTTGTTTGTCCTGGAAGCTTTTAATCTCTCCTTCTATTTTCAATGATAGCCTAGCTGGATATAGTATTCTTGGCTGCATGTTTTTCTCGTTTAGTACTCTGAATATATCATGCCAGCTCTTTCTGGCCTGCCAGGTCTCTGTGGATAAGTCTGCTGCCAATCTAATATTTTTACCATTGTACGTTACAGACTTCTTTTCCCGGGCTGCTTTCAGGATCTTCTCTTTGTCACTAAGACTTGTAAATATTACTATTAGGTGACGGGGTGTGGACCTATTCTTATTGATTTTGAGGGGGGTTCTCTGAACCTCCTGGATTTTGATGCTTGTTCCCTTTGCCATATTGGGGAAATGCTCTCCAATAATTCTCTCCAATATACCTTCTGCTCCCCTCTCTCTTTCTTCTTCTTTGGAATCCCAATTATTCTAATGTTGTTTCGTCTTATGATGTCATTTATCTCTCGGATTCTCCCCTCGTGGTCCAGTAGCTGTTTGTCCCTCTTTTGCTCAGCTTCTTTATTCTCTGTCATTTGGTCTTCTATATCGCTAATTCTTTCTTCTGCCTCATTTATCCTAGCAGTGAGAGCCTCCATTTTTGATTGCACCTCATTAATAGCTTTTTTTATTTCAACTTGGTTAGATTTTAGTTCTTTTATTTCTCCAGAAAGGGCTTTTATATCTCCCGAGAGGGTTTCTCTAATATCTTCCATGCCTTTTTCGAGCCCGGCTAGAACCTTGAGAATCGTCATTCTGAACTCTAGATCTGACATATTACCAATGTCTGTATTGATTAGGTCCCTAGCCTTCGGTACTGCCTCTTGTTCTTTTTTTTGTGGTGAATTTTTCCGCATTGTCATTTTGTCCAGATAAGAGTATATGAAGGAGCAAGTAAAATACTAAAAGGGTGGCAACAACCCCGGGAAAATATGCTTTAGCCAAATCAGAAGAGATCCCAAATCATGAGGGGGGAGAAAGAGCATAAAAAGAGGTTCAGAAAGAGAAAAGAAAAAAAAATTAAAAAAAGAAAACCAATAAAGAAAAAATATAAAAAGGAAAAAAAAAATATATATATATATATATATATATTAGATAAACTAGTTAAAAAACGTTAAAAAAGAAAAGGGTAAAAGTTAAAAAAAATTTAGCAGAAGAAGAAGAAAAAAAAATTGAAAAAGAAAAAAAAATTAAATTAACTGCACGGCCAAAGAATCATGGGGAGAAAGCCATGAGTTCCCTGCTTTGCTTTCTCCTCCTCTGGAATTCCGCTGCTCTCCTTGGTATTGAAACTGCACTCTCCTTGGTAGGTGAACTTGGTCCTGGCTGGGTTTCTTGTTGATCTTCTGGGGGAGGGGCCTGTTTTAGTGATTCTCAAGTGTCTTTGCCCCAGGCGGAGTTGCACTGGCCTTACCCGGGGCCGGTCTGAGTAATCTGCTCGGGTTTGCTTTCGGGAGCTTTTGTTCCCTGAGCACTTTCCGTAGAGTTCCGGAGGGCAGGAATGAAGATGGCAGCCTCCCGGTCTCCTGCCTGGAGGAGCCGAGAGCCCGGGGTCCCACTCCTCAGTGCGCCCTCAGAGAACAGCGCCCAATGACTCCCATCACCCTGGCCTCCGGCCGCGCTCCGAGCTGACCGAGCCTGCGACCGGTTCAAGGCAACCCCGAGCTGAGAGTCACTCCTCAGCTCTGTCTCTGTAGCCAGCTTCCCCGTTCTAATACCTGTGAGCTCTGCGACACTCAGACACCCCCGATCCTTCTGTGATCCTGCGGGACCTGAGGCCACGCTGACCCTGCGTGGGCTTCACCCCGGTTAAGCCTCTGGAGCGATGTCCCTCAGCGGAACAGACTTTTAAAAGTCCTGATTTTGTGCTCCGTTTCTCCGCCACTTGCCAGGAGCCAGCCCCTCCCCCCGCGGTCTATCTTCCCGTCGCTTTGGATTCACTTCTCCGCCAGTCCTACCTTTCAGAAAGTGGTTGATTTTCTGTTTCTAGAGTTGCTGTTCTTCTTCTCTTCGATCTCCCGTTGGATTTGTAGGTGTTTGCAATCTTTGGATAAGCTATCTAGCTGATCTCCCGCTACCTGAGGTAGTCTCAGCCTGCTACTTCTCCGCCATCTTGACTCCTCCCTCTAAATTCATGATCTTAATTGCAAATGTGGTTTCACAGGTAGATACATTTGTCAGAACTTATGAAATTGTCCAAAGTTTATTTTGTCAGTTTTTAAAAGGAAGAGGGGGAGCTTAAAATGTTTATCAAGTTAAAAAAAAATAGGAAAGCTAAATTAAAGTGTGTAGGATCCACATCTGATGATAAAACCACAAAGCGGCAGTCCTCAGACTTTTTGGTCTTGGGACCCCTTTCCACTCTTAAAAATTATCGAGGACCCCAAAGGGCTTTTGTTGATAAACTATTCTTTAGGAAAAGCACAATACCTCAGTAAGCAACAGAAGTGCTTTATACACAATTTCTCCTTTTCTCTGGAATATTAATATTCAGAAAAAAATTGATTTTACAGAATATTAAAAGTTCACTTACTCAAGGCTCAAAATTTAATAAAATTTTTAAAACTAACATTAAGACTTTCTAACATGAAGCTGGCTTTAAAAAAAAAAAAAGCATATGCCTAATGTTTAGGAACGTAAGGACTGCTAGTGCAGTCAGCTGCTGTTGCCTTGATGTCCATGGTGTCAACAGCTTTTGCCACTATCTCTCTTGTACTCAGAGTGCAAATGTCAGCACAGAAAAACACGAATTATGTCTTAGGATTATTAAAGTGGTTTTGAGCTTGTAGATGTGCAAAAAGATTTGAGGGTTCCTGGAAGTTGCAGACCACACTTTAAGAACCACTGCCATGAAGAAATGCAAGGAAGTGATTTCTATTTAAGTAAGTACAGTGGTTACTTTTGGGAGAAAGGAAGGATGGGGCCCATGAGTGGGATTCTGACTTATATTTCCACCTTATCATAAATCACTAAGCTAGAAAAGTTCATTATATATCCTTCCAGAATTTTCCCTATGTGTACACAAACATACGTATATAGGATTTTTTTCCAGCTCTACTGAGATATAATTGACATATAACATATAATTTTAAGGTGTGCACCAATCTACAGTACTGTACTATAAAAAAATCCACAGATAAGTGGACCTCGTGCAGTTCAAACCTGTGTCGTGCAAGGATCAACTGTATTTCTCTTTCTGTCTGACTTATTTCACTTACCATAATGCCGTCAAAGTCTATCCGTGCTATTGCAAATTTTGTAAATTTGTATTTACTTCTTTCTCACAGCTGAATAATAATTCATTGTGTGTATGTGCTTGTGTTTGGGTACCTTTATCCATTCATCTATCACTGGACACTTTGGTTGTTTCCATGTCTTGGCTATTGTGATTAATGCTGCAGTGAACATGGCAGTATAGATATCTCTTTGAGATGGTTTTAATTTCCTTTGGATATAGACCTAGAGGTGGGATTGCTGGATCGTAGGGTAGCTCTATTTGTAATTTTCTGAGGAACCTCCATACTGTTCTCCACAATGGTTGCACCAGTTTGCATTTCCACCAACAGCACATGAGGGCTCTTTTTTCTCACATCCTCGAAGCATTTTTCTCTTCTCTTTTTTACTTTTTAAATCCCTCCTCTGGTAAATTGCAGATCTCTGGGCCTTTGGGATTTAGTTACCAGGAAATCATTGTGATTCTTTAGTGGTGTTGTGTAACTTTGATTTTTCATGTTCTTTGAAGTTTTGTGTTGCTGTCTTCTCATTTGAAATAGCAGTCATCTCCTCCAGTTTTGCTAACTGCCTTCAGGATAGAAATACTTTCCGTCAGCCCTGCTGGAGATGCTAAGGCTATCTCAGACCTTGTCTGTGTGTACCTGTTCATGCTTCTGGCTCCCTCCGTGGCAGAGTTCTGAAGCTAGCATGCATTTTCTGGAGCCTCAGCATTTCAGGCCTAGTGCTGACAGCTTCTCTTCTGTTTTTCTGTAGCTGGCGCTAAGGCTCAAATTGTGGTCTCTCTCTAGCCCACATGTTTGGCTGGCTGTCTGCACTTGTTCAGTAGCTGGCCTGCTCAGCTGTCAGAAGTGTACACAGGGAGATGGCCATAGGGTAGGAAGAATGTGTATGGGATACACAGAGCCCTGGGGATACCTGTGGGCCAGTGAGGTATTCCCAGTGGTCAGCAGTGGGCTTCTTGATGGCATTTGTGACATAGTTTGGATCTGTGTTCCTTTAATGCCCCCAAGAGCTCTCCCAAACTCCTCCCACTCCACCCACCCCACGTACCCCATCTACCCCCAGTCACAGAGCTCACAATCCAGTACTCTGAATGAGGTGAGAGAGAAGGGAGCCCCTTTGACAGCATCCCACACAGCTAGAGAAACTGAGTGTTCACTCCTATGCTTTCTCTTTGCCCCCACAGGGTAAACATAGGCTGAGAAAGATCTTTTTTGGCCCTGAGCTGGCCCACGTTGGAGTAGGGGTGATACAGACAAAGCCAAATCGTTCCTCTTACCAAATGTGGCCAAATTTGTTTTGTTTTGTTTTTGTTTTGTTTTGTTTCCTCCAGTGGAGTGCTGGAGCTTTTCCTCTGGAAACCTAGATGTCCACAAAGTTTCTCTCAACAGTGAGCGAGTTTGTAAGTCAGTGTTCTCTAGAGGGCAGAGCAGCCAAGAGGGATTAGAGATAGTTTATAGGCCATTGTAGTTCCACAGCTGGGGCCAATGCTTGTCTGCCTATTACCTGACACACAGGTGGGTGAGATGCCTCCCGGGTCCCTTGGCATCTGGGGCTGGATCCCACAGCTCCCTCAAAGTCACTCTTATCCATGGATGGATGCCGGATTTTTGTTGCTGGAGTAACAGGAACACAAGTAAGGGATTTCTTACGCTGCCATGATGCTAGTGTCTGGCATTCTCTACACAGGATTCTTTTAAATAAAAATTGTATTGCCAAAAAGAAAAATTACCTCTTTAACTTCAAAATTATTATAGATACCTTTCTGTGATGATATTTTAAAGAGCTACCTAATTAAGTCTAATGACTTAATTCCATTATTTTTTCATAATTTACTTATATTTAAATTATTAAAATGTATCCACAATTATGTCATGTTAAATTATTATTTAATATTAATAATTTAAACTATTCATAAAATTTTAAATCCATTTTGCCCATTCACAAATTTTGTTTATTTTTAAAATTTTTTCCCATTCACAAACTTTTTTTTAAGGTTATTTATTTATCTGAGAGAGAGAGACAACAAGCAAGAGAAAGAGCATGAGCAGTGGGGAGGGGCAGAGGCAGAGGGAAAAGTAGACTTCCTTCTGAGCAGGAGTTAGGGCTTCGACATGAATTTTAAGAAGATGTGATTGACTCCATAGCAGGGTCCAAAGAAAGGAAAACTTTCAGGAGTAAGAAACACTGGCTACATACACTGTGCCCTTGGTCCTCTAGCGTTCCCTACCTCGACTCAATGGTAGGGAAGAAGATGAGTGGGAAGCCCTTAGCCCTCACTACAAGCCAGCTTTTCTGAGACCCTTTTGTTTCTTCTGTTAATTCACTGGACATGAAGACACACACAGGCTGTGATCAGCCACAGTTGCTGCTGTACCTCTCAGGGAAATCGGCATATGGCTTCAAGAACCTTTTCACCAAACTTTCTCTTCTCCTACACATCCACCCAGTGACAGAAATGGTCAGATCCTCACCTCAAACCCTCACTGGTGTGGTCTTCGGGAGCTATAAAAACAGATTAAGATGGTCCATAATCAATGACAAGACTATATCACAATAGGGCCAAATCCTACTCATTCTATTTCCCCTCTCAAATAAAGCTCCACAATCTTACCCATCCACGTTCCACAGAAAGACTTATAATAACTATACCAAATATTATCAGAATTCAGATAAGCCATTCCCAGCCATTTTAAATGCTCAACATTCTGTCTGAATGTGATTTAATTTAGTAAAACAAGAACATTCTCATTATGTTCACAGATAAATGAAGGCTTCAACACTCCTTGATTCCACATTACTTCTTGATTCCACAGAAAAATTAAATTCTCAAAATGTATTCCAAATGTCTGCCTGCTGCTCTTTTTTCCTAATTTTTCTCTGTTCCATGCAGGAGGGCTTTAAGGGGGGCTTCCCAGTCAGGGCCCCCCCAAGGCTGGTTGATTCCAAAGCCAAGTTCCTCATGTAAACCCCCTTTCTAGTGTTCAGAATAATATACAAGTAGATTAGAATAGTATACTGCCACAAAAGAAAATACAGTACACAGGAGGATCTAATGTGACCACTATGACTAAATAGTATCAAAACATAAATCTCCTTATGCAGAAGTATTTTTAAAATATCAGTCCTGTCATTGTGGTACTTAGAATTCAGTCCCTGGTGTTATGACACAAATTATATGTAAATATAAGTAAATTATATTTAAATATGTAAATTAAAAACAAATTCTCTAAATGTTTATTTATCAAAGCTTGGTGAAGGCCTAAAATATGTCTTTTTTTTTTTTCTCCTTTTTTTGCCTTGCATTTCATATAATGAAATGCTGGCTGGCAGTAAGAGCAAAAGATGCTGGATAAATGATGACTTTATAATAAATGAGACTTGGATCATAAAAAGAAATTGAGAGACTGTGGACTGAGAAACAAGCTGAAGGTTTTGGAGGGAAGGGGGTTGGGGATTGGTGAGCCTAGTGGTGGGTACTATGGAGGACACGTATTGCATGGAGTGCTGGGTGTGGTGCATAAACAATGAATGCTGGAACACTGAAAAGAAATAAAATGGGGAAAAAAAGAAATTACAAGATGAATGTCTTGATTTTGTTGGATAATGTAAATATAGCTTGTTTCATGCAACTCTCTAAACTGTAAATGATATATTCAGTGATGCCAATTAGTGCCCTGATCTTCTAGCTGATGGTTGTCTAACTTACCTTATAATGCCAGTGCACAGGAGGCTGGAGGGCTTAGTCCAGAAGCGCTGTCCTGGGCTTGGTTGATGGTTTGTGAGCAAAACAAGCAATGGAGACCTGTAACCAGACTGGATACCAGGCAGGGGCAATCTTAAGGGGGACATGTTAAAGTGTCACATAGAAGTTAATCTTTGGTCATGGTCTAGATGCAGAGAATAGGAGAAAAGACACAAGATGACAGAACAAAAGATGATGGGAGGTAGACTGGTAGGGCCTGGACAAATTCTCAGAGGCAGGATTACTCAAAGGAATGATCAGTTTATACTAAGGGCCCCAAACCTTTGAGCGGTGAAGAAATAAACAAGAACTTTTAGTGGAGCAAACAACAGTTTTTTAATGATACTGGTTTATAATGTACCTGCTAATGTTTTATCTATTTTTATAATATATTCTGGAAGAGTATTTATCTCTGGAAGAAGTTATTTATCATTATAATTGGATCACTTTTGTTTCTGGTATCTCCACCATTTGTTTTCATGGCATTAGAGAAATGAACTTCCGTTGAAGGACTTTTTCATTCACCACCATAACTGCAGTTGGTTTTAGAGACTATACAATAGTGAGTCTTAATAATCTTGAAGTAAGATTAGCTATCACAGAAACAGATTGAAAAATAAAGGATAGAATGGAAATTTTAACAGATTCCTCTGAGAGATAAGATACATGTTAAGCCCTTTTAAAGAAATCCATTGTATAAATAAACTCACCCTTGTCCTCCTCTCTCTCTCCTCAAACCAGAGTGATCACTGACTAGGGGAATAAGATGCAGAGTAATTCCTCTTAAACTAAATGTCTCTGCTTGATCACACATGATAAAAGGCATATATAATCAGAACACGAGGCTTGAGTGATTAATCCTATATCATGTGACTTATATAACTTTTCCAGAAAGTATTTCAAATTCCTTCCTAAAATAAAGGTGGGAAAAGGAGAAGGATAGAGTGGTACAGACATTAAATGTTTTCATAGATATCTAAGTCAGATTAAAATTGCCCCTAAGTCATTTTGGATGTAGATTTCTAAATGGGCAGTTATTCCCATTCAGCATGTTAAAGATGCTATGTTATTCTCTGGTTTCTATCCTTTTTAGTAAGTCAGCTGTTGGTCTTACTGTTGGTCCTTTGAGGCAAAGAGCCTTTCCCTTGCACCTCAATTGTTCCCCCAGCACCACACTCTATTTTAAGCTTTTATCTTGGTTTTTGATCTTCAGCAATTTATTAGTTACTTCAATGTAGTTTGCTTTGTATTTATTTTGCTTGGGGATTACAGAGATTGTTGAATTGAGGAAATGATATTTTTCATCTGTTTTGAAAAATTCTCAGCTACTATATGTTCAAATATTGAGTATCCCTTGTTCTCTATTCTATTTCTGGGACTCCAGTTACATAAATGTAAAACCTCACTTGGTTTCACATGTTCTAACATATTTTCTGTATTTAGCTTTTTTTTTTTCCTTAGGATACTTTTTGGTAACTGGTCTTCTAGTTTACTAATCCTAACTTCTATATGTAACATGCTTTTAAATCTATTTAATGAGTTATTAATATAATTTTTTTCAGTTCTAAAATGTTTTTTATTGTCCCACCCTTTTTGGTAAGTTTGAATTCTCTGGTGAAACTCTTCATCTTTTTATCTATTTTTCCATATTCTCTTATATTTAATCTATAGTATAACTATAGACTATAGACTATAACTATATATATATGTATATATAGTCTATATATATAGACTATATAGACTATAACTATATAGACTATAATCATAGTCTGTAGTTCTTCTCTATTAATTACAATATCTAGAACACCCGTAGGTCTATTTTATGGGGGGTTTTTTTCCTGATTTTTGGCCATATGGCTCTGTCTCCTGGCATGCCCAATAATTTTTGGTTGGATGTTGGACATTGTGTATTTTAAAAATTGTAGCTGCTTCAGGTAATGCTATCTTCCTCCAGAGAGGCTTTGCTCTTTTCTCTTTTAGACATAAAGAGATATAGAGTGTGGGGAGGATAACTGAACACTTTCATTCAGTCAAAGGATGATCTGAGACCGAGATTGCAGATTTAGTAAGGTTTGGTCTCCTTTTGGTTTCTTCTTATTCCCAAATTGTAGTTACTCATTACCTTCAAAGGAAAGCCTGGTACGTTCACAAGGTGACTCCCTTAGGTAGATCTTGAAGCCAATTTTTTGTTTCCTGGTACTTGAATATACTGGAAATTCTGTTCTCCTTTTAAAGGCTTTTGGTTTTTTAGCCTTCAACCTCTTGCAGTTTCAAAATGTGGCAATATATTGGAGGGGAAAACAAACTATAAGTTCTAAACCCTTCAGATCTGCAACTTTGTCAGCATAGCCATGTATGACTACCAAAAGCACTGCTGATTTCTGTTTCTCAGTAGTATTATTCTTCTCAGATAAAGCCCAGAACCAAAAGCACTGCTGATTTCTCTGTTTCTCAGTAGTATTATTCTTCTCAGATAAAGCCCAGAGCCATAGCCTACTTACTTATGCTCTTACTGCATAAGAGCCAAGGAAAAAAGCAGTTACAGATTTTCTGACTTATTTCCCCTACCTTGTATCTTAATCCTTTTAGTATTCATTGCTTTAGCAACTCTCTAGTGCCTTTAAATATGATTTTTTAAAAATGTATCTGATTTTTCTAATTCTCAGCTTGGGCATTGTTCCATCACTAGCTACTCTATCCTACTCAGAAGTGGAAGTATTCCTATAATATTTATCTTTAATCTACATAGGACTAAAAACTAAGTCATGAATATTTAGCATCTAGATTGATGATTTTATAAAAATATTTTGAGGATACACACCTAAAACTGTAAGAGCTATTTTTAAACAGCACTCAGAAAAGTCTGTTACATTTTTCCCAGAGCAGAAATAGTTGGTACTTCCTTGGCACTCCTGTAGAAATTTTCTCCTAGTTTTATTCTAGAACTTCTCATCTTATATTGTGTAGCTTAGTACTCATCTTTTTTCTAATCGCATTCTCTTTTCACTAAAAAGAATCATAATAAAAAAGAATGAAGACATTTTCAAAGACATAAACATTTCCCATATTCATTGAAGAAAATTTAGAAAGCATAGCTAGATACAGTTTATAGTTTACAGATTGGCTATAGCTGTTTGGGTTCTGGGTTGTTCTCTGTGCTCTGCAGGGCCCAGCTTCTCCTCTTTGCCAGCCACTGCCTTCACTCAGTGAAACCTGGTATGCTCAGGTAGATTCCCCATGTTCTCCTGCCCTGCGTCCAGGCTTCAGTGGACAACCTCTCTTGCACTTGGTACACCCACAGTGGGAATCACTGTACAGGGAAGCAAGCAGCCATGCATTGCTTCTCTCTTAGGAAGGGCTTATCACTTTCTAAAATTTAGCTCATTTTGGATTTTTCCCCCCATGTCCTCAGCTCTCTGATTTTTTTTTAAGTAAAACTATGATCTTGTAGCTTATCTGTTTTTTTCTGCTAGATTATCTGGGGATGATAATCTCTTACAATATTCCATGTACTAATGCAGAAATTCCTTACACTTGCTTTTTAGTTAGTAAAATGTGCACTCAGGTAATGTCAGGTTATGGATTCTCAGTCTTAGATATATTTTTCTTTTATGAATATATATGTTCTCCTGAACACACACCCATGTGCTTTGGGAGGCAGTATTTGGAAGAAGCTGCATCAGAGACATAAACCAAATATCATTTTAAGTCAAAAGTAAGTGTAGGCTTCCAATTATACTTATTCAATTTACTCTCTGATAATTATACTGCATTAATCTTAACTGGTTGATTTATGAAATTACAGATAAATATTGAATAACTTAGTGTCTGGTATTTAAAATATTTCCTGTTATATCATGCTCTAATAAGCACAGTTAAATTCTATTCTTGTGATAAATCACAAGATTTTTCTTGTGATAAATCACTGGTTACTTCTCTTTACCTTCAAAGTTCATGCTCTTTTAGCTGTACCTCTTCATATGTGTATATTGTAATTGTGAAAAATAAATGACAAGACCTGAAGAGAATGTAAAAGTTGTGGCATTGCAGTATTAGGATGATTGAATTATGAATGATTTTCTTTTCCCTCTTCAAAGAGTTCCCAAGCTTTCTAATGATGAAGGCAATGAATTTATAAAATTTTAAACTCAGAAATACAGATAAGTGGCACAATGAAATGAACTATTTTTTGGTTAACAAAATCTGAATCTCATTAAAATGATTTTGATTTATATTTTTTCTTTCCCTCATTTTAAAGGTTTCCTAGCATTAGCAATGGTAAATAAATTACTCATTGTAAAATATTATACATATTATGGTTTTCAAAAGGATAATTTTCAAAAGGAAAGAGAATTTTTACCCTCTAGATGTACTTTAAAAATGAACAGAATCTGAATATGTGTAATTTGTGTTTTTTTCCTTGAAAGCAGTGATAATTTTAGATATGATTTATATTAATTTGTTCTCAGGATCAGATCCTAAAAGGAGGCATTTTTCTAATGAATAGAAAGAAAATACTATGGTGAAAGTCACCATCTGATTATATGCATCTTATTTGTCTCTTATCTTTAGTTTTAAATCCTGTAAAAAAGAATAAGGACATCACTTACTCAATCTTTTTATTAATTTGGGATCTCCATGGTCTCTCCTGGATTGCTCTTCTATTTAACTTACTAACCAAGTTTTTTCAAGAAATGGAGAAGTTGGAGAATAAAAAAGAAGCCAAGTGCTGGATATCAATGTTCAGTTGGTTTCCTCCACCCAAACTGCAAAGGGTTTCTATAGAGCACATTCAAAAATGTCAGAACAGGAAGGAGGAAAAGAAAAAAGAAAAAAAAAAAAAAACAGCTCTCCCTCCATAAACCTCTTGTGTGCATTATATTTCCATGCTGAAATTTATCCATTTATTTTAATTTTGTGTTTTCATTAAGAAAAATATTTTAAGAATATGATGCAAATCTCAGCTTCACTTGTCACCCTTTCCCATATCAGCCTCACCCTAAATTTGGACTCACACTGGCATTTGTGTACAATAGAAGCTCATTCTAAAAGCTGTGCTTGCATTTCTTTTCCCATTGTGTATTTTAGTAAAGGTAAAAATACGCACAAAACTGTATAGAGCTATTTTAACTGGGATCTGTTTCTTTACACATTATTTCTAATCATCAATCCATTGTTTCTCAAAATTTTGTGAGTATTTTAAACCCCTATCTAACAAAAATTATATTAACCCCAAAAAGTATGGATTGAGAGACTTATTTCAGAAGATATGATCCATAAATTATAGCATTATCCTTTTTGGGAAAGTGAGGAAACTTCATCTTCAACACTAAAATAGTGTTCTCTGTATTCATTTTTAAAAAACCAAAGTATGAATTTTCTGTCTATAGACACAGGTATGGGTATAGACATAGACAAAGGCATGTTTGAGTCTGCAGTTCCTGGATAAATGTGAGAGTCAGAGAGCCTTTCTGCAGCACTCAGAAGGACCTTTATCTCCTGCATTGGAAGGTCATAGCCAAACAAGCTGAAAACCTAGTCCTTAAAGTCACAGTGCTCTAGAGACCTTCAACTACTCGGCCAAAACAGGTCTGTTATACATAAGTTAGGGCCCTAGTGTGCATCCTGAAGCTTGGGACAGGGAAATCTGGATGGATATTCCTGAGGATGTTGACTCTATATCCTTCACTCCTGGACCCCCTGCATTTGCAGAGATGACTCACCTTTTCTTGATAAGGGAGGCTGTTGTGCTGGAAAATGCTGCAGGAGGACCTGTCCCTGACAAGCTACCAGATGTTTCCCTCAGAAGCAACCCCCACCTCCTTTCCTGCCTGCCATGTCAACATCTAGAGTTAAATCCCTGCATAAACTTTCAAGGAACACTGTGGTCTGATAAGGAAGAAAAAATGCTATACAACAAAGAATTAGGAGAATTTGTTGGCCTGTACCTGGGGTTGGATTTGGAGTGTTCCGTGATCAAGGGGGAGAGGATGTAAAACTGGTCATGCAGGAATCCTAGGCTTAGGGGCATTTGCTCATGACAGCATTTAACCCTGTATTAGGCTGGGTTTTCCAGACAAGCAAAACGAATCTTTATATAAAAACTGTTAAACAGGGAGCCCATTAGACTGAGGTGATACTGAATGCCTTCGTGGCCTAAGTAAGCAAACCAAGACCTAAGCCTCAAGGTTAAGAAATCAAAGCCTGAGAAAAACCAATTATAAAAAGCCAATTAGACCTTCCCAAATAAGGCAGCTGCCTAAGCTACAGTCAACCAAATAATTGCCTCCCTTTCTTTCTCGGTCTTTTCTATAAGTCTTGCCCCTAGTTCCTGCTGGTAGAGTGTTCTTGACTACCTCTGTTTTGGCACTGCCCAACTCAAATTTATTTTTGCTCAAATAAACTCCTAAAATGTTTAATATGTCTTGGTTTATCTTTTAACAATACAGATCTTCCTTGACTTAAAAATGAGGTTATGTCTGGATAAACCCATCATATGCTGAAAATATCATAAGATGAAAATACATTTAGTACACCTACCAAACATCATAGCTTAACCTATCTTACCTTAAATATGCCTCAAATACTTGGATTAGCCTACATTGGCCAAAATCATCTAACACAAAGCCTATTTAGAATGAAAAGTTGAATGTCTCATGTAACGTATTGAATACTGTGCTGAAAGTGAAAAGCAGAATGGTTGTATGAGTACAGAATGGTTGTCCACACATCTACTGTTTACCCTCATGCATCTACTGTTTACACCCATGACTGGGTGCCCAACTGGGAGCTGGTTGGTTGGGGTTAGTGCTTGTGAAAGAGATTCCACAGAGGTCCCTAACCCCTCCTTCCAATGTGTGAGAATATTACAGGAAAGTGCTGTCTACAAACCAGGAAGAGGGCCCTCATCCCATCATGCTGGCACTTTAAGCTCACATCTTCCAGCCTCCACAACTGTGGGAAATAAATTTCTGTTGTTTAAACCAAGCTGGAATCAAAAAAGCTATTAATGAGGTGCAATAGAAAATGGAGGATCTTACTGCTAGGATAAATGAGGCAGAAGAGACAATTAGTGATATAGAAGACCAAATGATGGAGAATAAAGAAGCTGAGCAAAAGAGGGACAAACAACTACTGGACTACGAGGGGAGAATTCGAGAGAGAAGTGATGCCATAAGACGAAACAATATTAGAATAATTGGGATTCCAGAAGAAAAAGAGGGGGCAGCAGAAGGTATATTGGAGTGAATTATAGTGGAGAATTTCCCTAATATGGCAAAGGGAACAAGCATCAAAATCCAGGAGGCACAGAGAACCCCCTAAAAATCAATAAAAAAAGGTCCACACCCTGTCATCTAATAGTAAAAGTTACAAGTCTTAGTGACAAAGAGAAAATCCTGAGAGCAGCTCAGGACAAGAAGTCTGTAACATACAATGGTAAAAATATTAGATTGGCAACAGACTTATCCACAGAGACCTGGCAGGCCAGAAAGAACTGGCATGATATATTCAGAGCACTAAATGAGAAAAACGTGCAGCCAAGAATACTATATCCAGCTAGGCTATCATTGAAAATAGAAGGAGCGATAAAAAGCTTCCAGGACAATCAAAAACTAAAACAATTTGTAAACACCAAACCAGCCCTACAATAAATATTGAAAGGGGTCCTCTAAGCAAAGAGAGAGCCTAAAAATAGTAGACCAGAAAGGAACGGAGACAATATACAGTAACAGTCACCTTATGGGCAATACAATGGCACTAATTCATATCTCTCAATAGTTACTCTGAATGTAAATGGGCTAAATGCCCCAATCAAAAGACACAGGGTATCAGAATGGATAAAAAAAAAAAAAAAAAAAAAAAACATCAATATGCTATCTACAAGAAACTTATTTTAGACCCAAAAACACCCCCAGATTTAAAGTGAGGGGGTGAAAAACAATTTACCATGCTAATGGACCTCAAAAGAAAGCTGGAGCAGCAATCCTTATATCAGATAAATTATATTTTAAGCCAAAGACTATAATAAGAGATGAGGAAGGACACTATATCATACTCAAAGGGTCTGTCCAACAAGAAGAGCTAACAATTTTAAATATCTATGCTCCTAATATGGGAGCAGCCAACTATATAAACCAATTAATAACAAAATCAAAGAAACACATTGACAATAATACAATAATAGTAGAGGACTTTAACAGCCCCCTCAATGAAATGGGCAGATCATCCAAGCAAAGGATCAAAAGGAAATAAAGTCCTTAAATGATACACTGGACAAGATGGACATCATAGATATATTCAGAATACACATTCTTCTCTGGTGCACATGGAACATTCTCCATAATCATATTCTGGATCACAAATCAGGTCTCAACTAGTACCGAAAGATTGGGATCATTCCCTGTATATTTTCAGACCACAATGCTCTGAAGATAGAACTCAATCACAAGAGGAAAGTTGGAAAGAACCCAAATACAGGAGGCTAAAGAGCATCCTACTAAAGAATGAATGGGTCAACCAGGAAATTAAAGAAGAATTGAAAAAATTCATGGAAACAAATGATAATGAAAACACACCAGTTCAAAATCTGTGGGACACAGCAAAGGCAGTCCTGAGAGGAAAGTATACAGTGATACAAACCTTTCTCAAGAAACAAGAAAGGACTCAAGTATACAGCCTAACCCTACACCTAAAGGAGCTGGATAAAGAACAGCAAAGAAAGCCTAACCTAGCAGGAGAAGAGAAATCCTAAAGATCATAGCAGAAATCAATGAAATAGAAACCCAAAAAACAGTAGAACAGGGGCGCCTGGGTGGCTCAGTGGGTTAAGCCTCTGCCTTTGGCTCAGGTCATGATCCCAGGGTTCTTGGATCAAGCCCCTCATCGGGCTCTCTGCTTGGCAGGGAGCCTGCTTCCTCCTCTCTCTCTCTCTCTGCCTGCCTCTCTGCCTACTTGTGATCTCTGTCAAATAAATAAATAAAATCTTAAAAAAAAAACAGACAGTAGAATAAATCAATGAAACTAAGAACTGGTTCTTTGAAAGAATTAATAAGATTGATAAACCTTATCAAAAAGAGACTTATCAAAAAGAAAAGAGAAAGGACCCAAATAAAATCATGAATGAAAGAGGAGAGATCACAACCAACACCAAAAAAATACAAACATATTATGAGCAAGAACATATTATGAGCAGTACTACACCAGCAAATTTGACAATCTGGAAGAAATGGAGGCATTCCTAGAGACATATAAACTACCACAACAGAACCAGGAAGAAGTAGAAAACCTGAACAGACCCATAACCAGTAAGAAGATTGAAGCAGTCATCAAAAATCTCCCAACAAACAAGAGCCCAGGACTAGATGGCTTCCCAGGGGAATTCTACCAAACATTTAAAGAAGAATTAATTCCTGTTCTCCTGAAACTGTTCCAAAAATAGAAATGGAAGGAAAACTTCCTAACTCATTTTATGAGGTCAACATTACCTTGATCCCAAAACCAGACAAGGATCCCATCAAAAAAGAGAATTACAGACCAATATCCTTCATTAACACAGATGTGAAAATTCTCACCAAAATACTAGCCAATAGGATCCAACAGTACATTGAAAGGATTATTCACCACAACCAAGTGGGATTTATTCCAGGGCTTGCAAGGTTGGTTCAACATCCACAAATCAATGTGATACAATACATTAATAGAAGAAAGAACAAGAACCATATGATACTCTCAATAGATGCTGAAAAAGCATTTGACAAAGTACCATATCCTTTCCTGATCAAAACTCTTCAAAGTGTAGGGATAGAGAATACATACCTCAATATCATCAAAGCCACCTATGAAAAACCCACAGCGAATATAATTCTCAATGTGGAAAAACTGAGAGCTTTTCCCTAAAGGTCAGGAACATGGCAAAGCTGTCCACTATCACCACTGCTATTCAACATAGTACTAGAAGTCCTAGCCTCAGCAATCAGACAACAAAAAGAAATTAAAGGCATCCAAATCGGCAAAGAAGAAGTCAAACTATCACTCTTTGAAGATATGATATGATACTTTGTGTGGAAAACCCAAAAGACTCCACTCCAGATCTGCTAGAACTTATACAGGAATTCAGTATAAGTGTCAGGATATAAAATCAATGCACAGAAATCAGTTGCATTTCTATATACCAACAATAAGACAGAAGAAAGAGAAATTAAGGAGTCAATCCCATTTACAATTGCACCCAAAACCATAAGATACCTAGAAATAAACCTAACCAAAGAGGCAAAGAATCTGTACTCAGAAAACTATAAAGTACTCATGAAAGAAATTGAGGAAGACACAAAGAAATGGAAAAATGTTCCATGCTCCTGGATTAGAAGAACAAATATTGTGAAAATGTCTATGCTACCTAAAGCAATCTATGCATTTAATGCAATTGTTGTCAAAATCCCATCATTTTTTTTTAAAAAAATGGAACAAATAATCCTAAATTTTATATGGAACCAGAAAAGAGCTCAAATAGCCAGAGGAATGTTGAAAAAGAAAGCCAAAGTTGGTGGCATCACAATTCCATACTTCAAGCTCTATTGCAAAGCTGTCATCATCAAGACAGTATGGTACTGGCACAAAAACAGACATAGAGCAGTGGAACAGAATAGAGAGCCCAGAAATAGACCCTCAATTCTATGGTCAACTAATCTTCAACAAAGCAGGAAAGAATGTCCAATGGAAAAAAGACAGTCTCTTCAACAAATGGTGTTGGGAAAATTGGACAGCCACATGCAGAAAAATGAAACTGGACCATTTCTTTACACTACACACAGAAATAGACTCCAAATAGATGAAAGACCTCAAAGTGAGAAAGGAATCCATCAAAATCCTTGAGGAGAACACAAGCAGCAACCTCTTTGACCTCAGCCACAGCAACTTCTTCCTAGAAACATCGCCAAAGGCAAGGGAAGCAAGGGGAAAAAGGAACTACTGGGACTTCATTAAGATCAAAAGCTTTTGCACAGCAAAGGAAACGTCAACAAAACCAAAGACAACTGACAAAATGGGAGAAGATATTTGCAAATGACGTATCAGATAAATGGCTAGTATCCAAAATCTATAAAGAACTTATCAAACTCAATACCCAAAGAACAAAGAATCCAATCAAGAAATGGGCAGAGGGGGGTGCCTGGGTGGCTCAGTGGGTTAAAGCCTCTGCCTTCGGCTCAGGTCATGATCCCTGGGATCAAGCCCCGCATCGGGCTCTCTGCTCAGCAGGGAGTCTGCTTCCCCCCTCTCTCTCTCTGCCTGCTTCTCTGCCTACTTGTGATTTCTGTCTGTCAAATAAATAAATAAAATCTTTAAAAAAAAATGGGCAGAGGACATGAACAGACATTTTTGCAAAGAAGACCTCCAGATGGCCAACAGACACATGAAAAAGTGCTCCACATCACTCGGCATCAGGGAAATACAAATCAAAACCACAATGAGATACTATCTCACACCAGTCAGAATGGCTAAAATTAACAAGTCAGGAAACAATAGATGTTGGCAGAGAAAGGGGAACCCTCCTACACTATTGGTGGGAATGCAAGCTGGTGCAGCCACTATGGAAAACAGCATGGAGGTTCCTCAAAAAGTTGAAAAGAGAGCTGCCCTATGACCCAGTAATTGCACTACAGGGTATTTACTCTAAAGATACAAATGTAGTGATCCAAAGGGGCACATACACCCAAATGTTTATAGCAGCAATGTCCACAATAGCCAAACTGTGGAAAGAACCTAGATGTCCATCAACAGATGAATGGATAAAGAAGAAGTGGTATATATACATACATATATATATATATATATATACATGTATATATACATGTATATATACACAATGGAATACTATGCAACCATCAAAAGGAATGAAATCTTGCCATTTGCAACGACGTGGCTGGAACTAGTGGGTATTATGCTGAACAAAATAACTCAATCAGAAAAGACAATTATCATATGATAGCCCTGATATGAGGAATTTGAGAGGCAAAGTTGGGGGTTTGTGGGGTAGGGAAGGAAAGAAAACAAGATGGGATTGGGAGGGAGACAAACCATAAGAGACTCTTAATCTCACAAAACAAACTGAGGTTTGCTGGGGGGAAGGGTGTATGGAGAGGGTGGTTGGGTGATGGACATTGGGGATGGATGGTATGTGCTATGGTGAGTGCTGTGAAGTGTGTAAGCCTGACGATTCACAGACCTGTACCCCTGGGGAAAATAATACATTATATGTTAATAAAAAATTTTTTTCTGTTGTTTATAAGCCAGCCAGTCTATGGCATTTTGTCATAACAGCCTGAACTGACTGAGACACTTGGATCAAATCTGATCTGAATGACCCATTTGCCCTAGTAGACAAGAAAGAACAGTGCAGCCTTTTTTTTTTTTGCTTTGGGATATATTTTCAGGCATAGGGGGAACAGATCTAACAAGTAACTTCCCTTCATTTTCTGGTCTCAGAAATGTTTAATAAAGTCCTGTTATTCCCCCTGCCTCATGATGACAAGAATGTAACTAAGGGGCAACAAATAAATTTGTCCAGTAGTGACCCTGGGAATTCATTCCAGGTAGTATGGATGTTAAGATGACAGGGACTAGGGGAATCTCCTCTTGTGCCAGAGCCTCCCACCCCTGTCCCTGACCCCATCCTCAGCAGGGGCTACATCTTCCCACAGGCCCCAGCATCTCCAGGTGCTGAGCAGCTGTGTTTCCCAGACAGCTCCCTAAATGGCTGCATCTAAAGCCAGAATGCCTGGCATCTCAACACTCTTCTTTGTTTCTAATGAAGTCAATCTCATGCCTAACCAATAAGGATTATGGAAATAAATGAAGACTACTTGGCTGAGAACAGACAAGGGTTGTTTATTCACAGCTTGCTATAGCAAGAGAGTCACCCACCATGACTCGCCTTTGGCAGAGATTCAAAGCCAGGCAAGGGAAATGGAAAAGCTTCATAGGGAGAAAAAGGGAAAGTTTCAGGTATGCTCTCCTCAGAGATGGTTGGTATGGGGAAGCTGGGAAGGGCTCACTAGAAGCAGGGCATCTCTCGTGATTACTGTGGGGACACATTATTGGCTTACTCTGATTGGTCCTGAGTTGGAAGCAGGGATGAGAAAGGGAAGCTGACAGTCATTGAGCAAGGCCTGACCACTCTGGGCAGATTCCTGCAGATGTTGTGGTTTGGCTTCCCAGACCAGTTGCTGCAGAGGTGGTGAGTCTGGGTTCTGTTATCATATATGATCTAGCCATTGTCTGTATATTCAGACTCCCAGAATGGGGAGCAATGGTGGATGGGAGTCTCCAGACCTACGAATATTCAGAGATCTATGACTGTTCAGCAGTAGCCAGCCTCAGCACTCTTCTTTTGAGAATAGGCAAAGACTGAAGGATGTATGCCTTTTCCTGAGCTAAACTCTCCCAGTAAAGCCTGTTCTTTCACCCAGTGGTTCTTAACTCGGGAGGTGATTTTGTCCACGCGGGGCATGTTTGGCAATGTCTGTAGATATTTTTGGTCATCACAAGTGGGGTATGCCACTGGCATCTAAGGGGTAGATGCCAGGGATGGCTAAGTATCCTATAATACACATATGACAGCCCCACACAATAAGCCACTGTCTGACCCAAAATATCAGTAGTGCTGGATCCCAACATACACTGTGGGGTGCTATGGAATTTACCTTTACTATCCCTATTTAAAGATTCACTAAAATGTTCGACAATAATGGGCAATTTCCTTAAGGATATATCTTAAGGATAGATAAAGCTACAAAAATTTTGTGATTAATTATAATACAGGTTTATTTATAAATCAGAAAAATTGGCAACCACCTAAACAACAATGAGGGATTGTTTTGGTCCATCCAGTCAGTGGAATATTAGGTACCCTTAAAAATATTTCCTTGCATAATATTCAGTGAATTGGAAAATGACACATAATTTGATGTAAGTAAAAACAATTAGGATAGAAAATGGAATATACCCATACTGATCAGTGTTGTGGAATTCACCTTTATTCTCCCTGCATGACAGCACCATGATGGGATCCTCCCTCCATCTCAGCAGTCTTCCTGGGGATGCAATAGACTAGGACATTAAATGAAAATTGTCCTATTCCAGCTTTTCAGAGGTCCCTCAAATTTTAAAGTTTGAGCCATTAAAGAAAGATCTATGTTATGAATAAGTGTTCAGGTGATCTCTTTTTCTGCCTCATGATTCTTCTCATGAAAGGTTTAAGGTGCCAAGCCAGCCTCCCTGAAGAATCCAAATATATCATTCAAGTGTATTGCTCTAGACTTCAGGGAGCATAAAAAGAATTTCTTTGAGGTCTCCTTCACTCGGTTACCAATGAATCCTCACTGAGCTATTTCCTCCTTAATGGAAAGAGTTTATTTATACTCATATTTATAAAGATTCTTTAGCAATCTTTTTGATAATGGGTACACATACTTCACCTAGAAGCTAGTTTAGGGATTATACATAACAAACATTACTTCTCCCATTGCTGTGTATGTATCATTTGATCCCTTACATTGCTGAATATAATTCCATATGGTGCAGACTTCACCCATAAATACTTGAGTACATGATCTGGGTGTTATTAATAAATCTGTAGTTAGTGTCTGGATATGGCCCCTCTTGTCATGGAAGGTAAAGACTTGTCTTGGTGATCCCATATAGCTGGAAATTGCCTTATTTCCTGAAGAGGAAATGGTCTTGCAGGAAGTGAAGTTATACCTCCACCTATGAACAGTACTGGACATTGTTAGAATCAACAGGATTGAGGGAACCATATTGAAAAAGGAGAAAAAAATCAACTAACAGCTTTTAAGTAATTGTTATGTGGTAATTTCTTAGTCCCTGTTAAACTGTGTATTCAGTCTTCATTCCCAAAGCCTTTGAGCCTACAGCTAACCCAAAACAAGCTTCTATTTGGCCTCAAGGACTTCCTACTTTGCCTAAACCTTTCAGTGACTGGTAATATCAAGACTCTCTGTCCAGGGTTATTCAGTGTGTTGACCTAAAAGGGATCCCTCTGATTTTTTAAATATTTATTTTTTTATTTATTTTAGAGAAGAGAGAGCATGCATGAGTGGTGGGAGGGGCAGAGGGAGAGAGAGAGAAGCAGACTCTGCCGAGCATGGAGCCTGATGTGAGGTAAAACAATTCACAAAGTGGTTAAGGGCTTCTGTTCAAGGACATCATTAAAGGTGTCCTGGTGGTACTGTGAATATCATCCTCAAGGGGGGAAAAACAGAGATTTCTCCCTCAGGTCAGGAATAGTACAGGGATGTCCGCTCTCACCACTGTTGTTCAACATAGTCCTGGTAGTCCTAGCCTCAGCAATTAGACAACAGAAAGAAATAAAGGGCACTCAAATCAGCAATGAAGAAGTCAAACTTTCAATGACATGATACTCTGTATTGAAAACCCAAAAGACTCCACCCAAAAATTACTGGCACTCATACAAGAATTTAGCAGAGTGGCAGGATATTGAATTAATGTACAGAAGTCAATTTCATTTCTATACCCTAACAAAGAGGGGGAAAAAAAGAAATCAAAGTATCAATCCTATTTACAATTGCACCAAAAACCATAAGATACCTGGGAATATACCTAACCAAAGAGGTGAAGGATCTGTACTCTGAAAGCTGTTGAACACTTATGCAGAAATTGAGGAAGACAAAGAAATGGAAAAACATCCCATGCTCATGACTTGGAAGAATAAATGTTAAAATGTCTATGCTACCCAAAGCAATCTATAGATTCATTGCAATCCCTATCAAAATAACATCAGCATTTTTCACAGAGCTGGAACAAACATTCCTAAAATTTGTATGGAACCAGAAAAGGCCTCAAATACCAAAAGGAATGTTGAAAAAGAAAACCAGAGCTGGGGCATCACAATTCCAGACTTCAGGATCTATTACAAAGCTGTAATCGTCAAGGCAGTATGGTCCTGGCACAAAAACAGACACATAGATTAATGAAACAGAATAGAGAACCCAGAAACGGACCTACCAGCTCTATGGTCAACTACTTTTCAACAAAGCAGGAAAGAATATCCAATGGAAAAAAGACAGTCTCTTCAATAAATGGTGTTGGGAAAATTGGACAGCCACCTGTAAAAGAATAAAATTAGATCATTTTCTTACACCGTACATAAAAATGATCTCAAAATGGATGAAAGATCTATACATGAGATAGGAATCAAAATCCTGGAGGAGAACACAAGCAGTAACCTCTTCGATCTTGGCCACAGCAACTTCTTGCTAGATATGTCTTTAAAGGCAAGAGAAACAAAAGCAAAAATGAACTATTAGGACTTCATCAAGACAAAATCTTTTGCACAGCAAGGAAACAGTTAACAAAACTAAAAGACAGCCTACAGAATAGGAGAAGGTATTTGCAAATGACATACTTGATAAAGAGTTACTACCCAAAATCTATAAAGAACTTATCAAACTCAACACCCAAAGAACAAAAAATCCAATCAAGAAACCAGTATAGACATGAATAGATATTTTTGCAAAGAAGACATACAAATGGCACACAGACACATGAAGAAATGCTCCACATCACTTGGCATTAGGGAAATACAAATCAAAACCATAATGTGATACCATCTCACACCAGTCAGCACGGGTAAAATTAACAACTCAGGAAACAACAAATGGTGAGGATCTAGAGAAAGGGGAACACTCTTACACTCTTGATAGGAATGCAAGCTGGTACAGCCACTCTGGAAAACAGTATGGAGGTTCCTAAAAAAGTTGAAAATAGAACTACCCTAATGACCCAGCAATTGTCCTACTAGTTATTTATCCAAAGAAAACAAACATAGTGATTTGAAGAGGCACATGCACCCCAATGTTTATAGCAGCAATGTCCACAATAACCAAAATATGGAAAGAACCATCAATAGATGAATGGATAAAGATGATGTGGTGTGTGTATATATATGTATGTGTATATATTTACATATATATACATATTTATCATGGAATATTACTCAACCATCAAAAAGAATGAACTCTTACCATTTGCAATGATGTGGATGGAACTAGAGGGTATTATGCTAAGCAAAATGAACCATTCAGAGAAGGATAAATATCATATGATTTCACTCATGTGTGGAATTTAAGAAACAAAAGAGATGAACATAGGGGAAGGAAAGGGAAAATAAAATAAGATGAAATCAGAAAGGGAGACAAACCACAAGAGACTCTTAACTCTAGGAAACAAACTGAGGGCTGCTGGATGGGTGGTGGGTGGGGACTGGGGTAACGGGGTGATGGGCATTAAGGAGGGCTCTTGATGTAATTGGTACTAGGTATTATATGCAACTGATGAATCACTAACTTCTACCTCTGAAACTAATAATACACCAAATGTTAATTAAATTGATTTTAAATTTTAAAAAGGAGAAAAATAAAGATGCTCTGGTAATAAACAATAAAGACAACTTAATGAATGACTTCTCAATGTAGTATTGGCTAAAAAAGAAAGAAAAAAGTGTGTGTGTTGTTTTTTCTTTAGAGACAGGGGAGGGGCAGAGGAAGAGGGAGAGAATCTTAAGTTCCCTAATGTGGGGCTTAATCTCACAACCCTGAGATCATGACCTGAGCTAAAATCAGGAGTCAGTCGCTCAACCGACTGAGCCACCTAGGTGCCCCTGCATCCCTCTGATTTTGTAAAACAAGAATGTGTATGGATATTTCTGTCCTAACCAATATTTGTTTTTCTCTAGTCAGATTTTTTCTGAATGAACCACACACTCATCATGGAAAGTAAATGAGGCCATTCTAATTTTAATTCAAGTTCAGTGCTCTTCATTGTATGTTTGCAAAATTCTTCATGGGGCATGTGGCCAGGTATCACCTAGACTGTTTCCTCTTTTATCTTTATTTTACCACATGCAATAGACAGAAGATCTTGTCCTGATGCCATCTTCCTGAGAGAAATAATCTGGAGAAGTGAACATGAAGAGCTGCGATATTAGAGCTCGGGCCAGATTCACCCTGGACAACCTCGCACTGCTGAGTGTGTAGAGGCAGAGGGCATGAGGTTCACTCACCATCCAGCTCTGAAGATCCACTGCTGCTCAGGCAGAAATTCACACAGGTGCCTGTGACAGTGAACAGAGCAGGAGCTCAACTGAGGAGTCACTTTGGACACAACTGGGGATGAGTGCTTCCGTTGTGTCCAGAAAGGTCCGCCCAGCCTCTCTGAGCATAGCTCTGGTAAAATTTCCAGAAATCAGCTTCTAGTAGTGGGTGCGATGTTCTATAGCTTTAGGGGGATGTGTCTGAGTTCTAGAATCAGGGGCAAAGCAGGAAGAACCAGCATTAGTCCTTTGGACAGGAAATGCTTCACAAAGACTTCTGGGAATTTTCTGCAGAAGGAGGAACACTGGGAGGAACGAAAGTGAGACAGGGCATCCCCCAGTTTGATTAGAACATTGGCAGAAGAGATGCTACTTTATACTTTCAGGTGGTAAATAGGACTACAGGTTATAAAACTACAGACTAAATTAGCTGAGAACATACTTCATCTGAAAATGTCCAAGTAAGTATATTAAAAAGCATATAAAAGTGATATAATAAAATTAATAACGTAATGAGAGAAAAAATTAAAACCAGAAGAGAAATAGAAAGTATGAAAGACAGAAGAGGTTGAGGCTCTTTGTAAGCAATTTAAAAAAGCTGAAATACAGATGTTAGGACTTATCTCCTGTGCCCCCACTGCCCTGGGAGCAGATGTGTTTCCTTTGAGCATGTCAGTTACCAAAGTTTCATAGACTTTCTGTCTGGACAGGTTGCCCAAGTTCATTGTAAAAACTGCCAGGGCCAGGAAGTTGGGCATATTGTAAACCTTCAGATAGAAACTGTCACCTTCAGATGTGGTTCTAGCCACCTTTTCTTCTTGGCCCCAGAAGATATACAAAACCAATGCCCAATTCCTTCTCAAGTGGTGTGTTTGGGTAGATGTATATTCTGTGCTTGCTATTTTAATTTTTAAAATTCTGTTATTTTACTAAAAGAATTTCCACTTAACTGAAATGTCTAAATCTGGGCTTTTATTTTCCCACGCCCAGTGAAATCCTTGTTGGTTAGTCATAAAACTGACACTCAGAATAGCACTAAAGTTCTTTGACCAACAGCTACTTAAATGTAGACATAGTATCAAAAAACAAAGATGTGTGTCTGAAGGACTAGCCTTAAAAATAAATACTTATAAAGCAGTTGCTAATGTTACTCTTGAGTGTTTTTCCCTCACTGCCCATCTTTTTAATGTGAATTAAATTCACTAACCTTGAATTTGTGGATTTGGTCACTTTTCTCTCTCTATCTTTTTTTCTAATTAGAGAGAAAGAGAGAACAGGGGAGGGCAGAAGAGAATCCCATGCAGACTCCCTGCCCTGCTGAGCACAGAACCTGATGTGGGGCTCAATCTCATGACCCTGAGTTCATGACCTGAGCCAAACCAAGAGTTGGATGCTTAACTGAATGAGACACCCTCATGCCCCTGTTGGTTATTTTCTACCTATGTTATCAAAGTTGGCTGCTTTTAAAATTATAAATACACATAGATCCACTCAAAGATCAGTGCTCTCACTGAGTAGGCTTTAAATGACCAGTACTTAAATCTTGGGGTTGAAGTTGAAAATGTTTTTTTCCTCATAGATTTGATGATATTCTTTCATATTTTTTTTTTAGCATCTAGTTTGGGTGATAAGAAAACAAATGTCAGTGTGCATCTCACTGTCTGATTCTCAATGTTTAATCCACCCCCCTTTTCTCTCTCTCTGTCTCCATTTTCCACATTTTTAAAAAAGATTTTATTATTTATTTGACAGAGAGCAGAAACACAGGGAGCAGTAGGCAGAGGGAGAGGAGAAGCAGTCTCCCCACTGAGCAGGGAGCCTAATTCAGGGTTCAATCCCAGGATCCTGGGACCATAACCTAAACCTAAAGAAGATGCTTAACTGACTGAGCCACCCAGATGCCCCTTTTTTCCAGATTTTTTTCTCCTGAAATTTCATGCTAATGATCCAACATATGGGACTTTCATTTTTTACTGCAGCAGGCCCATGGTGACCTTTCCATATGAAAAGTAGTTACATTTATCTGTGGGAAGCTCTATTCTACTATTTTTTTCACACTGGAGTTTCCATTTACTGGGTTGATTGGCTTCCTACATAGATTCACATGGATCTCATATCTTCTTTAAAAAAAAAATGTGAGTCTGGGGTGCCTGGGTGGCTCAGTGGGTTAAAGCCTCTGCCTTCAGCTCAGGTCATGATCTCAGGGTCCTGGGATAGAGACTCACATCAGGCTCTCTGCTCAGCAGGGAGCCTGCCTCCTTACCTACTTGTGATCTGTCAAATAAATAAATAAAATCTTTTTAAAAAAAAACGTGTCTTTGTCTCATTGCTCTACCATATAGAATATTTTCTTGGCTTTATCTTCTAATCCTTTTTTAATTTTTTTTGGTTGGAGATAATGGTTTTCAGGTCCAAAGGCTTTTTATTAAAAGAAAAAACTGTGCTATTTGTTTTTCCTATTATCCAGTTCTTATTGTCAGAATAAAATATTTTCATAAGATCTCCAAAGAGACTCATCAGGCGCTCTTCTGTTCCATGAGCCATCTCTATTTTCTTCAGGCCCATTTATTTCTTGCTTGTTTATTTTGGTCTCTTATTTTGGAGACTAACCTCAGTAGTGCTGAAGTAGTGGTCTTAAGATGGCCATAAATATTTGAGAATGCACAGGCATAAAGCCATAGCAACTGGTGAGATTTGTTTTTAGATGACCAGCAGAGAGGTTGGTTGTTATAGTAGGAGGCTGCTAAATGCCAGAACGTAGAGGTCTTTTCTTCCGGGGCACTGACTTTCTTTAAAGACATATCCTCCTGTCTGGGGCTTGGGAAATAGAGCAACTATGAAGTGTTGGGTTGGAGAAGGCATGGGGCTAATAAGAGTTCTCAATATAGATTTTTGAATTAGTGCCCATGATTTTAGTTCCATGTCCAACTCTTACCCTGGAGTTTCCAAGCCTTGAGCCTCTTTGAGACTAACACCATGACTGTCTATAGGTGCTAGCTTTTGGTTTTCTCCTGCTGCTCCTTCTGACATCATTCCTCTGTTTACCTTCTATCTTCCCAAAATTTGTTGAAATCTCTTGTCCACTGTTGGCCTCCCTCCCCTTTTCTTCATCAGTCTGCTTTACCTGAATCGCATATTGTCTTAAAAGTGAACTTGGGGACGCCTGGGTGGCTCAGTTGGTTAAGCAGCTGCCTTCTGCTCAGGTCATGATCCCGGCATCCTGGGATCAAGTCCCGCATCGGGCTCCTTGCTCATCAGGGAGCCTGCTTCTCCCTCTGCCTCTGCCTGCCATTCTGTCTGCCTGTGCTTGCTCTCTCTCCCTCTCTCTCTCTGACAAATAAATAAAATCTTTAAAAAAAAAAAAAAAAAGAAAAGAAAAAAGAAAAGTGAACTTGGTGAGCTGGGTGCCTGGGAAAACCTGGTCTATTTCTGAATCTGGGTCAAGTTAGAGCACATGATTCTCCAAATCAATGTGTTGTGCACATTGTAGTAAAAGAGGAGGACTGGGACTAGGATGATATGAGTGAGGGACTCATCCATTGCCCTGAGTATAAAATTTAAGGGTACATGCATCAAAAAACTCAGTTGACTCAAAATTACTAGAAGTATCAAACTTTTAAATAAAGACAGGATTGGGAACAGTGTCATTTTAAGCCATATTGAAGTCTGAAGCAGTAGGAAAAATCAATAATCTGATCCTCTCTTTATTTAAAATTTTAACATTTTGTTCATCATAGTTTTTTGCATAGTTTTTTATATAAAAAGTATTACACTGGGGTGCTTCGGTGGCCCAGACAGTTAAGTGTTCAACTCGATTTCAGCTCAGGTCATGATCTTGGGGTTATGAGATCGAGCCCCACATAGGGCTCTACACTGGGTGTGGAGTCTGTGTAAGATTTACTCAATCCTTCTTTCTCTGCCCCTCTCCCACCTCAAAAAATTATTACAATAACATATGATGTATTTTGATTGGTGAGATTTTTTGGAGATCCCTTAAATTTTGTGCAGGCCGATGAGATTGAAAGAGCTGGCAAAGTATAAGAAGTATTTTATGACAAGTTAAGAAATTGTTGCTCTGCCATTTCCTAAAATGTTTCCCTCATTCATAAGGTTGAAGATATATATAGATACACTATACAAAGGCAGAAATATACCTGCTTGCCTCATTGCCCACTTGGTTAATCTATTTCTGGTTGGGACTGAGGATGGGAAAAATCAGAAGCCCAGAAGTACAGTATCTGGTCATAATAGGAACTAAAATGCTAAGTGAATGAATATATACTTACAGTGTTGACACCATTACCAAAAGTGCATAAATAAGATTCACTTCTAAATTAGGCAGAAAAATGAAAAATTATGAAACAGTTAAAATCTATAGTTCAAGAACTGCTTTTAAGCACACTGGTTCAGTTACAACCAGTTCTATAGGAAGGAAGAATTGGACATTCATATCAGAACCCTTTGGATATCTTTTTTTTTTCTTTAGTTATATGTATTTCATGTATAGCAAGCTATATAAAATTTTCATTAAGTTTTTTAAATGCTCAAAAGAAGTGGCAAAGCTGACGTACAAATGACCACCACTGAAACAGAATTGAGAAACAGAAAAGTGGTTTGGTGTTTCAAACTTATCCTTTCATTTACAAATATAAAATATCAACCAAAAAAAAAAGTTATTCGAAATATTAAAAATAGGAGCTAGCAGCATTGAACATTCAATAGAGATAATGAATACCAGAATAAACACTGCTGAAAATGCAAATTAGAAGAATATCAAGAAAAATTCAAGAATTTAAGAGAGAAAGAAATATAGAATTTAAATGACAAATGCAGAAGATAAAGAAGATACATTAAGCTCTGTAATCATGTTGAAAAATGACCTCCTACCAAATGTCATCTGCTAAAATTCAGTGTCTTTCAGAGAAACACTTCAGAAGATAGAAGGACGTGGAAAATCCCTTTGTTTAATGGAGGGGTCTTTCAGAAATAACCAGATATGTAACAAAAATAGTCCCATTTCTACATTAGGAAAAAATTAAGTTGCCCTTAATTACCACTTAAACATTATGCTGAAGGTATTTGATGCAATAAGATAAAGAAATAGTAAATTCTAAAAAGGATGTCAAATATTGTTTCCCTAGAAAATATGAGGAAACAACTAATAAACTATATTAGCCAAGAACAACTAAAACATTAAGTAGGAATCAACCTTACAGTGCCATGTTGGGATAAAAATATACAAATTCTAATACATTTTTAATACCAAAAATAATTTTAAATATAATGGCAGACACAAAAAATATCCATCTTCCATCTTTTTCAGTGCTCTGTTCAGATAAGCTAGATTGATGAATAAGAGGGAAGGGAGGCCATCAGCAAACAAGAGGTTTCAACCAATTTCTGGAAGGAAATTTCTAAATTATAAAGTAGGAGAAAATCCAGGGAACCTTGGGTTTGGTGATGAGTTTTTATATAACACCAAAAGCACAATCCATGAAAGAAAATATTTGCAAAGTTGGACTTAATTAAAATTAAAAACTTCTGCCCTGGCAAAAGCAATGTTAAGAAAAATACTTGCAAAACATATCCAGTAAAGGACTTGTACCCAAAATATACAAAGAACTCCTAAAACTCAACTTTTAAAAAATGGGTAAAATACCTGAACACACATGTCATCAGAGAAGATATACAGATGGCAAATAAACATAGGAAAAGATGCTCAACATTAGATGTCATTAGGGAATTGCAAATTAAAACAATAATTAGCTACACCTACATACCTATTTGGATGGCTAAATATATGAAAAATGCATATTTTTATTCCAACATAGCACTGTTATGGTTGATTCCTACTTGATTTAAAACACTGACAGCATCAAATGCTGGTGAGGATCTGAGGCAACCGGAACTCATTTACTGAGGTAGGAGTGCAAAATGTTGTAGTTGCTTTGGAAGACAGTCTGGCATTGTCTGGAAGACAGTGACCGGATATACCTCTCTAGTAGAGATGTTCTGTGTACTGCACAGCCATAGAATGTGGAAAATGTTAGATATGGCATCCTCTACTCTTGAATAGTTTCTGAAGACCCATAGGTTATATATCACAATCATATAAATAATTTTTTTTCCAAGAGCAAGTGTTAAATATAACTGTGCGTCCATAATTTTATTTGTGGTTAAAGGTGTCCAACTTTTTCAATACTGGTTTTATGGTGCCATATCTTCTGAAGTCAAAGAAGCTGATCTATTTGTTACTTTTCTAAAATCAAAGAATAGTTATTGTGCGTTTGTAATTTTATTTGATGCCTAAGAGTAGAGGGACCTCAACCATCCTATTTGATAGGAAGTGCCTCCATCAGTTGAGTTCATACTGACATCTGGAGGTCGAGTTTGGTACTACAGTTTACTTTTCTTCAGCTCTCTTAGTGCCTTCAACGCCTTTTAAAATAGAAGTAAAATATCTGAAATATTAAAGATATCAAAAAATAGTAAGAAAAATCTTATTTCATTTTTTGTATCTTCTACAAGGTCTTTGTTGCTTGGAAAATTTGGGTGTAATTCTGGGGAAAGAATAACAGTAACTGATTAACTGTTCTTGAGTACCAGCTAGATGTCAGGCAACACACTAGGTGCTTTACTTGGAGCAATTCATTTTATCTTCAGACCAACTTATGAAATAAGAAATATTATTATCCTTATTTTAGAGTTGAGATGTAGGCTCAGAGTGGCTGGTAGTTCCTCAAGGTCATTCAAGTAGTTATGGCAGAACAGAAGTTGAACTCAAATCTGTGTGACTTCAGAATCCAGCTGGGAGTGTTGCAGAAGTTCTGCAGAAAGGAATGTGTTGTGGGGTCAAAAGAAATTTCTGTGAAGAATAAAGCACCGTGGGTCATTCCCACAAGGAGCCAAGTTATATAACTTCCCAAGTCCTAAGCATTCAAAACATGCCATAAAAAATATTTCTTAGGAAGAGCATTGGTAGAAAGGGGCAGGAGTGTCTCAGAAACGGTATCATTTGCCAACTAAGTCTGAGGTCTAACTGTGAACTATTTTCTTGGGTCAGATGAATTGGGCCCTACCTGCCCTAATGGGAACCTGAGACACCATTTAAGGCCCATTTTGTGAAGGGCCTCAAATGTGGATCTCCAAATGGGATATACAGAACACACCGCAAGATGATGAATTTCATCATACAATTTCATGCTTGTGTTTGATTAAATGATAGTCTGGCCCCATCATGTGTTATGAACATGTAACTTTTGCAAATGTAATTATCTTCGAAAATAAGTATGTTGTACTGTATTTCTGCATTTAAAGTATTAAGTGTAGACATGTTATAAGTCAAGTATTATAACTCTTTGGCATTTAAAAAAACTGTTAATAAACTAAGAGCATCCAAAGATGGAAGGGGGCCACGTCACTATTGCAATTCTTAATGTCCCAGCTGTGCAGCTCTATAATTCCACAACTGCACTTGGAACAGTTAGCCAGGAAAGTGCTAATCTTTGCTTTAAGGCCCCCTCTTCCCACACGCAGACTTTCTTTCTAGCAGTTTCCCTAAAGTATTGGCAGAACTTCACTGATAAGTCAAAAGCTAAAGGCATGGTTGAAGAAATGTCTAAGAAATTAGAAAATACTTTGCTTTTGAAAGATGGCTGATTAACTAATGAACTTTATTCAGAGCATTTTGGCCTGTGGGGTTCTTGTACTTGACTAAAGGGACTTAGCTGAGTTTAATGTCTCTCAATGATTTAAAATTCCCAATAATGAGGGTTTTTTTTTTTAAGAAAAGTTTTTTGTAGTAACAATTAATGGACATCTCAAAAAAACAAAGTTAATGAATTTTTCTATCAAATTCATGGTAGGACTGGCAAATGTCAGTAGTCACAATGTTTTCCCTCCTCCTGTTCTTAGCCATATGCCCAGAGATCATAAATGAGGGGATTGCTTCTTACACTTCATCCCTCCATGTTTCCCTCTGTTACAAACTCATCAACTCAATATGTTGATGATAGCAGTCTGGCAAGAGCCAGTTCTGTCTACCAGCTTGGGAGAGAAAAGAAGATCTGTTAGGATTAAGACTATCTGTTTCTCATTATTGCACTATATATGGTTTCTGTGAATCAATTAAAGATACTGATTTCAAAACCCTTTATGCCTCCTATTCTGGGAAAATGCAATCTGCTATTACTATTACTTACATGAGAATCAAATATAATAATTCGGGTAGCTGGAATAGAAGATATTCAAGCTAGAACTTCAGTCACCCTTGGCATCCTTCATACATACCCACACAACCTCTGATATATATATATATATATCAGATATATATATATATATATATATATATATCACACACACACACACACACACACACACATATATATCATAAAAGCACTAAAATCATTCCAAGATCTCTGTCCACAATGTCGCAGGGTTGTAATTGTCTTTCTGTCTCCAGTACACAACCCTTCAAAAGTTCCTTCCATGCTAGTTAGAGTAATCTGGTTAAGGGTGGTAATGCTTATGTTAAACAGACTGGAGTTTTGAACCATAACCCTGACATTTAATAGTTGGGTAACCTTGTGTAAGCTATTTACCCTCAATTTCCACATCAGTAAAATGAGGATAATAATTATATTTAGTTCATAAAGTGTATGAGTACACTCCCTTATATGACTAATGGAGGCTTCTATAGAAGTTCATAGAAATGTTAAGGGTTTATGGACATAAATTGACCTTTTAAAAGGTAATTTTCTTATGGAAATTATGATGATTAATTGCCTGTATCAACTTGACTGGAACACGGGGTACCCAGTTATCTAGTTAAATATTCTAGGTATGTCTATGAGGATGTTTCTGCACGAGATTAACATTTGAATCAATAGACTGAGAAAAGCAGATTGCTCTCCCCAGCGTGGATGAATCTCACCCAATCTATTAGAGGTCTGAAAAGAACAAAAGGTAGGTTAAGGAAGAATTTGATCTGATTGTCGTTTTTGTTTTTGTCTTAAGTAGGCTGCACACCCAGCATGGAGCCCAACGCAGGGCTTGAATTCACAACCCTGAGATCAACACCTGAGCTAAGATCAAGAGTTGGACGCTTAACCAACTAAGCCACCCAGACACCCTTAACTGTTTTTAAATTGGGATATTGGCCCTCCAGATACTCGGACTTTTGGACTCAGACTGCAACTACACCACTGGCTCTCCTCGGTCCAGACAGCAGACCATGAGACTTCTCAGCCTCCGTAATCAAGTAAGCCAATTCCTTACAATAAATCTCTATATATGTAGCTTCTATAAATATATACCCTCCCCCATCTATATACAATATATTCTGTTTTTTTTTTCTAGAGAATCCTGACATACAAAATCCAAGCTAGATACTACACTAATTTGTGTAAAACATTTTGAAATGTTCTTAAGTTACTGAGCAATTCCAAATCAATGAATGTGTTAAATATATATATATACTTAATGTGTCTAAGTATTATAATTTATTAGATCTTATCCAAAGAAAACATGTGCAACACTAGTTGCACAGAAAAACATGTGCAACATTAGTTTTTGGATGTTTATTGAAAGAGGCAAAGAAGTTATGACACCAATTGAAAGGGTCTGCTTTTGTGTACTAATTAAGGAATCTCTGCCAGGGTATGAGGGTGATATTCACTAGAAAGTTCTAAACATTTCTGTTTGCAAATTTATTCAATTTGCTAGTAAAGATTTTTCAAAGTCACCACTTTGGAATTTATAACTTTGATGTCCTAAATCATTTTATAAGAACTTGAAAGTGGTCTTTGGTATTAGACTACAAAAAGAACAAAACAAAATATTTAGAATATATAGAAGGGCAAATCCCTCAAAATTGAACACTATGTGCTGAGATAACCTGATTGAGATTTCCAGTACTGTTCAACAGCTCTGGTGTACTAGATGTCTTAGAAATCTACCTCTATGCATACGTCTATTTTTTTTATTACTAAGCTTTATTTTCTAAATATGTTGTTCCATTTACAAGAATTGTTCATTTAAATACCTGTCCTTAGATATTCTCCCAGGAATGTTATTATATTCACTTGTCAACAACAGGATTAAACATTGCATTTCAGGCTGTGATTTTGGAGTTCCTATCAGGATGCCTTGCTCCGTGAGGCAGTGAAACTGCTGGTTTGCATTTTCATTCCCTTGTAGTCTTTGCTTGCCTGTGAATATTACTGAAATTAAGTAAGCCTCTTGAAGATATTTCAGTATATATTTTTTTCAGTATGCTATTTAAAACTTTCTAAATACTGTGCCATTTTAATATGTTCTGGTTAGCAAATATCTATCCTGTTAGCTTTCATACTTGTTTATTGTTGAGATTTTTTGCAAGTACTTCAAGCTCTTTGTTAATGGACTTTATTGTCATGTCAATTTCAGTGAATTAATATCTTTACATTTAAATTGCTGGTGAATGGGTCTGAATGATGACATAAGGCTATGTTTATTTTAAATACAGGTGAAATAGGTCATCTGATTTATGACTTCTCCAGTGAGTCAATAAAAATGAATGTGTTAAATATATATATATATATGTATTCATAATGGAATTTTAAGTTCTATATAACTGTGATTAATCAGAAAAATTTCAAGAATTTTACAGGAAGTGAGAAATTTTCTATAACTGTTTAATTTAGTTAAATTAATATTCTGCCACCAGTAACACATATGAACTACTTACCATGAACTATAATTTATATAGGTATATATTCAAGGTGATTTGCACAAAAATATCATGCAATAAAATACAGCATTTATCTATTTGATAAGGAACTGAATATCCATTGTATAGATATGTCACATGGAGTTCATTCATTCATTAGCTAATGGGTCTTTGGGTTGTGTCCATTATATATGAACATTCATATATAATTTTTTGTGTGAAGAAATGTTTTTATTTCTTTTCAGTTATACCTAGGGATAGAACTTCTGGGTCATATGGTAACTCTTTTTAGCATTTTGAGAAATTGCCAAACCGTTTTCATAGTAGCTGTTTCACTTTACTATCCCACCAGCAAGATAAGAGGTTCCAATTTCTCCATATCTTTGCCAACACTTATCATCTTATTATTATTACTATAGCCATCCGGGTGTGTGTAATGTGGTATCTTATTGTGGTTTTGATTTGCATTTCCCTAATGACTAATGATGGTTGAGCATCTTTCTATATGCTTATTAGTCATTTACATATCTTCTTTGGAGAAATATCTATTCAACTCCTTTTCTCACTTTTAAAACAGGTTGTCTTTATATTGTTGTAAGAATTTTTTACCTATTCTGGATACTAGACCATTATCAAATATGTTATTTACTAATACTTTCTCCCATTGTGTGGATTGTCTTTTCACTTTCTTTATAATATATTTTGATTAAAAAAGTATTTTAATTCTTGATGAAGTTCAATTTACTTATCTTTCTTTGGTTGCTTGTGCTTTAGACAGGGCACCTAAAGCACAAGCAACCAAAGAAAACTAGAAGAAACTACTGTCTGCTAAAAGGTCACAAAGATTCACTCAAATCTTTTCTCCTAGGAGTTTTAGAATTTTAGCTTTTACATTTAGATCTTTGATCCAGTTTGAGTTAATTTTTGTATGGGATGTTAGCTTAGGTAGGGGTCCACATTCATTATTTTGCTTATAGATATCCAGTTGGCCCAACACTATTTGTTGAAAAGATTATCCTTTTTCCATTGAATGGTCTTAGCACTCTTGTCAAACATCGGCTGACCACCATAGGATATATATATAACACAAAGAGTGGAACCTAATGTAAATCATGGACTTCAGTTAATAATAAATATCAATATTGGTTCATCAGTTGTAACAACTGTACCACACTAAGTCAAGATGTTAGTAACAGGGGAAACTGAAGTAAAATAATGGAGTATCTGGAAACTCTCTGTACTCTGCCCAGTTCTTCTGTAAACCTAAAACTGCTCTTAAAAAATTAAGTTTATTATTTAAAAACCAACTGACCATAGATATCTGAGTTTATTTCTCTACTATTGCTCTCTATATCTATCCTTATATGAGTACCATGTTGCTTTTATTGCTGTAATGTTGTAATTTTTTAATCCAGGAAGTATAAGACCTTGAACTGTCCTTTTTCAAAATTGTTTTGCTATTCTGAATGTCCTGAATTTCCATATGAATTTTAGGATTAGCTTGTTAATTTCTGCAGAAAGAAAAAAGCAACTGGAATTTTCATAGGAAATTATGACTTATTGCAACATGAATTATAATTGTCTATTTCTATATTTAAATTTAAATCTTCCTTACTCCAATGTTTGCTCCTTATAAACAGGAAACAAGTTTTAGTTATAGTTAATCCGTCAGCACACATCATTTAAGACTTTCACATGGTTAAAAGAGTCTCAAGACTTTTTTCCTTCTTTCTTCAGGTAACAGTAAAGTAGTGCTATTATTTATGAAAGTTTAAGTAAAACACACAGGAAGGTATTCTATTCTAAAAGGAGATTCTAAAATCTCCTATCTGCAGCTGTCTTTCACACAATTGACAAAATTGATAAAGGAAAAAAGAGATGAGCCCTTCTAATGGTAGGAGATGTAAAAAAAAACCAGCAAGAGAATGTAAAGGGGGTAAGACAGATACTGGCAAGAGTCAGTGCTGCTCTGTCCTGAGAAGACCTGGGGCAGCTGGCTTAGAGCAGTCCTGTTTTAGACTCAAGCTCACCTTTTTTTTTTTTTTTTTTTTTTTTTTATTTGACAGACAGATCACAAGTAGGCAGAGAGGCAGGCAGAGAGAGAGACAGGAGGAGGAGGCAGGCTCCCCGACGAGCAGAGAGCCTGACGCGGGACTCGATCCCAGGACCCCGAGATCATGACCTGAGCCGAAGGCAGAGGCTTTAACTACTGAGCCACCCAGGCGCCCCTCAAGCTCACCTTTTAATGATCACTCTGAAGGCAGTGGGTATGAGTCCAGAGAAGAAGGGAAAGGAGCATGCTGCCTCAGTTGTCTCTTTTAACTGGATTAGTTTGGCTTATGGGGTCATTGTTAAGGTGCAGCCTGAGTCACAGGAACACCTGATGCAGAACCTACTGGCAATAAGAGTAAGCAATGCCTGTCCTTGTCCTCTCTGCATACCTCTTCCTGGGACACAGCACCAGGAATGGACCATCCATCCACATCAACTCTATCCCACTTTGCCGCAACTTAACATGAATTGCCTACCAGTTTTCCCAACAGCTCTTCCAATGATAAACTTTTATAATCTATAGACTTAAATAATTTCTTGCCCTTAGCAGTATCAAGGGAGGGATTATGAGGTAAGAGAGCTCAAAACCTAGAATTAGAAGGACTGAATTCAACTGATTCTCCTGCAGAAAATCTACATGTTAGGTTTTACTGCACTTAACTCATATGGTGGTTCAGGAAATCAAAGAAAATCATGGTTCTAAATATGTGCATATAAATCTACATACATATATAATATTTTGCAAGTGTTCTTTGAAATAATACTTCTGTTCTCTGAAGAAGAAAAATAAAGCACTATAGTTATTTTCATCTGAATACCCTTTTCTTGATCTAGAAATCTAATAAAAATAGGACTAGGGCAAGCATACCAAATACACACACATACACACACACAAGTATGTACATACATATATACCTGCACATATATGGCAGGCGAGAATTCTACCACTGAACCACCAATGCCCATACCTGCACATATATGTACATATAGAGAGAGATTCTTTTTTTTTTAGATTTTATTTATTTATTTTTTAATTTATTTCTTTTCAGTGTAACAGAATTCATTGTTTATGAACCACACCCAGTGCCCCATGCAATATGTGCTCTCCGTAATACCCACCATCTGGCCCCCCCAACTTCCCACCCTGCCCCTTCAAAACCCTCAGATTGTTTTTCAGAGTCCATAGTCTCTCGTGGTTCATCTCCCCTTCCAATTTCCCTCAACTCCCTTCTCCTCTCCATCTCCCTATGTCCTCCATGTTATTTGTTATGCTCCACAAATAAGTGAAACCATATGATAATTGACTCTCTCTGCTTGACTTATTTCACTCAGCATAATCTCTTCCATTCCTGTCCATGTTGCTACAAAAGTTGGGTATTCATCCTTTCTGATGGAGGCATAATACTCCATAGTGTATATGGACCACATCTTCCTTATCCATTTGTCCATTGAAGGGCATCTTGGTTCTTTCCACAGTTTGGCGACCGTGGCCATTGCTGCTATAAACATTGGGGTACAGATGGCCCTTCTTTTCACTACATCTGTATCTTTAGGGTAAATACCCAGTAGTGCAATTGCACGGTCATAGGGAAGCTCTATTTTTAATTTCTTGAGGAATCTCCACACTGTTCTCCAAAGTGGCTGCACCAACTTGCATTTCCACCCACAGTGTAAGAGGGTTCTCCTTTCTCCACATCCTCTCCAACACACATTGTTTCCTGTCTTGCTAATTTTGGCCATTCTAACTGGTGTAAGGTGGTATCTCAATGTGATTTTAATTTGAATCTCCCTGATGGCTAGTGATGATGAACATTTTTTCATGTGTCTGATAGCCATTTGTGTGTCTTCTTTGGAAAAGTGTCTGTTCATGTCTTCTGCCCATTTTTTGACATGATTATCTGTTTTGTGTGTGTTGAGTTTGAGAAGTTCTTTATAGATCCTGGATATCAACCTTTTGTCTGTACTGTCATCTGCAAATATCTTCTCCCATTCCATGGATTGCCTCCTTGTTTTTTTTTTTTTTTTTTACTGTTTCCTTTGCTGTGCAGAAGCTTTTGATCTTGATAAAGTCCCAAAAGTTCATTTTCGCTTTTGTTTCCTTTGTCTTTGGAGACATATCTTAAAAGAAGCTGCTGTGGCTGATATTGAAGAGGTTACTGCCTATGTTCTCCTCTAGGATTCTGATGGATTCCTGTCTCACGTTGAGGTCTTTTATCCATTTTGAGTTTATCTTTGTGTACGGTGTAAGAGAATGGTCGAGTTTCATTCTTCTACATATAGCTGTCCAATTTTCCCAGCACCATTTATTGAAGAGACTGTCTTTTTTCCATTGTATATTTTTTCCTGCTTTATTGAAGATTATTTGACCATAGAGTTGAGGGTCCATATCTAGGCTCTAGAGAGAGATTCTTTTTAGGATGTATTTAACTAGAATTTATTAAATCTGTGTACTTATCTTAGGAATACAAGCATATATAAGAAAACAAAAAAAAATTTAGTAAAAGTCACCTCTTTCATTCCCATATTCTGAAGGTGTTCCCTGAGTCCAGATTGCATTATTCACAAATTTCAAGAATGTAATAGTTAGAGGGATCTCCAAGAAAGCATAGAAGACACAGAATATCTGACCCAAAGGAGTTCTGGAAGCAATTGACCATAACCTAAAGGATAATAATATAAAGTATTATCCAGCCATTTTATATCTAGGAGTTTCTCCTAACGAAATGATCAGAAAAGTGTGTAAGAGTATCACAAAAGCATTATTTGAGTGAATAATTGGAACTGACATAAATATCTAACATTAGGAGGGACATGCTGAGGAAAATGGCCCAAAGAAATACTTCACAGTTTTTAAGAATTGCATTGTGGAAGGATATTCAATGGTATGGGAAATTAATCATATAATGCTAAGCAAAAAAAATAAAAAGGACTTTTTTGTGGATTCTGCTATAACTATTTATAACATCTACTAATGGGACAACAAAAAGAAAAATGGAGAGATTTGCTACTTTGCATAGAGTCAAACTTGAATAAATCATTCTTGTTACTGGATCTAATTTTAATCTCTAATGTTAGTATTTGGTACCTTATGTATAGCACAAGATTTGACAAAATTTCATTTTTCTAAGTTGTGGATTTGGAGTTGCTTTTGTGAAACACACACAGACACACACTCATACAGAGTTGACAATTTTATGCCCATGGCTCTTAAGTTCAATTTCTATTTTCAATGATATAAAAGAATAGGAATACAGTATCTCTTTCTCTCCCGCCACAGCCAAAAGGCGGGTGAAGAATGAAGTTTCACAATTTTTCATGGAGTTCTTACAAAAGTTCCCTTGGTTGCCTGTGACAATATTTTAAACAGCCTGGCAATGTTAAAGCAACGTGAGGAGTTCATGCCCATTTAAAGTCATGTCTGAACTCATATATATTCATAGTTTGCCTTAACTCTCATTTGTTTAAAAGAATGTGTTTTAAGAATAAAGGCAAAGTAGGCTTGTTGACGGTTTCCAGGACTACAAAATAAGGACTGCCTCTGTTCTTCAGGCAAGCTGGTACTTCAGTTGATTGTCTCGACGAGATAAAAATATCAGAACATCAAATGATAGAGAATGGTCAGATGATTTCACCTCTCTTAACTCCCTGTTAAACAGAACAAATGAATGCAGTTGTACTTCCTGAAGTTAAAATTATTCATCTGCTGTGGCCCACAGCTGGAGAGGCTTAGGAATCAGATGACAAAATTCATGCCCACTACTGCAAGCAGGCTTGAAAGCACGTACGTGAGTTGTGTTTTTCCACAGTGTCAGCTTTATTCAGTCATTAGCAAGATTAACATATTTGTAAAGCAGTTTCAGGTTTCCAAATTCAATGACATTTCAGTACACATTTAACTGAGCTTCTCACACATCACACAAAGCAAAGTATACTACAAAGTCACAACAAACAAGATACAACAATGGGTGGGAAATTAAGGAACCAAATGCAGAGTCAGGACAGGAATGCTTGGGTGAGATGAAGACTCAGTCCAGTGGGTCAGCTTTCTGAACATGCTGCTTATTATTTTCAAGCAGTGAAGGGTCTCTGTTATGTTCAGAGATCAGTCAGGCAGACCCTTGGTCATCGCTTGTCTTTGTGATGCAGTCAGATGTGGAAGAGTCAGCATTTGGAGAGTCCTCGATTTTGAAAGCTGCTTAATCAGTCTTGGGCCTTTGCAGCTTTCTTCTGATTCTGCTAGTTATCAGTTCTGTGTGTCATTAGCCTGTGCTGGTTTTAGCAATATCTAATTTAAGCAGCAGTGCCCTTGGTTGCTTATGTCCCCACTTGACATGAATGACTCCATCTTGCTCTCTACATCCCTCAATCACCTGGACTTCTGTGAACACTACCAGGCGATACACCAAAGGAGGTGGTCATTCAGACCACTGTTGTTATTATCCTCAGGGCAGGAACCATGGGTCATGGTGACATCCAGTCCCAACAGTTTGACCTCACGTGGGCCCCTTAAAGTCCAAGATTCTCTCAATTCTTTTACTGAAATATAAGAAGCAAGAATGGTTTCTAAACAGATAATTATTTTGCTGGGGATTCGCAGGCATCACATTCTCCATAACCGTGAATATGCATCCTATTTTTAGTAAAGGAAATATATCTGAGCATGCCATACTGAGAATAACAGTCATCACTTATTAACCTTCTCTAGTCCCATGAGAAGGAAAATTCCACAGCAGTGCCAGAGGTCTCTGGCAGTCTAAACTGGTATTTCCCAGGAATATCCTGAGGGTCTTTGGCAATGGCTCTCTTAAATTATGTTTATTCTTTTTGTAAACCCCAGTTGCTCTTAGTTGAAATTAAAATATCATAGAATTGTCTAAAATTTAGCAGAAGCCTCTGGTAACTTTTTGTTTTAAAATCACAAAATTATCTAGCCAAGTTCTAGCTGAATTCCGGAGAAACTTACAGACATGTTAGTTCTATCAGGAGTCCTGGAAAGTCTGTCTGGTTCTTGCTTTGCTACTTATCTCACTAGTATGTTGGAAGACTAGATGGAAGTGCCATTGCCAAGACCACCAGCTAAAGAGAAAAGGCACATCAAATTTGTTACGGAAGACACAAGTGATCAAAAATCACAAATAAAGGGGAAGCTGCATGTGTTGGTGAAATATCATCCTAAAAATAAAATCACGTTCTGAATTTGCAGGTTGAAGGGGTTATGACTTATGTAGACAAAGTTCCATGCTATAATAATTTAAATACTTGGCATTCTAAATAAAAAACTAAATTAAAAATAAAACACCTTACTCACCTGTTGTGCTTAATGTGGATGTCACAAATGGAAAAGAATCTTTTAAATTCCAACTCAGATAAAGAATTTCATTTCTTAAGGGGATTATTCCATTTTTTATAGAAAACATCTGTATCTACAAGTTAACACAAAACAGAAAGAAGTAAGCGTGAGCTTGAGGAAATGTATGACCTTTCCCTTAAAGCAATATGAAAAGCAATGCACCACTGTGGAATTTAGATTCCAGTAGGGGGTAAAAAACATGACTATTGTCTAATCTGTTAGGAGGTGATAAGAGGTAAGTAGAGCACAATAGGGTGGGGACAGGGAAAGCCTCATTGAGAAGATAAGATTTGAGCCAGGACTTCAAGGCAATGAAAAACTTAGCCAAATATTTAAGAAAAGAACATTCCAAGCAGAGGAAAGAACTAGATCAAAGGTAGGAGCCTGGGCTCTTCTAGAGACATGAAGCACTGTGACTGGAGCAAAGTCGAGGGCAGAGTAATAGAAGAGTAAATAGAGGAGGAAGACCAAATCATGTAAGATTAAAGAAATTTACATTTCAACCTGATGGAAATGGGGAGAGTCACTGAAAGTTTTAAGCAGAGATGACTTACATACCAAAGGGATGCCAGAAGGATCACTTGGCTGCTGTATTGAGAAGAGAACATGGAGATGTAGATACAGAAGAGAACATGGACATGATCACTTGTGTCTTCCATAACAATTTTGATGTGCCTTTTCTCTTTAGCTGGTGGTCTTGGCAATGGCACTTCCATCTAGTCTTCCAACATACTAGTGAGATAAGTAGCAAAGCAAGAACCAGACAGACTTTCCAGGACTCCTGATAGAACTAACATGTCTGTAAGTTTCTCCGGAATTCAGCTAGAACTTGGCTAGATAATTTTGTGATTTTAAAACAAAAAGTTACCAGGTCAACTAGGAGAATATTGCAGAACTCCAGAAGCTCCAGAAGAGACTGTAAGGGCCTATTCAACCAGAGCGGGCACCACCCCGGTTGAACAGCCATTTTGTTGTTTATGCAGTAAAATTTAAATTGACCCTGCCCCCCCAGGGGAACTTACTTAAAAGCAAATCCTGGTTTCCTGGATACTGATACAATCAGTACAGCCCGCATACTGTCTCCCTAGCTACCAAGGAGTGTGGGCCCTGTCTTTTGGGTGCCAATTCTGACTAAGGTGATAGGCTAGTTCAAATAGCTACTATGGGGTGAATTGTAATTCAATTGGCCACTCGTGTGGGACCTAGCACGACTGTGCAGCTTCCTCTGTGTGGTATAGTCTCATTGGCCACGTGTGTGGCCAGGCCCAACCACATGGCCTTTGCTCTATAAAAGTTAGTCTGTAAGGCAGGGAGGGGTAGCCCTCTCTGGAAGGGGTGGCCCCGACTGGTCTGTTTGATGGTTGGTTTGATTCTTGATGCTTGGCGTGAAATAAAGCTTTGCTTGACCTTCGCTTTGTATCAGTCTTGCTCCTCTGACCATGGACCCATTATTGGGGGACCCAACAAGACCAAATAGTGGCTCAGTGAGACCAAGTGGGGGTGAGAAGCAGTGAGAATCTGATAAGTTTCAGAGGCCCAGCCAGCAGATTTTCCTGAGAGATTACCACTAAGAGGAAGACCATAATCAAGGACAATTCCCAGACTTTTCACCTGAACAATCAAAAGAATGGAGTTGCCATCAATGGAGATGAAGAAGGCAGTGGTGATTGGGGTGGGTGGCAGATTCTCCTTTTGCAAGGAAAAGAGTAGGTGCTCACTTTTGGAAATGATGAGTCTGAGCAGTTTGTTAGACATCCAAGTGGAGATTTCAAACAGGAAAGTGGATTTACAACCTGGAATTTGTGGGAAAGGCCTCAGCTGGGGATAAAAATTGGGGAGTTTTTATCATGTACATGGTATTTAAAGCCATGAGAGAGACAAACCACAAAGGAAATGAGAATAAATAGAAAAGTGAAAAGTTCAGAGGACTGCACCCAGGAGCTCTTCAGTATTATTGAGAAGCCAGCAAAGTCAAGTCAGAAATAAAAACAGATGAAACGGGAGGAAAATCAGGATTAGACACGGTGTCGTGGAAGCCATGTGAAGAAGGTATGTCAGGAAGGAGAGAGGGATCACTAGTGGCAAATGCTGCTGATAGATTATGTAAGAGGAGGCCAGATTGGAAATGAATTTTAGCCATGGCCATGTTTTTGAGTGACTCTATAGGAGGGGTGTGTGGATTGCTGGTTGAGATGATGAATACCGTAATCACTTGTAAATAGTATACAAAGAATGGCATAAAGATGACTTTCGGGCTACATGTACTTTTAAGTGGTGCAGCAGGCTCTTTTTTCTTGCCTACTTTTCTAAAATTCCATTAAAATAATGCTAAAAGCATTCAAAACAAAATAATAAAACATAACATTGAAAAGCAAGAATCATATTTAAATTTGAATTGCGAAGTATTTCCAAAAGACATAAAAGAAATAAAACTGATTACTAAAGAAACAGAGACAAAAAGCCCAAGCTCAAAAGGAAAAATAGACACAATCTGCCATGAAGATGAATGCTGCTTTTCACATAAAATTCCCAGAGGTACTTCAAGTTCAGTATCATTCATTAGACACGGAGCAAGTAGATACACATAATAGTTACTAAAGGAAGGAAGGGAGGGAGAAAAGTAAGGGGCGGTTTTGTTCCCAGTGCTATCCTTAAGTCTTGCCTGACAGATAGCAAAACCAGACAGAAATAACATAAAATGATTGCACAACTCTGAATATCCTAAAAACCACAGAATTGTGAGCTTTAAGTAAGTGAACTGTAGGAGTATGGGAACAATATCTCAAGAAAGCTTTTATTTTTAAGGAGCGCAAGATGACTTATGTAATTACCACTAAAATCAAGGTACAAAGCTATTCTGTAGACAAAACACAAAACTCTCCCTCACACTACCCCTTGATACTCACACAGCCACCACCACCACCCCTTCCCTAACTTTTCTTAACCACTAATCTGTTTTCCATCTCTATAATACTGGTTTGATGCTTCTTTAAGAATTCCAGATATTTACTAAAATTTTCTATCTGTTCCTAGATTTTCTTAAACTATTAACCATACTTATTTTAAAGTCTTTAGGTGATGCTCTGTCTCAAATTATTGGTGAGTCTCTAATGCCTATGGTTCAGTTAGTGTCCAGTCAATTGTTTCTATTTTGAATCATATTTCCTAATTTTCTAATAGACTGCCGGCCATTGTATATGAAAATTTGTAGAGAGACTCTGGATAATGTTACCATCCTTAAAAAAGAGGGTTTGGGGTTTATTTGGCAGGCAGATGGAATGCCAGCAGATCACTTTAATCCTGTTGAGAGCTGATTTTATACTTTGTTAGAGTTTGCAGTATCTTCAGTTTTACTTGTAGGATGTAGTGTTTCTGGGATCTCAACAGACAGCATGGGGTGTTTACCAAATCCCCTCTAACTTGGTGAGCCTTGAACTCTGACTTCCGTCTCCCCAGCAACAGGTGGTTGCTTAAGTCTTTTCAGGGCTCTTTGGAATCACAGACGCTTCTTTCATTTGTTTTTCTGAGGTCTTTACTCTGCACAGGCATGACTAAGGAGCCAGCCAACAGCCTGAGAGGAATTCATAGTAGATATGGCCTCTGCGGGCTTTCTCACTTGGAAGATTCCTCCTCTCTGGGATTTTCTTCTCAGATTGCAGCCACGAGCCCCGCGTTCTGACTGTTCACTTCAGCTGTGGCTTTCTGCTGGGGCTTACTGCCTCTCACCAAGTGGACTGAAAAGTAACTCACAGGGCAGAAGACAATGTGGAATTTGGCTCATGCACTTGATTTAAATGGTCATTCCCCTTTTGGGGCCAATCTGCTTTGCCTCTACTCCTGTATTTTCAGGCAGTTATTTTTGTGGCATTTGTTTCATTTTGCTTTGGTAATTGTTGTCAGTGGAAGATTTGGTCCAATCCTAGTTATGCTTTCCTGACCCTCAGGATATCTTTTAGAGTTCCTATGCCCTTGTGGAATCTGCTCTGTATAACTTTTCCTCTTGCCAGTATCTGTCTTACCCCCTTTTACATTCTCTTGCTGGTTTTTTTTTTTTTACATCTCCTACCACTAGAAGGGCTCATCTCTTTTTTCCTTCTTTCTTCAGGTGACAGTAAAGTAGTGCTATTATTTATGAAAGTTTAAGTAAAACACACAGGAAGGTATTCTATTCTAAAAGGAGATTCTAAAATCTCCTATCTACAGCTGTCTTTCACACAATTGACAAAATTGATAAATCTCTAAGGAGATTCTAAAATCTCCTATCTACAGCTGTCTTTCACACAATTGACAAATTTATAACCCTCAACCCCTTTATATCTTACCTGCAAAAAGATTTCAAGCTCTTCTGGAGTTATGTTGGCATAGTTACTCAGGAAAACTTCTCTGGTATCCACAAAGGAATTTTTCAACTCCTCCTGAATGTCTGTCTCCAAAGCTTGAAATATCTATCACCCACATCAAGCAGTAGATCACAAAAGCAATCAATTATATGTACCCATAGACTGGGAAGAAACCATCTCTGTTAGATAACTAAAGAAAAGTGGAACAAGAGGCACAGGAGGCCAAATTGCTTGTCTCCTAACCCAAAACAAAAAACAAACAACAAGAAGGGTCTCTTCCCCATAAAGAAAAATGTGATCTTATATTTAATTAAATATATAGAAGCAAACAATCCCAAAATGTTCACACAAAGCAAAATGAAATTTGAACTCCTGATGCAAAGTATCCTGGTTTGTGAAAATATAGAGTGAAAAAAAAATCTTTTTCTGGAGTATGTTAGTCAACTTAAGAGTAGAAAAGGGACTTTGTTCAAATACCACTGTTTAATCACTCATACACTGGCATTTAGAGGCAGATGAGTACATAATAGCTTGAGAAATGTTTCTGTAGCTTCAAAAATATGGATTATTAATTAGTTTGCCCAATCCAGATGAATTTGGATGGATTTTCTACCCTGACGTCTTTTTAAAATCCTCATTTTCTATTCTTCTCCACGCTCTCAGCATGAAGGAATAAAAACTACCTATTGAGTAGAAAAACTGCCATTATTCTTTTTTTATTATTATTATGTTATGTTACTCACCATACAGTACATCATTAGTTTTTGACGTACTGTTCCATGATTCATTGTTTACGTATAACACCTAGTGCTCCATGCAATATGTGCCCTCCTTAATATCCATCACCAGATTCACGCATCCCCCCAACCCCCTCCCCTCTAAAACCTTCAGTTTGTTTCCCAGAGTCCATAGTCTTTCATGGTTCATCTCCCCATCAATTCTCCCCCTTCATTTTTCCCTTCCTTCTCCTAATGCCCTCCATGCTATTCCTTATGTTCCACAAATAAGTGAAACCATATGATAATTGACTTTCTCTGCTTGACTCATTTCACTTAGCATAATCTCCTCCAGTCCCATCCATGTTGATGTAAAATTTGGTCATTCTTTCTTTCTGATGCCTGAGTAATATTCTATTGTATATATGGACCACGTCTTTTTTATCCATTTATCTGTTGAAGGGCAACTTGGCTCCTTCCACAGTTTGGCTATTGTGGATATTGCTGCTCTGAACATCCTTGATGAGACCTGACTCTAAGATGGGACCTGACAATGCAGCCAAATGATTGTCCTGTATTTCTGTGAAAGAAGCATCCCAATGGCCAACAGACACATGAAAAAGTGCTCAACATCACTCGGCATCAGGGAAATTCAAATCAAAACCATAATGAGATACCACTTCACACCAGTCAGAATGACTACAATTAACAAGTCAGGAAACAACAGGTATTGGTGAGGATGCTGGGGAAAGGGGAGCCGTCTTACACTGTTGGTGGGAATGCAAGCTGGTGCAGCCACTCTGGAAAACAGTTTGGAGATTTCTCAAAAAGTTGAAAATAGAGCTACCCTATGACCCAGCAATTGCACTACTGGGGATTTACAAATGTAGTGATCTGAAGGGGCACCTGCACCCCAATATTTATAGCATCAGTGTCCACAATAGCCAAACTGGAAAGAGCCAAGATGTCCATCGACGACAACAACAAATGATTGTCCTGATTCTCAGAGAAATTCTTTGGAGATAACCTTGATTTTTTTCTAAGCTGTTTTAAACTTACCTCCCTACCAATCTCTTCCGTCAGAAACTGAATCAGATTTAAAAAAAGAAGAAGAAACTGAATCAGGTCTCAATACTACAAGCCCTTGGCACTGTGGAGTAGCTTTGTCATTATTTGATTTACAAAGTAAAATTATATTTTGAAAGTGTCATGGAACAATTAGAAACATTTCCTCAGATAGACATATATTAAAGTCAATGTAACAACTGGAGTATATACTTTGAAATAACAAATACACCAATATAGAGATGATAGATATTCTTCAAAGGACCATACGTTTAATCTCTCTATAAGCAGATTGACTTCTGTTAAACATAAAAATGGTAACATTTTTCCAGATTTTTTGGTGTGAGTATATAGTTTGCTAATCTGTGTTCAAAGAATAGTATTAGACTTGAAGAAGAAAAGAGACCCAAAAGTAAAATAGGATTTATCAGATCCTATCTTATTTTTATTGTATTCTGTGACTAAGGGAAAAAAAAATTCTCAGATTCATTGTGAGAGTAATAAAAAGGAATACACATCCAGTGATTTGTCAAGAAACTTTATACTATTAGGAGAAGACAACCCCCAGGGAAGTCTTCACCCCAAACTAGGCTGTAACTTACCAGGCTAAGCTTTTCTCAAATAGAACATCTTTAAGCAGTCCTACCTTTAAATGGATATTTTTCCTTATATTCATTTTTCATGGTATGCTTAGGCAGCCCTCCTTCATCATATAAGTTGGTAATGTAGAACCTTTCTAAGTGATCTATAAACACTGCAATTATTTCTGGAACCTTGGAAATAGCTAGTTCTACAGAGGCCACCCCCACCTTTAGTTACAATGGATTAGTTTCCCATGGCTGCTGTAACAAATTACCACAACTTTAAGTGCTTAGAACACAAATTTATGATTACAGTTCTGGAGGTCATAAATTCAAAGTGGGTCTCACTGAGCAAAAGTCAAGGTGCCGGCAGGACTATATTCTTTCTGGTGGCGTTAGGGAGTTATCCATTTCCCTGTCTTCTCCAATTTATAGAGACTGTCTGCATTCCTTGGCTTGCGATTCTTCCTTCATCTTCAATGGCAGCAGTGCAACATCTTCAGATTTCCCTGACTCCAACTCTCCTGCCTCCCTTTTTTATTGAAAAGGACCCTTATGAATATATCGTGCCCATCCTAATAATCCAGTGTAATCTCCTCATCTTAAAGTCAGTTTATTGGCAACCTTAATTCCTCCCTTGCCAAATAAAATAACATGCATATTAAACAAAGAGTACAATTAAGAATCTTGGCTCAAGTTAGGGCTCAATAAAATGTAACTGTTTTTAGTCCATGTAAATGACTAGCATGGGGACTGATGTGTAGCAGATGGCCACTAAATTCATACTGTAACTATGAAGAAGTGCCAAGTGTTATTAATCATGGAATTATTATGCTTGGTATGGGTATTTCTCGTAATTTTATAGCGTATGTATTATGTAGTATATATGTCTGCTATATGGATTAGTTGGACTTCATTCAGTGAAAAGTAATATAACCCCACCTCAAATTTTCTTAAATAAAAATAAGAAATTTATCAGCTCACCTACCTGAAAAATGTAGGCGTAGATGACTTCTTGAGCAGATGTTATTGGTACTTGCCCAAGTACCTACTTCTTTCTATAGTAAACGTCTAAGGTTTTTATCTGACTTTGGGAGCAGGACCAGCCATTACAAGGGTAAGGCAGAAGGATCAAAGGGTTAATATCCCTGAAAGCAGCGAGAAAACAAATACCTGGGGAGCTAGTGAAAAACTTCTCCAGCTTCCTAACCCCTCAAAAAGGATGATTCTGACACATGTCCAATACTGCCTCCCAAGATCCTCAGTGGGATTGAGCTCCAGTTAACCACAATATTAACAAGCTCAAAAATGCATCTTTTATGGTCTTCTTTCACTTCTCAGTTTCTTTTCCTCACCCCCTTACCAGCATTTCCAAGTTCACCTCCCAAATAAATTACTTGTTCTCAACTTGATTGCATTGCCTCAACATTTGGACAGCAATGGTAGCCTCCCAGGTATTCCCTTTAGCTGGTGCCCTAATCGGGTCTTAACAAGGCATTCTACCAAGTAAGGGTCAAAGTGATGAGGAATGACCTCAGAGGTTCTTGTAGAGTCAGAGTTGGAGGAGTTGCAGGGATTTGGAAATCAACAAATGATAGAATTCATCCTAATGGTTTATTAGCTTTCTAATGTGATTCTTTCTTAAGAGCGATGGTAAATAATTTAATTGTAACATCCTTCTTGAGACCAGTCTGTTAAGAATCTTGGAAGCATCACATGAAGAATGTTGAGGAGGTGGGAGTGGAGATCTTCTCTAAGAAGCGGACAGGCAATTTATCTTCCTGGAAGCAAGCTGTGTTCAGTAGCCAGGGCTGTCATATACAATATGAAGGTTGTGCATGACCTAACTCCAGGGGCACCATTTACAGAGACTAGCATGAGTGGCAGCCCTAGAGTAATTATGTGCCATATCTGTGTCTCTATCTATATATAGATACATAGAGAAATAGTCCCTTTCTGTAGCCATCGCTCCGATCCTGATAAGAGTTAAAGCTTGGGAAGAGGTCGTCTCACCAGGAGCATTGTTTTGTTTTGTTTTGTTTTGTTTCTTCAAAGCCTTTATTTTTTACTTTATTTTTTCTTTCTTACTTCCAAGTTTTTATTTGAATTCAAGTCAGTTAATATATAGTATAGTATTAGTTTCAGGGGTAGAATTTAGTGCTTTATCACTTACATAAAACACCCAGTGCGCATCCCAACAGGTGCCCTGCTTAATGCCTATCACCCATCCAGTCCATCTCTCCACCACTTCCCCTCCAGGAACCCTCAGTTTGTTCTCTATAGTGAAGAGTCTCTCATGATTTGCCTCCCTCTCTATTTTTATTTTATTTTTCCTTCCCTTCCCCTATGTTCCTCTGTTTTGTTTCTTAAATTTCCACATATAAATGAAATTATATAGTATTTGTCTTTCTCTGACTTATTTCGCTTAGCATAATACACTAGCTCCATCCAAGTTGTTGCAAACGGTTAAGATTTCATTCTTTTTGATGGCTAAGTAAAATTCCATGGTGTGTGGGTGTGTGTGTGTGCGCGTGCGCACGTGTGTGTGTGTGTGTACCACATCTTCTTTATCCATTCATCAGTCGATGGACACTTGGGCTCTTTCCATAGTTTGGCTATTGTTGATAATGCTGCTATATGTATAATGCATGTACCTTTTGACTCCATACTTTTGATCCTTTGGGTAAATACCTACTAGTGCAATTGCTGGGTTGTAGGATAGTTCTGTTTTTAACTTTTTGAGGAACTTCCATACTGCTTTCCAGAGTGACTGCACCAGTTTGCATTTCTACCAACACTGAAAAAGGGTTCCCATTTTTCTGCATCCTCACCAATATCTGTTGTTTCCTGAGTTGTTAATTTCAGCCATTCTGACAGGTGTGAGATGGTATCTCATTCTGGTTTTGATTTGTATTTCCTTCTTTATTTTATTTTATTTTTTCAGTGTTCCAAGATTCATTGTTTATGCACCACATGCACTGCTCCATGCAATACATGCCCTCCTTAATACCCATCACCAGGCTCACACATCCCCACACCCCCATCCCCTCCGAAACCTTCAGTTTGTTTTTCAGAGTCCACAGTCTTTTATGCTTCATCTCCCCCTCTGATTTATCCCAATTCACTTTTCCTTTCCTTCTCCTAATGCCATCCATGTTATTCCTTATACTCCACAAGTAAGTGAAACTATATGGTAATTGACTTTCTCTGCTTGACTTATTTCACTCAACATAATCTCCTCCAGTCCTGTCCATGTTGATACAAAAGTTGGGTATTTGTCCTTTTGATGGCTGAGTAACATTCCATTGTATATCTGGACTACATCTTCTTTATCCATTTGTCTGATTTGTATTTCCTTGTTGATGAGTGATGTTGAGCATCTCTTCATGTGTCTGTTAGCCATCTAAATGTCTTCTTTATGGATTCATGTCTTCTGTCCATTTCTTAACTGGATTATTTGTTTTTTGAATGCTGAGTTTGATAAGTTCTTTATAGATTTTGAATAGTAACCCTTTATCAATATGTCATTTGCAACTCCCTCTCCTTTGGGTGGGGGGGTTGGGTGAGCCTGGTGTATTAAGGAGGGCATGTGTTGCATGGAGCACTGGGTGTGTGATGCGTAAACAATGAATCTTGGAACATTGAAAAAATAAAATAAAGTTGAAATTAAAAAAAAAGACTGCACAAATCTAAACTCTTACTAGTAGTACATGAAAATGTCCGTTTCCACTGTACTTTTGCCAACAGTTGAGTATTATTATCTCATAGAGATTTTCATTGGGGTTATGTTAAATCCATAAATCAATTTAAAAAGAATTGACTTCTTTACAACATTGATTCTTTTCTTCCAGGAAAAATGGTTTGTCTCCATTTAATTAAATCTTTACTTTATATCTCTCAGTGGGAAAAAAAAAAAAGTCATTTGCAAATATCTTCTTCCATTCCTTTGGCTGCCTTTTAGTTTTGTTGATTGTTTCCTTCGCTGTGCAGAAGGGTTTTGCTTAAGCCCCAATAGTTCATTTTTGCTTTTGTTACTCTTGCCCCAGTGACGTGTCTAATAAGAAGTTGCAGAGGCCAAGATCAAAGAGGTTCCTTACTGCCTGTGTTCTCCTCTAGGATTTTGATGGTTTCCTGTCTCACATTTAGGTCTTTCATCCATTTTGCATTTATTTTTGTGTATGGTATAAGAAAGTGGTCCAGTTTCATTCTTCTACCTGTCCCTGTCCAGTTTTCCCAACACCCCTTTTTGAAGAGGCTGTCTTTTTTATTGGATATTCTTTCCTGCTTTATCAAAGATTAGTTGACCATAGAGTTGAGGATCCATTACTGGGTTCTCTATCCTGTTCCATTGATCTATGAGTCTGTTTTAGTGTCAGTACTATACTATCTTGATGATTACAGCTTTGTAATACCACTTCGAGTCCAGAATTGTGATGCTTCCTGCTTTGCTTTTCTTTTTCTTTCTTTCTTTTTTTTTTTTTTCAACTTTTCTTTGGCTGTTCGGGGTCTTTCCTAGTTCCATACAAATTTTGGAATTGTTTGTTCTAGCTCTGTGAAAAACACTTGTGTTATTTTGATAAGGATTGCATTGAATGTGTAGATTGCTTTGGGTAGTATAGCCATTTTAACAATATTTACTTTTCCTATCCATAAGCATGGAATGTTTTTCTGTTTCTTTGAGGTCTTCAATTTCCTTCAAAAGGGCTCTATAATTTTCAGCATACAGATCTTTTACCTTTTAGTTAGGTTTATTCCTAGGTATCTTATGGTTTTTGGTGCAATTGTAAATGGAATTGATTCCTTGATTTCTCTTTCTGCTGCTTCATTATTGGTGTGTAGAAATGCAACAGATTTTTGTATGTTGATTTTATATCCTGTGGCTTTACTAAATTCTTATATCAGTTATAGCAATTTTTGGTGGTCTTTTTTTTTAATATCATCTGCAAAGAGTGAAAGTTTGACTTCTTCCTTGCTGATTTTATTTTTATTTCTGTTTTATTTTTATATTTTATATATATCTGTATTATTATATATTCTGTTTTATTTCTTTTTGTTGTCTGCTGATGCTAGGACTTTCAGTAGTATATTAAACAACAGTGGTAAGAGTAGACATCCCTGTGACCTTCCTGACCTTGGGAGAAAAGTTCTCAGTTTTTCCCCATTGAGGATATTATTAGCTAGCCTTTATGATACTGAGGTATGTTCCTTCTATCCCTACTTTCTTTTTTTAAAATTAACATATAATGTATTATTTTTTTTCTGGGGTACAGGTCTGTGAATCATCTGTCTTACACAATTCACAGTACTCACCATAGTACATACCCTCCTCAATGTCCATCGCCCTGCCACCCTACCCTCCTCCTGCTCAACAGCCCTCAGTTTGTTTCTTGAGATTAAGAGTCTCTTATTGTTTGTCTCCCTCCCTGGTCCCATCCTATTTCATTTTTCCCTCCCTTCCCCCCATGAACTCCCACCCTGCCTCTCAAATTCCTTATATCAGGTAGATCATATGATAATAGTCTTTCTCTGACTGACTTATTTCTTTTAGCATAATACCCTCCAGTTCCATCCACATCATTCCAAATGGCAAGATTTTGGGGTTTTGATGGCCGCATAGTATTCTATTCTATGTAGATACTATATCTTCTTTATCCATTCATCTGTTGATGGACTTCTAGGTTCTGTCCATATTTTGACTATTGTGGACATTGTTGCTATAAACATTCAGGTGTACATGCTCCTTCGGATCACTACCTTTATATCTTTAGGGTAAATACCCAGTAGTGCAATTGCTGGGTTATAGGGTAGCTCTATTTTCAACTTTTGGAGGAACCTCCATGCTGTTTTCCAAAGTGGGTGCACCAGCTTGCATTCCCACCAACAATGTAGGAGGGTTCCCCTTTCTTTGTTTCCTCACCAACACCTGTCATTTCTTCACTGGTTAATTTTAGCTATTCTGACTTCTAGCCCTACTTTCTTGAGGGTTTTTATCAAGAAAAGATGCTATATTTTGTCAAATGCTTTTTCTGCCCCTATTGAGAAGATCATATGGTTCCTGTTCTTTCTTTTATTAATATAGTGTATCATGTTGATTGGTTTGCAGATATTGAATCACTCCTGCAGCCCAGGATTAAATCCCACTTGATCGTAGTGAACAATTCTTTTAAAGTAGTGTTGTATTTGATTTGCTAGTATCTTGTTGAGAATATTTGCATCCATGTTCATAACAGATATTGGTCTCTAATTCTCCTTTTTGGGGGTCTTTGTCTGGTTTTGGAATCAAGGTAATGCTGTCCTCTTAGAATGAGTTTAGAAGTTTTCCTTCCATTTCTATTTTTTTGGAATAGTTTTAGAAGAATAGATATTAACTCTTCTTTAAATATTTGGTATAATTCCCCTGGAAAGCCATTTGATCCTGAACTCTTGTTTGTTGGGAGATTTTTGATTGCTGATTCCATTTCTTTGTTGGTTACAAGTCTGTTCAAATTTTCTATTTTTCCTGTTTGAGTTTTGGTAATTTATATGTTTCTAGGAATTTATCCATTTCTTTCAGAATGTCCAATTTGTTGACATATACTTGCTTGTAGTATTGTCTTATAATTGTATTTCTTTGATGTTGGTTGTGATTTCCTCTCTTATATTTGTGATTTTATTTATTTAGGTCCTTTCTCTCTCTCTCTCTCTCTCTTTTTTTTTTTGATAAGCCTGGCTAGGCATTTGTCAATTTTGTTAATTCTTTCAAAGAACCAGCTCCTCTTTTTGTTGATCTGTTCTACTTTGTTTTTGAATTTTGTATGATTTATTTCTGCTCAAATCTTTGTTATTTCCCTTCTTCTGCTGGTTTTGGACTTTATTTGATGTTCTTTTTCCAGCTTCATCAGAAGCACCATTAATAATAATGAGAAATTGAAACAGCACAATCATAAAGCATTAGTTGGTAAATGAAATCCTCAGCAGACTTTTTAAAATGTGGTCAATCTACACTATTGGTAGGAATGCAAGCTGGTGCACCCACTCTGGAAAACAGCATGGAGTTCCCTCAAAAAGTTGAAAATAGAGCTACCCTATGACCCAACAATCACACTACTGGGTATTTACCCTAAAGATACAAATGTAGTGATCCAAAGGGGCATGTGCACCCCAATGTTTATAGCAACAATGTCCACAATAGCCAAACTATGGAAAGAACCTAGATGTCCATCAATAGATGAATGGATAAGGAAGATGTGGTATATACATACAATGGAATACTATGCAGCCATCAAAAGAAATGAAATCTTGCCTTTTGCAATGACATGGACGGAACTAGAGGGTATTATGCTGAGCGAAATAAGTCAGTCAGAGAAAGACAATTATCGTATGATCTCCCTGATAGGAAGAATTTGAGAGGCAATGTGAGGGGTTTGGGGGGCACGAAACGAATAAATGAAACAAGATGGGATCGGGAGGGAGACAAACCATAAGGGACTCCTAATATCACAAACTGGGGGTTGCCTGGGGGAGGGAGGTTGGGAGAGGATGGTTGGGTGATGGACATTGGGGAAGGTATGTGCTATGGTGAGTGCTGCGAAGTGTGTAAACCTGTCAATTCACAGACCTGTACCCCTGGGGCTAATAACACATTATATGTTAGTAAAAAATAATAAAAAATTTAAAAAATAAAAAAAATTAAAAGAGGGAAAAAATGTGGTCAATCTATATAAGACACAAGAAGAGTTATAGATATATAAAGTAGAAGAGGACGGGTATAAAAGTTGTGCTGATTTTATACTTACTTCTGTATTTAAGTACATGAGTAAGTATGCTTTGGTGTTGACTCAGAGCCACCATGTCTAACGAAATGACAGCAAGACAGTATTCTCATGGCTTTATCTCCTGATGCCAATCTTTAAAGAGTCCTTCAAAACCTTTAGTGCAAGCTTTCAGTAACAAGCTGTCTATCATCTGTCTAACTCCAGTCAAGAATCATACAGCCTATGCTTAGATAATCACTTCTGCTAGACACAGTCTTGGAAAAGATTAATATGATGGTTGAGAGTAAATGCAAATACAAAATGTTGAATGTCTCTTACCATGCTGAAATGAGATACAGCCAATTCTGCTCGGTGAAATAGGCTAGGAATTAGAATCTCATTTGCACAATAACTAATGCAAGAATTTCTGAATTCTCCAGACCAATGTACTTATCTGCCAGGCCTGACTCACCTTCTTAAGTGGACCTAGTGTTTGGAACTAGTACCTTAGTTAGGGACTTGGTCTGTACATGGCAGAATCCTTGACAAAGGTCTCATTTTGATGATCTGCTAGGTTTGAATCGCACACACATACACACACACACACACACACACACCCATTGCACCGCATCCCTGGCCAAGAAAGCCTCAAGTTTAGTTTAAATCATCTGTCTGACTGTGTTTGTCCACTCCCTTGCGAATAACAGTTGCCTATCATACTTTAACATATTTGTTGTACTTAAATCCTCAAAAATAGAAATTGATGTGTCAATAATTTTGCTTGTTCATTTTTAGAGGTGAACTGAGATTCAAGGGAGCAAATTAATTGGAATTCAATGAATTTCTTATTTTTACTGTATGAGAAAATAACAAAGCTCTTGGGAAAAAAAAAAAATCTTACCTGAGAAGTTGCAGGGAATCTCAGTTGAATCTAAAAGATTGGCTAAGTGCTTAAGCAAAAAAAAAAAAAAGTGAAGATGACCCAACCTAATGCCAAACAGCTGCTTATATGTACAGTTAGAAGAATGTCAATTTGTGCAAGATATGACAGAAAGGTTGATTTTTAAATTTCAAAATGAAGGGAGAAAAGTACCATGACTACATTAGTTCTAGTATGCTCTTTTTAATGATTTATATTTAACATGGGCATGTTAATGTTTGTTTGCTTTCAAAAATAAGTTCTTGTGCTTTCTAAAAGAACTCTAAACTTAGTGCTCTGAATTTTCAGATTTAATATAAAACATTTGGGTTTTTAAATGTTCTTTGGAAGTCTCTATGCTTAAAAAATGTTTGTTTGGAAAAGACACCTTCCAAGCAACCAGTTAAAATACTTGCAAATATAAACCTTCCATTTATAAAAGGATTAAAAACAGGTTTTTTTTTTCAAATAGAAGTTTGAACTTTGTTTTCATGAAAAAAGAAAAAATATATTTAACATTTCTCAGTTTCAAGATAAATCCCTGGTCAGTTCAACTAGGATATTATTATAAATTAAACCATGTTTTAAGTTATACTTTGGTTTCTCAACAAAAAATTATGCAAAAACATTAATTCCTGTGTATTTCAGAACTGTAGCAGGACAAAATACACTAAGGTATAATCTTTACATACAGAAACTGGAATACAGGTTGAATTATATATAACAGGGGTCCAAAGAAAAAGTTAGTTAGAAGTTCACTTTCCTGTTGCTCACCAGACTGGAAGCAAATGGGGCCATGCCGGTTTAAGGCATCTGCTCTATGAGGTGATGCAGGAACCCAGACTCCTGTGTTGTTGCATCATCTCTAAGATGTTCCGCTTATTCTAATGGTCCATGATGGTCCACTATCTCATCCACAGTTGAAGCAAGGTAGGAAAAAAAGAAGGCAGAGTAGGACATACCTCCTCCACTTTAAGGGCACAATCCTGATTTGAACACAACACTACCATTTATATCATTGACCAGAATTTAGTCTCATGGCCATATCTAGGTGCAAGGGAGGCAGGGACTTAGTGGAAATTCAAGGTGTCTATTACAGAGGAATAAGAAAATGGGTACTAGGGGCACCTGGGTGGCTCAGTGGGTTAAAGCCTCTGCCTTCAGCTCAGGTCATGATCCCAGGGTCCTGGGATTGAGCCCTGCATCAGGCTCTCTGCTCAGTGGGGAGCCTGCTTCCTCCTCTTTCTCTGCCTGACTCTCTGCCTCCTTGTGATTTCTGTCTGTCAAATAAATAAATAAATCTTTAAAAAAAAAAAAGAAAAAAAGAAAATGGGTACTGAGGTTAGCTAATAAGCAGTTTCTTTCACAGACTGCCCTTTTGCCACCCAAATGCCAATTAACATGACTTAGCTTCCCTTTTCCTGTAGGAGATGCTGCCAAAGTCCCATCCAGTTGTATCAACTTACAAGTTAGGATCTGTTGGTGATGTGCACTTCTCTCCATTATGTGACTCTTTTTGGTCTGATCAGCTACAATCTAAGAGAACATCTTTTTCCACCAACAGTGGTAAATTTGGAACACAAAAGGGAAAAAGAAGAAATACACTACAGTCACTGTTTCTAGAGTAATAACCAAGTCCTTCTAGTCAGGAATAGTGAAGACCCTTGTCCTGGTGATGAAGCAAGTGCCTGATTTAGCTCTGAGGGGCACTGCCTACTGTCTATGACTCTTAGATGTAGAAGGTAATTCCTTAATCATTGATTCTGTGACCACATCCAAAGGCATTGAAAAGTAAATATTTCTTGGTAATCACACAGCATTTATAGAATCTGGTAACCGTTGAAACTTGTTTACAAATCCAGAGGTTATTTAGGGAGACTAAGATATATGAAAACACAATTTCATATTTATACTTCCAATTCCAATCATCTCTTCATCTCCTTGTCCCATTTTATTTTTGTACCACCTGCATCTCAGTAAGAGCCTATTTCTCCCACTTTCTGATTTATCAATTACTTTTGACTTATAGAAATACCAATAAAGACATGTCCCCCAAAAAGGACATTATAAGGATAAGGTTGATTTCCTTAATGTTTAAAGTGTATTTCTTCTACACAAAGAGAAATAGGCAAAAGACAAGAACAAAAATTTGCCCCCAAAATTATAAATGGCCAATGAATAAATGAACGAATCAAACCGATGTCATTGCACTATTCTGAGAGCACCGAATCCTAACCACTAGACCACCAGGGATCATTGCACTATTCTGAAAAGAAAATAAGATGTGTGGTTGTCATAGCAGTTGGCCACACAGTAAGTCCTAAATAAATGCTGTTATAATGATGATCATTATGATCATCTGAGGTTTTTTAGGTTACTGAGGAGTAAACTAAAACAAACAAACAAACAAATAAAAACCAAAAAACAAAAAACAGTGGTGTACCATTTCTCACATTTTGAACTAAACAGTTCTTTAAAAATTATTTTATTTTATTTTTTTTAAAGATTTTATTTATTTGTCAGAGAGAAAGAGAGAGCAAGCAGGAGATGCAGCAGGCAGAGGGAGAAGCAGGCTCCCCATGGAGCAAGGAGTCCAATGTGAGACTCAATCTCAGGACCCTGGGATCATGACCTGAGTGGAAGGCAGATGTTTAAACAACTGAGCCGCCCAGGCATCCCTAAAAATTATTTTAATATAATGGTAAAACAAAATATTGGTGACATTAAGAAAAATAACTATTCTCCTATACTTCTTATGGAATATAAATCACTATTATTTTTTGAAAAGCAACTTAAAAATATGGATCATTATGGACATTGGGGAGGGTATATGCTATGGTGAGTGCTGTGAAGTATGTGAGCCTGACGATTCACAGACCTGTACCCCTGGGGCAAATAATACATTATAATGTTAATTTTTAAAAAAGAATTAACAAATTTCAATAAAATTGGCTAAAAAGTAAAAAAAAATAATAAATTTCAATAAACTTGGCTAAAAAGTAAAAAAAATAATGGATCAAATACTTTAAAGTTTTGCGAACTCTTACTCAGCAATTGCATTTTTTTTTTTAAGATTCTTATTTATTTATTTGACACAGAGAGACACAGTGGAAGAGGAAACACAAGCAGGGAGAGTAGGAGAGGGAGAAGCAGGCCTCCCGCTGAGCAGGGAGCCCGATGCCAGGCTTGATCCCAGGATCATGACCTGAGCCAAAGGCAGACACTTAATGATTGAGCCACCCAGGCACCCTCAGCAATTGCATTTTAAGGCAGTTTTCTTAAGGATATAATCAAATAAATGTGACAAGATTTATGTACAATAATGCTCGCCAACCAAGAAAGCGGGGGGGAAGACCCAGAAAGAAACTAAATATCTATTAAAGAGATCTATCTATAAAAGAACTAAGTGAATTATGATGCATCAAGCCTGTTTTAATTTTCTTTAGACCCCCTAAACTGTCCAACTGTTTTAAGCTCTTTTTACCACCAGATAGTTATAAAGAAAAATAATTCTAATTATTGGATGTAAGAGCAAAGTGAAAGCTATAACTGTTTTCCAGTGACATGTCCCACCCTGACCCCAAACCGTCTTTCCCTTGTCCTGGTAAAAGACTTTAATTGGTCCAGATAGATTTCCCTTCTGAATAGATGTGTTTTACTCCTCCTGATTCATGGGCCACCTACATTAAGTCCACAAGATTTCCAACTTAGAATGATCTAGAAGGGAAATGTTGGGCAGGATTTCATTCAGGCAAAAGAGAGGTAATATTGACTGCAACAGCCTCAGCTGTTGTGTCCAAAGCTCAGAGCTTTTGTAGTGTCTCCCCAGATTTCTGTCCATCAGAATAAATAGCTTTTTTCACTGCTTAAGGCTATTGTATCAGGAGAGGCAGAAGTATTATCTCTCTTTGGTCTATATTTCACTCTAAGACTCAGGAAGAGAAGAGCAGGTCAAACTAACATTGGCTCAACTGTTTTATCTAACATAAGGAGACAAGTCTAATAAATCAGAATATTCTTCTGCCTGGGTCCTGTTGACCTTCACAAAATTATCTTTTAGATTATGAGAATTCCCGTTCTCTTAGCTCTGAATATGAGTATGATCCTAGTTGCTGTATTTTTACAAGAGGACAACCATCTGTAGAAAAAAGTTCCCACTTGGAGACAGAATCCTGTTCACCATCATAATCCCAACCCTTAAGGTTAGATCATCACAATCAGAATATTAAAAATTATCACTACACCATAAAATGGAACATTTCACAGCCATTGAAAGAGATGATGTAGATCTGTATTTTTGATGTACAAATATATATCTGGTAAATGTTTAAGTTAACCTGCGAATGACTATGTATGGTATTATACCACTTTTATGGAGAATTTCAAAGGATATATAACAATATTAACATTTATCTAGAATATTCCTTAAGGTAATTCTTTGTGTTGCTATTCATATACTCATAGTATTTTTAATCTAGCTGTTTTATTTGTATAATTATTAAAGGTTCTTTCCTAATCTTAATCATTCTTGATTTTTATTATACCATTTCATCTCATTTTATAGCACTTTATCTCAATATCTTGCCTGTATGTATTCTAAGCTAATTTTATTCCTTTATTTGAAAAAAGTAACAATTATTAGGTCCCATTTTACTAGCTTGGAGGTACAAAATAAGTCTGTATCTCCTTTTAAGGTTTCAACTAAATGGTTTGAGTCTACAACTTCCCTTAGCAAAGAATTTCTCTTCTTAGCAGAGGGACAGCTTCAGTGATAACGTATGTCCCTAGAATGCTTTTTTTAGTTTATAGCAACAGGCCAAAGCTAGAAACTCTCCTGTGGGTCGGGGCAGGTTCTTGTCTTCATCCCACCATAACCAACATATTAGTCCTCTTTGATAACCACTTTGGGATCCTCTTTCTATCCTTGAGATGATTGTGTATTAAGAGGTTTCCCCGCCTTTTTTGTCATTCGGTCATGATCAGAGCTCTCCAGCCCACACAAAAATTTCAGTTACTTTGAATATCAGAAAGATGGAAGTGAGGTCTGGGTCTCCTTCTCTTGATGCTCTGAGAATTCTCAGGTAAATAACTCATCTCCTCTCTAGAGACCCCAAGTTCATTTCACTCATATATTTTCTCACAGAGAAAAACATGTCACCTTCTATCTGGATAAGTGCCTTACTATATAATTAGTTTTTTCTGATTCTAAAAATAATGCTTTTTCTTAATAAAGAATGTATGCAATAAAGGAAGATCTAGAGGGAAAAAGCATTTATGTTATTATTACTTCCAACACAGAAAAACATTATTAGTATTTTGATGAATTTCCTTATTTTCATGCTTATATCTATACATTATTGAATATATAAGGATTAAATTCTATGTACACTTAACATTTGCACTAAATTAACTTTATAATAATATTTAACATATACTCACTTAACATTTATATCAGAATTTTCTAAAATTATTTACCTTCTGTGATGCCTGGGTGGCTCAGTCCATTAAGCTTCTGCCTTTGGCTCAGGTCATGATCCTAGGGTCCTGGGGTCGAGCCCCATGTCAGTATTTTTGCTCATTGGGGAGACTTGTTCTACCTCTAACTGCTGTTCCCCTTGCTTGTGTGCTCATTCGCTCTCTTTCTCTCTGACAAATAAATAGAAAAAATATTTTTAAAAATTAAATTATTTGTCCTCAAAAGTATAATTTTAAAGGGCTGCATAACATTACCATATAGGAATGTACCATAATTTATTTAACTGAATACCCTTTGCTGGATATTTAATTGGTTTTCTATTATCCTTCATTACAAATAAAGCTGTAACATTCTTGTACGTAAATCTTTTGTTTAATCTCTAAATATATTTTAGGATGTATTCCGTTAAAGGACTTTACTGGACAAGTCTATTCATGGAACATTTAACATTCTCCTTTATAGAAACAGATCAAAAGGGAATGCACTTCTTATTACCCAAGGAACAAAGATGCTGCTCTACCTTTGACTTTTTTTTTAAATTTGTGATCTAAAAGTTTGCCCTGGAGTAACCCATGAGTAGACAGAAATCAATTTTAGAGTGTCCTTTTCAATCCCAAGCTTACTCCTTTCAAATCTGAGGACAAAGCATTAATACTTTCTTTTTTATTGATACTTTCTTTTTTATTATTTAAAAATTTTTATTTGAGCATAATTGACTCATAATGTTACATCAATCTTAAGTGTACAGCATAGTGATTCTACAACTTTATATATTATGCTATGCTCAGAAGTGAAGCTACCATCTGTCATCCTATGCTATTATAATATCATTGATTCTAATCCTTATGTTATGCCTTTTATTCCCATGCCTTATTCATTCCTTAACTGAAAACCTGCATCTCTTACTCCCGTTCACCCATTTTGCCCCCTTCCACCCCTCTCAGCTCTGACAACCATCATTTTGTTGTCTATACTTATAGGTCTGATTCTGCTCTTTTTTTGTTTTCTCATTTGTATTTTTTTAGATTCTACATATGAGTGAAATCATATGATGTTTGTCTTTCTCAGTCTGACATTTCACTTAGAATATCCTCTAGATCTATCCATGTTTTCACAAATAGCATAATCCTGTCTTTTTTTCACTGTGTAATATTCCATTGTGTGTATAATATATATATTACATAATATCCATTTGTTTATCAATGGACACTTGGATTGCTTCCGTATCTTGGCTATTGTAAATAATGCTGCAAAAAACACAAGGGTGGGGCGCCTGGGTAGCTCAGTGGGTTAAAGCCTCTGCCTTTGGCTCAGGTCATGATCCAGGGTCCCGCATCAGGCTCTGCTCAGTGGGGATCCTGCTTCCTCCTCTCTTTCTCTCTCTGCCTTCCTCTCTGCCTACTTGTAATCTCTGTCTGTCAAATAAATAAGTAAAACACAAGGGTACTTATGTCCTTTCAAATTAACATTTGTGTTTTCTTTGGGTAAATGTCTAAATGGGTAGTGATTTTTTTTTTTTAATTTTTAAGGAATCATTATACTGTTTTCCACAGTTGCTGTACATGTTTGCATTCCCACCAACAGTGTATGAGAGTTCCTTTTTCTCCACATCCTTGCTGATACTTGTTATTTCTTGTCTTTTTTATTTTAGCCATTCTGACAGGTATCAGGTGACATCTCATTGTAGTTTTGATTTGTATTTCCCTGATGCTAAGTAATGTGGAGCATTTCTTCACGTGTCTGTTGGCCATCTGGATGTCTTCTTTGGAGAAATGTCTATTCAGGTTCTCTGCCCAATCGCTTCTCGGCCTTTTGGCTAAGATCAAGTGCAGGTTCTCTGCCCATATTTAATTGGATTGTTTGTTTTTTTAGTGTTGAGTTATATAAGTTCTTTTTTTATATATTAGCTGCATATTAGATATATCATTTGCAAATATCTTTTCCCATTAGTAGGTTGCCTTTTTGTTTTGTTGATAGTTTCCTTCACTGTGCAAAAGCTTTTTATTTTGATATAGGCCTCTTTCCCTTGCCTTAGGAGACATACCTAGAAAAATGCTGCCAGCATCAGAGAAATTACTGCCTGTTTTTTTTTTTAAGATTTTATCTATTTATTTGAGAGAGTGAGAAAGAGAGAGAGCATGAACAAAAGCAGGGGGAAAGGCAAAGGGAGAGAGGAAAGAAGCAGACCCTCCTCTGAGCAGGGAGCCTGATGTGGGGCTTGATCTCAGGCCTGAGTTGAAGGCAGATGCTTAACAGACCCAACCACCCAGGTGACCCACTTGCCTCTGCTCCCTTCTAGGATGTTTATGGTTTCAGGTCTTATATTTAGGTCTTGAGTCCATTTTGAGTTTATTTTTGTGTATGGTTTAAGAAAGTGGTCAGTTTCATTTTTTTTTAATGTTGCTGCCTAATTTTCTTAGCACCATTTATTTTTCCCCATTGTATATTCTTGCCTCCTTTGTTGTAGATTACTTTGACCATATAAGCATGGGTTCAATTCTGGACTCTCTATTCTGTTCCATTGATCTATGTGTCTCTTTTTGTGCTAGTACCATACTATTTTGATTAAAACAGCTTTATAGTATATCTTGAAATCTAGAATTGTGATATTTCCAGTTTTGTTTGCTTTGGCTATTTGTGGTCTTTTGTGGTTCCATACAAATTTTAATATTATTTGTTGTAGTTTTGTGAAAAAAATGCTGTTTGTATTTTGATAGGGATTGTATTATACCTATAGATTGTTTGAGGTAATTTGGATATTTTCAAAGTATTTGTTCTTCCAATCCATAAGCGTGGAATATCTTTCCATTTCTTTGTGTTGTCTCCCATTTCTTTCACCATGTTTTATAGTTTTCGCAGTACAGATCTTTTTCTTTTTTCATTTTTTTATTTAAATGCAATTAGCCAACATATACTACATCATTAGTTTTTTATATAATGTTCAGTGATTCATTAGAGTACAGGTCTTTAAACCTCTTTAGTTGTGTTTATTCTTAGGTGCATTTTTTATTCCTTTTGGTGCAATTGTGAATGGAGTAGTTTTCTTAATTTCTCTTCCTGCTACTTTGTTATTAGTATATAGGAATGCTACCAATTTTGGGGTATTAATTTTGTATCCTGAAACTTTACCAAATACATTTATTCCAGTAGTTTTTTTGGTGGAGTCTCTAAGATTTTCTATGTATAGTATGTCATCTGCAAATAATGATACCTTCACTAGGACAAAGCCCTACCAAAGAATAGTAATTCATGGAATTGTAATCTACAGGTCAAACAAATTGGATGATAAACCTAACGGTGGTCTTAACCATAAAGAGTACCTCAGGTTCTATATCACATTTTAGCTGAATTCAAGTGAAACACTTCAGTGACCTCCTTAGAGATGACATTCAAGCATGATCATTGCCAAAGTGCAGTTTAGATGTGAAATGGGAGTTTATAATAAAGACTTCTTTATTGATTTTCAATGCATAACAGAGGAAGGTGTACCCACATGGGAACTGTTTTCCCAACCACTGTTTCTGTCATTCAGCATCCCCCACCCAGCTTGTACCTCTTGGTTATATACATCACTAACTTTGGCTCATCTCTGTGTGTTTAAGAAGTACTAGCTCCCTTTCCAAGAACGCATTTTATAATGCTTTAACTACATAGGTTTTTTTAGCACAAAGCTGTCTACAGACTGTTTCCAGGTACATTTTTAAGCAGTAAAAATTCCCCATCCACCACCCTGAAAACCTTGCATGGAACTCCAGTATATGAGGAAAAACCAAACCTGCTCTGATTGAAACCAGACAGGGTTTCTTCCCTAAAACTTAACTCATCCCTACTCCTAAGCCTAGTGGCCCCCAAATAATTTCAGAGAATCTGTAAGTTTAAAAACCAGAGGCAAAAACACAACCAACCAACCAACCAACCAACCACAGGCTTATATAAAACACAAACTTTGTTGACTGAGAAAGGAAGTAGTATTAATCACCAAGGCACCCAAATGCATACCTGAAGCACTCTCAAGCAATTTAACTTTTTTTTAGTAAAAAAAGATCTTAAAACTTCAGTTGTTCCATTTATGCAACTAAAGCTAATGAAGAAGCTATTAGCATATTTGCTTTGCAGATGCTTACATCCAGTTCAGCACAGACTTCATTTTACTGAGCAATTCTAAGGGCTAATTAACATGTCTTACATGTTCTAAGTGGTAGATAATAGTTCCATCCCATTGGCATGAGGAAGTCAGACTACAGTAGCTTTATTTGGAACACAAAGGAATACCGAAACATCTTTGTTTTACACTTGTGGTAGTCTAGAATTTAGACAGGTAAATCCTGAAAGCCACTGCAATGTTTACCCCTTGCCCAGTAGCTTATGGAGTCACCTGACTTCTCCCACACTTCTGGAAAGAAATGAGCATGTAGCAAGTTCTTCTAGGGCTAGAGTTGTTTGTTCAGTTAAATCATGCAAAGTGTTTTTAATGGCAATGCATACAAAAAGGTATGGAGATGGTTACACAAAGCAGGAGACAATGCAACATGCTCTCAAAGGTACAGCTTCCTGGATTCCCACAAGGACTGTCACCAACACTGGCTGCAGATTCCTCCAGGCATGAAAAGTTGCTCTTTTATTTCTCATAGATGACTTTGCACCCTTCTGCTTGCCCCCTGCTCCCGTCATACTTTCCTACTTGCTGCCAACTGCTCTGAACACTACCTGCTCACCAAGTGCAAGTAACATACAAAATAACCCCAGGCCCAGTGTTCTAACCCACTGGAAGTGTAGTTCTACAGCATAATCTTGCAGAGTAAAATGGCTTGTAAGATAAAAGCTAAGAAATGGTAACCAGGGAGTGAAGGAGACAATGATCTCACTCTGACTTGTTTTGAAGACTCTGAAATTTCTCACTGGATGTGTTTAAGTTAATCCCTGGCCAACTGGTCAGAGTGACCATCATTTTTTAATTTAATTTTAGCATGTCTTCTAGCCCTGTCCACACTACATAATGAACAGTACTACTGAGTTCACCTAATCTACTCTGTGCTTGTTTTGAAATCTGTCCATAAAAACAGATTTCATACAAAGAAGCTGCATATAAATGACAGAAGGAGGAAGAATAATTTGATGTTTATAAATGACTGGTGATTGACCAGTTACTTAGGGACACAATTTAAAATTAAGAAAAAAAATTACATATCTTCTCTAATTGGTGACAAATATTTGAAGAACAGATTAAAAATGAAATATAATTTCTTAATTGCATAGACTATAGTAAGACTCAGCATTAATAACCAGGTAAGAATCCAACCTGGTACAGAAGGGTACAATAGGAGGTTGGGAGACTTAAGTTAGAGAGTGGTACCAGGTAGGGATAAACCTCAAATGATGAAAGAAGTTTGCAGAACACTGTGTGACATATAATTATTTGATTGTTCACCCAGTTAGTTATTTTATTAGCTAAGTCCTTTGCTGTTGTGAATGTGCATTGGAGCAGCATATAGAAATAGTGTATGGTGTGTTTTAGAGAAAGGTGTTCCCCTAACCAAACTTTTTGGAATTCGCCTTATTTGTGGGATGTTAGCAATCCCAACATGGCTGAAATCTGTTTCATAGTAATAGACAATTATAGCAATACAAAAGTTTCCCTCTTGACTCCTCTTTCCCCCACAAGCAACCGAAGTCTGTTTGTTTTGTATTTCATGTCTCCAAATACTACTCACAAAACTGGATATATATCCCTGTGACTCATATTATTTTTAGTTAATATCATCTGTCCTTGTACTAATTTTTGTTATTGTCTAGTTCAGTTTTTGGAAGTTGGTTTTCAGTCACTAACATAATAAACTTAAAAATGGCTTCTGGCTGAAACAGGAGCAGCATCTGTAGGCAATCTACAAAGATTATGCCAGGACATAATGATGCATTCCAGAATGGCTGACATTTGCTGAGCTCTGTTGCTCCCACTGTCAGCCCTGTCATTCATCCTACTTACAGAGCGACCCCAAATACCCTCCCTTCATTTTTGTTCCCTGATATATAGCCAAAGGAAGCCAAGAGACCCCAAAATATGGCCATAAAACATCTTGTGTTAACCAAAATTTGAGTGGAACTGACATAAGATGGTTGTCTTTGACATTCTTCTAGGGATCTTTCATCTCAAGTGTGACTGTACTGAAGGATGCACTTTGTCTTGGGTCAGTTTTTCCAAGAGATGATAAATCTCATTTCGTGGCACATATCCTTAAACTATCGACTTTTTTTTTTAAACAGGAAGATAATTCTAGCTTTATCTTCTGAGTAGGAAACTTCCTATAATATAAAATGCAGGCACAAAGAAAAGAGTCTCTTTATACATTAGTTCCCTTTCCTTTTTTTTTTTCCAACAAAATACTACATGCCAACTTGCCAGCAAAGCTTTGAAAGCTCTAATTTTCCTCTTTGAAGCCTCAAAGGGTGGCATTGGCAAGGATAGATCCTATTTCGCATATATAGCCAGCCAGGTTTCCTCTCAATTGCTAGTAACATCTGGTATCCCTCTAGGGTCTATCTGAGATCCGTAATTATTTCTTTACCATGTTAATGATTACAAATATCTCTTTCCCACTACCCTGCTTCTTCCAGACTTTTCTTTCTTTACTGTTGACACACCATTGTAAGAAAAATAAATAAGACAATTCCTAATTCCATGGTTGAAGTCTCTGCCTCACAAAATGATAATCATCAACAGGAAGAATGGTTCATAAGTAATGGTCTGAACCAAGTGATTCTAATACCAAATGTAAGATAATTGCTTTTCTTAGAAACCATCAATCTATTTTTCTATCTCCACTACTCCCTGTGGATCCAAAATCCCTCTCTCCAGGGACATATTTGGCCTTCAGTATTGTGTGGGAATTTTTTCTTTTTTTACAATTCCAGTAATTTGGAAAAAGACCACCCAATATTAACTTGCTTTACTTCCATTTTTTATATTTCTATTGGCAGGGAAGCCAGATTTTCAAACCAACAACTCACTTAGGCTTGGGAAGATATTTAGCCATAATGGATCTACCAACCCCTGACTCCTGAGTATTAAACAGTTCCTTTGGCCATTTGGACACACTCAAGCTGGAGTAGGAAAGACACTTCTTGTACATGAAGGGTCATCTTCCCTATAAGCAACTCAGAAATCACCAATAACCTTTTTACTGACCTATAGGAAGATTCTACAACTCTAGGGTTCTTCAACTCTATGGTCAAAGGAAATACACTAAAGTCAGTATTTACATGCTATGTCTTTAGTAATAATAATGATAAAATACAAATTCCAAGATGGATGAAATCTGAGATCTCTCTGCTCCTGAGATTGGGGGTATTCAGAATCCTGCCTGATATCTGTGGACCCTCTTTCCTTAGTTACCTAGTATGCTTAGATATTCCATTGTATTCTGGGGAGTTTGCAATATACCATTTCTCCTCAAAGAGTGGTCCAGGAGCCATGCCTGGACTACTAAGTGTGGTACAACATTTCCCTTCTTGTAACATATAATTAGATTCCAACAAGAGCCTGGCACACATTGAAGAGCAGGACCTCTGATTCTGTCTCTTCCCACCTAGAGTGTCAGTGTCCTGAGGGCAGTCTCATGTCCCTGGGTACATGAGAGCCTCCCCAGTGCCTAGAACAGAGACTGGCACACTCAGCAGGTGTTCAATAAATATCTGTTGAATGAAAGAAGGAGAGAAAACTTTAGGACAATAAATCATTAAAAGTCTCTGTGTGGGGCAATTAGTAAGTATGAAGGAGTTCTGAGGATGAGCTGAATAAGAATTAGGGGACCAGAGTTGATAGAACAAACTTAGCAGAGAAGACAAGACTTGAACTGGCCATTGAAGGCAGAGGAAGATTCCAGTAAGTGGAAGGATCTCCACAGAATTGGAGTGGGGTGGTGGATAAGAACCAGGGCTAGGAGTAAAAGGGGACCTGCAGGGAAATCCTTCTCTCTTTAACTTCTCCAAAGCCTGTCATGATGGTGGAGGGTCTGCCTCCCTCAGTGTCCTTTGCATCCACCCTCATTTGTGACCACTTTCTTGTACCACTTCTTGGGAGTCAGTTACCAGTCCCCTTACAACTCTGTCTCATAGGTGAGCAGAGAGAAATGAGCAGGGACCCCAGCCCTTCATCCCTTTCCAATCTCCAGTAATGTCTCCTGTATATCTTCCCCCTTGGTCTCTCCAGAACTTTCTCTCCTCCCTCTCTTTGGACACCTGGTATTGCCTTATCAATGGGTTTGAGCTTATTGAAAGCTAAATGCTTCTAGTGCTTGTGCTTTCCCTATGACAAAGATTCCTGAAGTGGACTTCCAGTATGTCCAGGTAATTTTAGTAATTTGGGAAGGAAAATTTAGGAAAAAAAATATATAAATATTTCAGTAAATTATACTTCCACAATTTCTGGCAGTGGCTGTAGACCTCTTTCTGCTTTCCTAGAGCACTTTATATATAACAAAATAAATGTAAAACTTGTTAAAAGAGTTGGAAAGCAACCCAAAATGCTGGGTTCAAACCTGATCTGTGTCTTCTGGGGAATTTAGAATCTAACATAAAATGATACAGCACAATCAGAACCTTTCTTATCTGTGACCTTATTAATTAAATATTACAACAGGGGCTGGTTGAGAGTAGGAGTAGGACTACATGTGATTAAGGTAATTAAATGGAGGAAAATACAAACTGAACTGAAGCAGAAATTTGATTTCCTACATGACTAATCCAAAGAGACTGAGGATTTAAAAATTTACAAACTTTTAATTTTATTTAAAAAGTCAATGAAATGAAACAAGAACAAAAATTGGTGAGCTAATTTAGACAGAAAATAAAGTCAATTTTTCTTCAGGAAAGGAATCTCTGAGGCGATGCTGGGAAGGCAGTTTACCCGCTCGAAGCCTCCTGCCTCTCCAACTGTGGGCCTCCTGGCAGGCACATAATGGCATCTTGTGTAATTGCATTAAATTTGAGGAGACTCAGGGGTGGTACTAATAACATCTCTTTGCATTTTTTTCATGGCTTAAAGAGCAATAACTGATTAACTACTGTAGGCTAGAACTGTTTTGTCCTAGAGATACCTGAGAGTGGTCTATTAATCTTTCTGTCCATCTATAGACCAATCATTTGATTTATCAAACAATCAACTAACTGATCTATGAATCTTCCTTCCTTCCTTCTTCTCCACTCTCTCCCTCCCTTCTTGTCTTCTCTCCTTCCATACTAAAATCTAAACTAAACCTAGAGTCAACTTTCCTGGAAGTTGAGCTCTGAATTTTAATCTTACCATGGATCCTCACTAATAAGATATCACCAGTGTGTGTGAGACCTGTAACTTCCACACCTGTTGAATGAAGGGACTAGATTAGCTCCTTACCAGTGTAGCCACTAGTTAAAGGCATACCTAGCCTCCAGATCAAAGTGACTCCATAGAGATCCCTGACTTAACCACTTCCTGTTTTTGTGACCTTGGTCAACTTATTTGACTTCACTGTGCCTCAGTTTCCTTATCTGTGAAATTAGGATCATAATTGTACCTATTTAGACTATTTAGAAGATGAAAAGAGATAATAGATATAAAAAAGCTTAGAACAGAACATTGTACATATTAAATGCCCAATAAACATTAAGATTATTGCTTTTTAAGTTTTATTTTTAAAAATTTTTAGGGGCGCCTGGGTGGCTCAGTGGGTCAAGGCCTCTGCCTTGGGCTCAGGTCATGATCCCAGGGTCCTGGGATGGAGCCCCACATTGGGCTGTCTGCTCAGCAGGGGGCCTGCTACCCTTCATCTCTCTGCCTGCCTCTCTGCCTACTTGTGGTTTCTCTCTCTGTCAAGTAAATAAATAAAATCTTTAAAAAAAATTTTTTTTACTATTCTATTTTTTATTTTTTAATTTTAATTCTTACATAGTTAATACACAGTGTTATATTAGTTTTGGGTGTACAATATAATGATTATGCAATTCTATGTATTACTCAGGGCTTATCATGGTAAGTATACTTTTAATTGTCTTCATATAGTTCACTCATCCCCTGACCTACCTCCCCTTTGGTAACCATCAGTTTGTTCTCCATAATTAAGAGTCTGTTTTTTTGGTTTGTCTCTTTTTCCTTTGCCTTGTTTCTTAAATTCCATACATGAATGAAATCATATGGTATTTGTCTTTCTCTGACTTACTTATTTCATTTAGCATTATACTCTCTAGATCCATCCATGTTGTTGCAAATGATAGGATTTCATTCTTTTTTATGACTGGATAATATTCCATTGTATATTATGCCACTTTTTATCCATCCATCTATCAATGGACATGTGGACTGCTTCCATAATTTGGCTATTGTAAATAATGTTGCAATAAACATAGAGCTTTATGTATCTTTTCAACTTATGTTTTCATATTCTTTGGGTAAATACCCAATGGTGGAATTACTGGACCATACAGAATTCTATTTTTTGAGGGTTTTTATAATGAATGGATGTCGTACTTGTCAAATGCTCTTTCTGCATCTATTGAAATGATCATATGGTTTTTATCCTTTCTCTTGTTGATGTAATGTACCACATTGTTTGATCTGTGAATATTGAGCAAAATTTGCATCCCAGAAATAAATCCCTCTTGATCATGGTGAATGAGTTTTTTAATATATTGTTGAATTCAGTTTGCTAGTATTTTGTTGAGGATTTTTGCATCTGTGTTCATCAGAGATACACACCTGTAATTCCCTTCCTTTCTTTCTTTCTTTTTTTTTTTTTTTTTTTTTTTTTTTTTTTTTTTTGGTAGTGCCTTTATCTATCTGGTTTTGGTATCAGAGTAATGTTGATCTCACAGAGTGAATTTGGAAGTTTTCTTCCTCTTCTATTTTTTGGAATAGTTTGAAAAGAATAAGTATTAGCTGTTCTTATTTTTTTTTTTTAAGATTTTATTTATTTATTTGACAGACAGAGATCGCAAGAAGGCAGGGGTGGAGAGAAAGGAGGAAGCAGGCTCCCTGCTAAGCAGAGAGCCCGATGCCGGGCTTGATCCCAGAACCCTGGGATTATGACCTGAGCCTAAGGCAGAGGCTTTAACCCACTGAGCCACCGAGGTGCCCCTTAGCTGTTCTTTTTATGTTTGGTAGGATTTGCCTGTGAAACCATCTGGCCCTGGACTTTTGTTTTTTGGGAGTATTCTGATTGCTGATTCCTAGTAATCAGTCTGTTCAAATTTTCAGTTTCTTCCTAATTCAGTTCTTGTAGGTTTATGTTCCTAAGAATTTATCCATTTCTCTTAGGTTGTCCATTTGCTAGCATATAATTTTTCATAATATTCTCTTATAATCCTTTGATTTCTATGGTGTTGGTTATTATTGATCCTCTTTCATATCTGATTTTGTTTATTTGTGTCTTCTCTACTTTTTTTATGATGATGAGTCATTTATCAATTACATGGATCTTTTCCATGAAAAGATAACCAGTTCCTGGTTTAATTGGTTTGTTCTTTTGGGTTTTTTGTTTCTATACTATTTATTTCTGATCTAATCTTTATTATTTCCTTTCTTCTACTGACTTTTGGTTTTGTTGGTTTTTTTCTAGTTCCTTTAAATGTAAAGTTAAGTTGTTTGAGATTTTTCTTACTTCTTGAGATAGACCTATATTGCTATAAAATTTCCTCTTGGGACAGCTTTTCCTGCACCCCAAGGATTTTGGACCATTGTGTTTTTATTTTCATTTTTCTCCATGTATTTCTTTATTTCCTTTTCAATTTCATGGTTGACCTGCTCATTGTTCAGTAGCATTTTATTTAATCTCCTTGTATTTGTGTGCTTTCCAGATTTTTTCTTGTAATTAATTTCCAATTTCATAGTGTTGTGGACAGAAAAGATGGTATGGCCTCAATCCTTTTGAATTTGTTGAAACTTGTTTTGTGGCCTAATATGTGATCTAGTCTGAAGAACGTTCCACGTGCACTTGAATAGATTATGTATTCTGCTGTTTTAAGATGGAATATTCTTTTTTTTTTAAGATTTTATTTTTTTATTTGAAAGGCAGAGATCACAAGGAGGCAGAGAGGCAGGCAGAGAGAGAGGGAAGCAGGCTCCCTGCTGAGCAGAGAACCCGATGTGGGACTCGATCCCAGGACCCCGAGATCATGACCTGAGCCGAAGGCAGCGGCTTAACCCACTGAGCCACCCAGGAGCCCTAGATGGAATATTCTTAATATATCTGTTTGATCCATCTGGTCCAGTGTGTCATTCAAAACCACTATTTTGTATGATCTATTGATTTTCTGTTTGGGTGATCTGTTGATATAAGTAATGTGTTAAAGTCCCCTATTATTATTGTCTTACTATCAACTATTTCCTTTATGTTTGTTTTTAGCCTCTTTATGTATTTGGGTGCTCTCATGTTGAGTGCTTAAATATTTACCACATTATATCTTCTTGTTGGATTGTTCCCTTTATGATTTTGTAGTATCCTTGTTTGTCTCTTGTTACAGTGATGTTTAAAAGTCCATTTTGTCTGATATAAGTATTACTACCCCAGATTTCTTTTCACTTCCATTTGCATGATAATTGCTTTTCCATCACTTCATTTTCAATCTGCATGTGTCTTTAGGTCTGAAGTGAGTTTCTTGTAGGCAGCATATACATAGGTCTTACTTTCTATCCATTCTGTCACTCTGTGTCTTTTGATTGGAACATTTAGTCCATTTATTTTCAAAGTAATTACTGATAGGTATGTACTTATTACAATTTTGATATTTGTCTTGTATTTGTTTTTGTACTTCTTCTCTGTTCCTTTTTACTCTTGCTCTGTTCTCTCATGGTTTACTGGCTTTCTTTAGTGATATACTTGATCTCTTTCTCTTTAGTTTTGCATATTTATTACTGGTTTTTGATTTGTGGTTACCATTAGGTTTTTATATAACATCTCCTGCATATAGCCATCTATATTAAGTTGATGGTCACTTAAGTGTTAATATATTCTTTACTCCTTTTCTCTCCACAGTTTAGGTATAGGATGTCATACTTTACATCCCTTTAAAAAAATTTTTTTAAAGATTGATTTTATTTATTTAAGAGAGAGAGGTAGAAAGAGTAAGGGAAGGAGCACAGGGAGAGGGACAAGCAGAATCCATGCTGAACATAGAATATGATGAAGGACTCCATCCCACAACCTTGAGATCACAACCTGAGTCAAAACCAAGAGTTGGACTGGACACTCAACCAAGTGAGCCACACAGGTGCCCCTTTAAATCCTTTTATTTTATGAATCCCTTGACTGTTTTTTATAGATTTACTTAGTTTTACTGCTTTTGTGCTTCATATTTTTCTTACTCCTACTTATGATCTTTCCTTCCACTTAAAGGGTCCCCTTTAGCAATTCTTGTAGGGCTGATTTAATGGTGATGAATTCCTTTAACTTTGATTTGTCTGGGAAACTCTTTATCTCTCTTTCTATTCTGAATAGTGGACTTGCTGAATAACGTATTCTTGGCTGCAGGGTTTTTTGTTTTTTGTTTTTTTTTCTTTCAGCATTTGTAGTGTATCATGCCATTCCCCTCTGGCCTGCAAAGTTTCTGCTGAAAAATCAGCTGATAGCCTTGTGGGATTTCCCTTTTATGTAACCGTTGTCTTTTCTCTTGCTTTTAAAATTCTCTATTTACCACTGTCTTTTGCCATTTTAATTGCTATGTGTCTTGGTGTGGACAGCCTCAGATTGATTTTGTTGGGGGCTCTCTCTTCCTCCTGAATGTAGATTTCTGTTTCTTTCCCCAGATTCAGGAAGTTTTCAGATATTATTCCTTCAAATAAATTTTCTGTCCCCTTCTTTCCCTCTGATTCTGGGATCCCTATAATGTAAATGTTAATACACTTGATAGTACCACTGACTTCTCTAAGTCTATTTTAATTTATTATTGTTTTTCTCTCTCCTGTTCAGCTCAATTGCTTCCCATTCCTCTGTCCTTCAGGTCACTGATCTATTCTTCTGCTTCCTCCAGTCTACTATATATTCCATTGAGTGTATTTTTAATTTCAGTTATTAAGTCCTTCATCTCTGATTAGTTCTTTTTTTGTTTTCTGTCTCTTTGTTAAAGACCTTCCTGGGGTTCTCCATTCCTCTCCAGTCCAATGAGTATCTGTATGATCATTACTTTAAATTCTCTGTCAGACATGTTACTCATCTCCATTTCATTTAGGTCTCTCGCTGTGGTGTTGTTCTTTTCTTTCATTTAGGACATATTCCTCTGACTCCTCATTTTGTCTAACTCTCTCTACATCTGTTTCTGTGTATTGGGACAGTCAGCTATGTGTTCTGCTCTTGAAGTTGGCCTTATGAAGAAGAGGTCCTGTAGTGCCCTGCAGTACAGTGCCCCTGTGCACCAGAACCTTGCTCTTCAGAGGTGTCTCTTAGCATGTTACATGTGCCCTACTGTCATAGCTGAGCTGCTTTTGCCCTCAGTCCAATTGTCTGAAATGACTCTCTTTGCCTGTTGTTGGCAGGATTTGTTTCCTGTGTTGTTTGTGGGCCACTCTGGGGCCACCTTGGGCTTGAGCTGAGTCAGACCAGGTGTTAGCAAGATTGGCATGATCTGTTGTGAAAGGAGACCTGGAACCAAGCTCTGGCTGGAGGGGGTGTGGCCACAGGAGAATGCAAAGTTGAGCATGCTGTTAGCAAGCTAGGTTGAAAGTTTTGGTGCTAGACTAGTTCCACAGGTGTCCATGCATCTAGGCTGGAGGGCAAAAGGGAAATGGCACTTGCCAGTTCCTCCATTCCTGGAGAAGTCTCCCAGTGAACCTGCCCTTCTAGCACATGCTCTGAGATTAGTAAACAAATCTCTCTCTCATATACCCGAGATGTTTTTCAAAATGCTGCTTCTCTGCTATATCTACACAGGGCTGTTTGTTGTGCTGTGTTTTTAAGAGAGGGGGACTCAGTTTCTTCTCACTCTCCCAGCTTTCACAGAACCAAGCCCACTGATATTTAAAGTTCTAGGTGTTAAGCTTTGGTGATTGTAAAAACTTGTAAAATTCAGCCTCTCTGGTTTCCAAAGCCAAGTGTTATGGAGATTTGTTTTATCCACGTGCATTCTCCATGTGGGCTCCCTGATGTGAGAATCTGTTTATCTCTACTCTTTGTACCTACAGTGTCCCTTCCTCCCTTGGGATAGTCCCTCAGGTCCATTTAGCCTCCAACCACATCTCTGCCCTTCCTACCCTCTTTGATGTAGCCTCTTCTGTATATTTACCTATGGAGAGTCTGTTCTTCTGGTCTTCAGGTCATTTTCCGGGTTATTTACACTAATGTACGTATTATTAGACTGCATCTATGAGGCAAGATGAGCTTATGGTGCCCCCTACTCCACCATCTTCCCTAGAAGTCAAGATTATTAAATTTTTCTAAATAAAAACAAAGAAATTTGCCAATTTGAGAGATGAGACTAAACTCAGAAGATTAAGTGATACGTGGAAACTCAACACCACAGGTTTTCTCTCTGTAGCCTGCTGTTTAGTCTCCTGAGACTCCCCATTGTCCTAGAAATGAGCAAATTGGGCGTGTGCTGCAACACTGCTGTTTAAAAGAAATATCATGTTTGAATTATACAATAAAATGTTAATTAGCTAAAATGCTTGAAGAATAGAATATCATGGTTACCTCAGTGTTTGTTAGAGAAGCCAGATCTATATATATAATAACTTTACATAAAAAGCTAAAAAATGTTCTATAAAATCATTAGACAGGAAAGTGAGCCCACTTTCCTGCCTCAGTAAGCAGAACATGGTGAAAATAATTAAATTCTCTTATAATTATATAAAAGGGATTTTCTATAGAAATACACAAATTGTATATATATACACACACGTAATTATGTTAAATTCCCTTAAAATAACAATAATTCATGTTTAAATGCACTAATGCATGTCATGTTTAAATGCACTAAGGGGTCTAGGCTGGCCCTTCCACTGCATCCCAGCAGAGCTCAAAATATTCTCTGAAGAGGAGTGTTGATGATGAAGGGGATTCATGCCTCCTTTTTCCAGCACACAGAAGTTATGTTGCATGACCATCACTAATGAGCACCAAGCAATTTTTCACCCATCCTGGAAATGCTTTTTTAATGCTCCAATTCATGTATCTGTGGTTCTTTTCCGGTTTTTTGAAAACTACAGACAAACTATCAATTTAAATGAGAGTTCTAATCACTTCAGTTTCAGTTAACTGGCATTTTCCAGTTTCCAGGCCTCTGTTCTCTCCATATGTTACTGGTCAATCTATTTTAGCTGCTAAGTCAGGAAATAAAGGGGTGAGCCCTGGCCTGCTGTGGCCTGCTGTGTCCTGGGGAATCCCAAGGGTGCTGGACAAATTGGGAGCACAGCTCCTGGCTGGATTTGCTAACACTGTTGCCCAAGAAACTCAGATAAACTTGTCGCAAGAGAGGCCAATGAGTCAAGAGACAAGGGTTTGAAAAAGAGAAAGAGAAAGATTTATTTTGGGTGCCAGCAGCCAGAGCAGGTGGCAGGCTCAAGCCTTGACAGGTGACCTCTCTACCAGCAAGATGGACACCTAGAGATTTATAGGCAGAGAAAGGTTTGGGGAGTACATACAAGAAAGCAAGCAGAGAGTGTATGATCACAAGCGGGGGTTGGTATGTGTTCAGCGGTGATTATGGGCAGAGAAGGAGCCCTGTGGGATGTGGTTTTCTAGGCATTCTATTGCTATCAGGGCTCTTATGGCTTGGTGATTGGAAAGTTCTGGTCATAGCAAAATGTCTTCATCAGTGCCTCAAGGGAGGACAATAAGAAATAAGGATAATGGGCCTCAGTTACAGCATGAGTTAAGTGGTCTTGCTTATTTCTGATTTTAGCTCCTGGGAACTAGAGTTGAGCAAAGGAGCTCACTGACACATATGGCAGCACTTTGTTGAACAAGATAAAATGTCAGCTTCCCTAAATTGTGGTCTGAAGGGAGTACCAGGAAAGGAACATGCAATGATTTTAGTAAAGAATTATTCATACTTTGATTCTGAAGTCAGTCAATCACCATCTGTTGACATATTTGCTGCTTGGTATTCTAGGGAGCTTCTATTCTATATTAAGCCTAAAACTGGGATCACTGTTATTTCTTTTTCACTTGCTCTGATGGTTGTTCCTCTGTGTGTATGTGTGTGTGTTTGTGTACATACACCTATGTTTATGTGTGTGTATGTATGTCTATGCGTCTAGTCTGAGCCTCTGACCAGTACTGAGGTCAAGTGGAGTAGAGGTAAAGGCTGCTACTGGAAGCCTGGAGAGAGTTGCCAACTGTCCATCTCTGACATGGGTGGGGAAGCAGAGGGAGCAAAGCTAATCTTACACAGAAGTTGAGATCACTAATGCCCTCCTCTCTCCTCAAACAGCATCACTTCCCTTACCCAGTTGGTAATTCCCCTCCTGGTTTCCCTATGGGGCTTCCTCCCTCAAGGCTACCATTCCTAAAACTTGCTTCCCCAGTCCCCTCAGCCACTCCCATGCCCCAGCCATGCAAAATGCCTGTTGTCCTGCCTCTTTCTTAGAGGAGCTTGCTCTCAGCTAGTTATCTTGTGGGATGATTTGCTAAGGCTTATACTCAGGTTTTAGAGATTGTTAACAACTTAATATGTAATTTCTCCTATGTAACAAATTCGTATTTAAACTAGCAGTTCTCAAACAGTGTTTTACCTCCCTTCAATTCCCTCATGTAATCATCTGAGGGTAGCCTTTCAGGAATCTCAATAGGGAAGAAGTTTGAAGGGAAAATAAAACTCTTCTGACATCTTCCATTGTCACCATGAAAGTGCCTACCTACCTCTACAAGATATGCAAGGCCTGTGCAGTATCCCCCAGTATTTAGAGGTAGCTGCTGCTCTTCTAGGATTTCTAGTCCATTTGGCTAATTACTTTTTAGGTTTCCCCTACTAAAGTCTCAGAACCAGAATACCATGTAAGAGAGGTGGTGGCCAGAGAGTTGTGACTGAAAGTTCACATTGCGTTTTTCTCACTGGCTTGTAGCCAGGATTTTATCATGTTTATTGCATATGTTAACATCACCAAAGTGGGTCATCAGGAATGACCCAGCTGACCTGGGTAGAGTTAGGGCAACAAGGGACCTGTTTATTTTAATGTATTTTAAAATGGCTCAAGCCCTATTTACTGTCTGGTTATGTTGCTTAGAAACCTCATAATTCTGACCTGAATCCAAGTTATAAATGGAACATTTGGAAAACTATGGGAAAATATTCTTGGAACTCTATCATTATTCAGGAAACTTTTTTCCATGTTAATGCTGTATGACTCTTATATATAGGTATAACTTCATAGATATTAACCTAAAACAACCTTTTTTGGGGTGTTAGTCCCTCTATCATAAAGGAAGACACATTATCTGTTCTATTGCCCAAGTTCCTGCCTCAGATGATAAAAGAGACCTTGAGGGACCTTAATATCCAAAGGTGCCCTTTTAGCAAGCAGGTTTCTCAGTTCTGACTCTCCTCCTCTCCAGTGAACCTTTGCCCCACCTCACTTGAGCCAAGCACTGTAAGAATCATGCACAGTTTATTTTCAATAGCTTTAATTTCTCTACCACCAAAATCACTCATTTAAATACTGTTATTTTCTTCCTATCCCCCTGCCTATCCCTCCTGCTTGCCAGTGTAATCACCCCCACTGCAACTATTCTTTAGCTGCACTGACAGCCCTATCAGTTGGCCTCCTCTACATTCTCCTTTGCTGTCCCACCCCCACCACCTTGCTCTCACTTTCTCAATATCAAGCTTAGATTCCAGGGCCCTTCATTTTAATCACTTATTTTATTTATTCCCTTAATCCTTCCAACCCTCTGTCCTTTGATCAGACCCTAACAAAACAACCTGGGATAAATCTTACTCTTCAACTTCCCCATTCCGGAATGCAGGCAGACAAATACTGCTGAAGAAAATCACACAGTCAGGAAAATCTGTACCTCTTTATATTCGAGGTCTCCAGCTTCTCCTGTCATGGCATCATTGCCTAATAAGCCTGCTGCATTTCTCTGGCATCTCATTCACATTTCCTCTACAATGACAATTTCAAAATTTGTATATGCTCCTCCGAATCCTAGTGCATCTGGGTGGCTCAGTAGGTTGAGCATCAAACCTTTGATTTCTCAGGTCATGACCTCAGGGTCCTGGGATCCAGTCCTGTGTTGGGCTCCACGCTCTGCACCAAGCGTGGAGCCCAACACTGCTCCATGCTTGCTCTCTCTCTCCTCTCTGTCTCAAATAAATAAACAAAATCTTGAAAACAACGACAACCTCTGCATCCCTTTCTCCCTCATCTCTCAACTGCAGATGGTTCTTTGTTTAGATAAAATGTAAATTACCAGGTGAGAACTCCTCAACTCAAAATGACCAAACTCATTCTCTTCTCTTCTCATCACAAAGGAGGTGCATGCCTCTTTCCCAGTGTCAGTCCTTTACCCACGTTCAGAAGTCCATCTCTCTTACATCTGATAAACCCTGTGCAGGTGTTTCTCTCCTGCTATGCTACAGCACACATAGCATTCCTGAACTCTTCACATACCTGCTGAACGAAATTATCTTTGTTGAGTTGTAGCGGTAAGAGTCATGAGGAAATCTGTCAGACAAAATATCAAGGGATACTGATCCAGTGACATGACATATTCTAGTATTTTTCAAGTGTATCATCCCACTCATATAAAGCTTCTCTATATATAATAAATTATTTTGTAGGCACTTAAGTATGCTAGAGTCATCTTTAAAACAAACAGATATATAAACCAGCAGACAAAAATGTTCCCTCTATTGCCCTATCTTTTCAGAGATGTCTGTATTCTATCCCTCTATTTCTTCACCAGCCTTCACACCTTAACTTTCATCTATTCAATTCCCCACCTGCCCCCGTATCTGCCCCTACAAAGTCCATCAGTGAATTTTCCCTTTCTCCTCTCATCTTGCTCTTTCAAAAACACCCATCCTAGTAGACTATCCCTTCTACCTCAAAACAAAAAGATGATATTGTTCTCTCCTTGTTTTCTTCAGAATCCCTAAGCCATGTCTCAGTCTGTTTCACTGCTGGTTCCATGGCACTGTGAACACCTCCTCAGTGTCGAATCTCCATTACTTTCATAGCTAAACCAGTGTTATCCAGGTGATCAAGTCTCAGGCTCACAGCCAACAAGCTGTAGAGGACTTGACTTCACTCTCAACATTTGTGAGGGTTTTGTGTGGCTCAGGTTTACCATTAGAATCCCCTTCTGAAGCTTACCAAACTTGGGTTCAGGGATGGACACGTGACCCAGTTCTAGTTAACAAAAGGAAAGTTTTAGTAGGGACTTAGAGGGAAAATCTTCCTCCTTCTTTGAGAAAATAAGAGAACCACTCTCCTTTTTTCTGTGGAAAAGAAGCATGTAGCCATGCGAATTTTAAGCAGCTATACTGCAACTACATAAAAGAGTCAGGCTTGAGATGGAAGCCAACACCACATAAGGCAGTGCCCAGACATGGGAAGAAATTGAGAAGCTAACGGCATGATTAAATTGCTGAATCTAACCGATCCTAAGTCCCATATTCCTACTTGGCTTTCTCATTTAATAATCCATTATTGCTGGAGTCAGTCTGGATTGGAATAATTATTTACAACCAAGCTCATTGTTTCTAACACAATGGCCTTTAATTTATGGATTTCCTCTAGGGTCTGATTGTTTTCCTCTTCCCCATTTTCATCCATCCCCAGGGCTCTGGTAACCATTTATATGTTGATGGTCAAAATTGTATCTCTAGACCAGACCTCTCCCCTAAAGTTTAGACATATATATTCAAGTGCTGATTAAGTAGCTCCCCATAGGTGGTTCACAGGTAACTTAAACTCATCAAGTCCAGAACTAAACTGATCTCCGATCTTACCACTTCCCCAGGCCCTCATATAGAACCTGTTTCTCCTATAGGGTTCCCTAGCTTAATAAATGCACGAACCTGACCTTTGGAGTCATCTCTACTTTGCTCCTCATATTCAATCAATCACTTCCTGCCAATACTACCTTCTAAGTAACTCTAATCCATCAGTCTCCCTCTGTCTTTACTGCTTTTGCTTTAGTCCAAAGCTCTAACATCTTTGCCTGAAACATGCAAGAGTCCCTCGTAATTGACCTCCCTGCCCTACGTGTTCCCCTCTCTGATGCATTAGCTACTTTATAACCTGAAGGAGCTTTGACAAATGAAAATTTGATCATGATGTTCTCTGCATAAACTTTTAAAGAGTCCAAAATCATTATAGTGAATATCAACCATCACATTAATTCTGCCCCAAACCATAATAACAATAATAGTTGTAACAGCTTCATATTTCATCTGTTTGGTTTATTTACCAAACTCCCAAATTCTTTACAACATTTGCTCTTCCCAGTGACACCACAAAGAAGCTATGACATTGTCATTCATTTATAAGAAGGGAAACTGAGGTTAGAAGGGAGATGAGGTAACTTTCCCTAGGTTAGTTACCCAGCTGGAAAGCTGGAAGTTGGGATTTGAGCCCAGGTTTGCTTGATTCCAGAAACTGAGTTCTTAATTGGCACTGCATATGACTACAAGCTCTATGATTTAATCCCTCCTCACCTTTCTAGCTTCAAGTCAGGAAACACCATACCAGTCTACCAGTCTTCTTCCTGTTCCTCAAATATGCAGCTCACCCTTATCAGCTCCTTCTCTCTGGAGCATCCTTTCTCTCCCTGCTTCTGAGACAAGTCAGGTATTAGGACTTGCCGATGTGGTATCTCATAGATATCATTAAAAACTCAGGTTCTTTATGTGCTTTGCTGTGTAGTCCACAGTCTCTATTTCATCTTTCTGGGCCATGAAATAGTACATGCAACACTTGAGCATACTGCAAAAAAGTCTAGCTTGGTTGATTTATTGGATTTCCTAGGTCTGATTTTTTTACAGTGATTTGGGCCATTTGTCCTTGAGATAGTTTGGCACTTAGGGGCCAATGGATACAATCTGAATTGTAGGAGCATATGTTTAGGAGACCATACAGTAGAACATAGGATTCCAAAGTTGACAAAAGTATGCTACAGCTTGCTGCAAAGGCTTGTGTGTACCTGAGAGCCAGTTCAGTGTTTTGGCAGCAGATGGAATTTGCAGATAGCCTCCATGGTCATCCCAAGTGGCTAGAATTGTTATCCACACACCCTTCTTATGGAAATTAATCCAGATACTTGGATAGACACATACCTCAGGCTCTCAAAATGAGAGATATCTGTGATCACCCATGACTTTTTGGAGCAGACCCTCAATTACCATTCAAACTCAGCATGAAATATTTTCTTGAAGAATCAGAGAAAAAAGACCTCAATATCACTGTTAAGAAACAGAAAATGGGGGCACCTGGGTGGTTCAGTTCATTAAGCTTCTGACTCTGATTCTGCTGAGGTCATGATCTCAGGGTCATGAGATCAAACCCCACATGAGGTTCTGTACTGAGTGTGGAGTTTGCCTAAGGTTCTCTCTCTCTCTCCCTCTGTCTCTCTCTCTTTCTTAAAAAAAAAATTAGTAAAAATTAAAAATAATTTCTGTTGCTAAGTAGTTTTAACTGATCTAGAAAACAGCAACTTTGTGAATAGGAATTTGTTCTTAAGGACCCACAGTCAAATTGCTTCACTACTTTTATAGCAGCACTAAACAAGCTCAATATATGTTTTAAGTCCAAGAAATAGCCATGCATTTCCAAGATGATATTCTTGAATACATAGTATATAGAGCATTAGGCTGCTTGACACCATGGTTAACAATATAAAAATTTTAGTTGTTTCTAAGAGAACGTCTTAAAAGCTCTATTAATAGAAGTTTCTCTTCTTTCTATCACATAAAAGTAAAGAAATGAACAGAGTACTCTTTTCAATTATTCCTTTTTTTAAAGGCCTAGACCCAAAGACAGATAGGAAAGAGCTCACCATGTACTCCTGATACTGTTTATGTTGCATCATCAGAATAGTCTGTTACCTATTTGTAAAACAGAAGAAACCTGAAATGTTTCCTATTAAGACTTCAGAAGTGGGGCGCCTGGGTGGCTCAGTGGGTTAAAGCCTCTGCCTTCAGCTCGGGTCGTGGTCCCAGGGTCCTGGGATCGAGCCCCGCATCGGGCTCTCTGCTCAGCAGAGAGCCTGCTTCCTCCTCTCTCTCTCCTTGTAATCTCTGTCAAATAAATAAAATCTTAAAAAAAAAAAAAAAAGACTTCAGAAGTGGAATACCTGGGTGGCTCAGTGGGTTAAGCCTCTGCCTTCGGCTCAGGTCATGATCCCAGGGTCCTGGGATGGAGCCCTGCATCGGGCTCTCTGCTCAGCAGGGAGCCTGCTTCCCCTCCTCTCTCTGCCTGCCTCTCTGCCTACTTGTGATCTCTCTCCCTCTGTCAAATAAATAAAATCTTTAAAAAAAAAAAAAGACTTCAGAGGCATTTGAATATTTCATTAACTTCGTTTGAAATTCGAATATTTGAAATTATATACTGCAATCTACAGTATGTTGCAAAAAAGTGTTTTTAAAAATAATATATTTTAATAGTGGTGGAATACACTGGACCAGTGAAACTTGATCATTTAAAAACTAGTGTTGCTTTGGAGGAAATTTGAGAAATTCTTCAAGTTGGCAATTGAGTTTGTCCCTCACCCACCTGGCAACAAAATTCAGGAAGTACAAGATGAACCACACATTTGGCAATGTCTATGAGAATTATCACATCCTTGATGAGGAAATTTAGAAGTGCCATCCATGGAAAATCTGAGAAAAGCAAAGCCTTCCAGCAGGAAAGCTCTCAAGCTCTATGCTATCCCTGGGATGGTCTCAGTTTCAAGTCCTGCCATTTTCTATTTAAAGTGAGCATAGTGCAGTTGCTTTCAAAATTGTCTGCAGAGTCAAAGAGTATTGGATTTCAAACCCAATGGGAGAAATGGGCAAAGTCCATTTTAAGCAGCTAATAGTACCAGATATATCATGCATTAAAATATCCAGATGGCAATCCAGCAAGAGAGGTCTAAGATTCACATTCATGGAAGTTATCCAACTCAAGTCTTGGAAAAGCTCAAATTTATGCTCTGACAACTGGGGATCCACCCCCAGCTCTGGAAGTTTTCTAGCTTTCACACAGCCATAAAGATAATGCATACTGTACAGGGTTTATTTGAAAATCATTTCAAATAATGTGAATATTTTGTAAACCATTGAACACCATGCAAATTATCCTTCTCTATCCCCATTCACTGTTTCTGGATCATATCCTTTCACCAACTCTAGGTTTTCTATGAATAATTCCTGACACACACAGAGAAGATCACCATGGGAAGATGGAAGCAGGGATGGAAATGATGTGTCTATAAGCCAAGGAACACCAAGGATTGCTGGCAACTACCAGAAGCTGGGAGAGAGACATCAAATAGATTTTCCTTCAGAGCTTGATTTCCTTCCTAAGATTCTCCTTAGGAGATTCTGCTTAGGAGAAACAAACACTGCTCACACCTTGATTTCAGACTTCTGGCCTCCAAAACTACGAAAGAATAAATTCCAATTGTTTCAAGTCACTGGATGCGGGGTCATTCGTCACAGCATCCCTAGACTTCCATGTGAAAGCTGGACCTTCAAATTTCTTAACATTCAGCAATCCCATTCCTTGGAAAATACCCCAATAAGCTTTTACACATGAAAATCTTACTCATAAAATGATGCATTTTGTTCACAAAATGCTGCAACTTGTTCCACCATTGATTGGATAATGTGATATAATCACAAACTGCAATATCTATGCAGCAATGAAAATGAAATGAAAACATAGAGAAATCTTAGAAATCTAATGAGTGAAAAAGTCAGTCCCGGAAGACTACGTATGGTACAATTTTATTTTTATAGAATAAAATACTAGCAAGGTTAAGCAAAATATCAAACATACATGTATCTTTGACTAAGCAGTTTCTTAAAAACTAAATATGTGCTTACTATATAATTAAGCAATTTCTCTTTCAGGCAGTTATCCCAAAGAAATTAAAAGTTAGGTTCACACTAAATCTGTACACAAATGTCCATAGTAACTTTATTCATAATATTAAAAAAACAGAAGCAAACCAAATGCTTCCAACAGGCAAATAGTTGAACAAACCATGGTACATCTATACCATGGAATACTAATGGGCAATTAAAAAAAAAAAACCTATTGATAAACATAACAATTTGGATGGATCTCAGAGAATTATGTCCTGTGAAAAAAGCCAATCTCAAAACTTTGCATACTGTATGATTGCATTAATATAACATTCTCAAAATGACAAAAACTAGAGATGGAGAACAGATTACGGTTAGAAAGAAGTAGGGGAAGAAAGGTGACTATGGCTATGAAAAGATGCCCTGAGAATCCTTGTGATGGAACTATTCCATTGCTTGACTGTGGTGGTGACCACACAAATCTATCTACGTGATAAAATCACATAGAACTAAACACATACATAGACAAATAAGCACACATAAAACTAGTGAAATTGGAATCAAGTTGATGGATTGTATTAGTGTTTTTTAAAAAAGTGAATTCCCTCCTCCTATAACTTCAGACTCCCCATTCATTCATTGATTCATATATTTATTCAACAAATATTTTCTGAGTATATTATATATGAGCCACTATGCCATCAAACTAATTCATTGAAGTTGTGGGGTATGCTACAATGGAAAAATGTCCAATTCCTGCAGCATGTAAAACAGATCTCACCTCGTCATCTGGGTAAGTGAAGGCTTTCCTAAGAGAGCACTGCTGAAGGTAAAACTTAACAGATAAGTAAGCAGAAGCTAGGTAAATAGCTAGGATCCTGGCATTGGGAGAAGGAAGTGTTTCAGGAAGAGAGAATGTATGTGTACACTCAAGTGTTGCCTTGAGCTGGGAAACAACATGGCTTAGAGGAGCTGAAAGATGTTCAACAAGATTGGAGCAAAGAGACTGGGGGACAGAGAAGCAAGATGCGGATGAGTTATTCAGGAGCTTGACAGAGTGTTGTAGGCAAGTTCATGGGAGGGTGTGGCTGACCCTAGGAGGTGAGAGTGTCAAGGAAGTAAGACACCAAGGAGTTGTATGGGTCATCCATAGGAATAATGATCATTGTAGGAGTCCTGTCAGAGAGGAGATGGATACCAAAGTCTTAAGTGGATAGAAGGAAGTGGCACCAAATGTGGCACCAAGGAGTAGCTGGAGAAATTTTATCTCATTCCCCATAATCTCCATTAACCTCCCAGAGTTACCCAAATAGTAGTTGTAGTTGTCATCACTGTCATAGTAGTAGTAGTAGTAGTCGTCGTCGTCATCGTCGTCATTGTCGTGGTGATAAAATGATTGATAGGGGCAAGAGATCTATTGCTGCATGGGAGCATAAGAAATTACGGGTCTCGAATACTAGATCAGATTGATGCCTGGGGGAGGGACTAAACTTTTTTGCTAGAATCCTCCTGTCTTCAGCTTCTTCTATGTTGGCTTCTTCCAGTTTATAGGTCAAGTCCAAATCTTCCTTATTGTAACATCCTCTCTTAACGCTCCATCTACTCTAGCAGCTGCTCACTCTTTACAGCTGAACTTACATGAAGAGCTGATGACAGTGGAAGGGTAGTGTCAGAGTTGTCCCTGGGGACAAGAGAAGGACATTAGTTACTAAGGTCACCTCTATTCCTGTCTTTCAGCTCCCACCCCCACCCCAGGTTATGGGGGCCCACTGAAATGATTGAAGATTTTTTGTATTTTAGCCTGGCTTATGGAGAGAGGGGGAAAGTTGGGAAAGACAAAAGCTGCTTCCTGTCGTAAAAGGTCAGAGGAGAAACTTTCTGAAGGTCTGAAGTTGGGCAGCCTTATCTATCTAGTTACAAAGGTATAGCCTCAGGAGAACACTGCTGCTTCTTCATGTGACATGAGATAGAGTAATGTGGAGAAAAGTTCCTAGGCTATTGATTTGGTTTACTGTTCACCAGTTCTTCATGAGAGTTTTAATTAACTTGTCACACTTCATTCTAATTGTAGGAAATTTTTTTAAAAAACACAAGGTTAAAGTATTATTTGGCCTAGTATCCAATAATGTAATATTAAAGTTTAATGTCATAAATAAATAAATCTTGCAAAAAAAAAAAAAAAAGATTAAAGCCCAAGCAGATCACTAGGAAATCTGGAGTTGCCTGACAGCCAACAGGAACCTCCTGCAAAGTACATTGATAGTTGAGGACAATTTTACTCATAGCCTACATAGCCTTCAGTGGAGAAAAGCACCAGCCAGAAATTCAGGGTATTCTTGACAGGAACCCAAGTGCATGAGCATTTTCACACTAGAAAAAGAAAAATCCCACAGAGCTGTGTATTGAATACAAGGACCCCAAAGATAAGAAAGCATTAAAAGAGAAGAATAGGCAAACAAAATGGCAGTTGTAAAGAGGTATAAGGCTAAGCAAAATAAGCCAGTCAGAGAGAGACTACTATCATATGATTTCACTCATATGTGGAATTTAAGAAACGAAACCAACGAATAAAGAGAAAAAAAGAGACAAACTAGAAAACAGACTCTTAACTATAGAGAACAAACTGATGGTTGCCAGAGGAGGGGTGGGTGGGGGATGGGTGAAATAGGTGATGGGGATTAAGGAACACGCTTGTTGTAATGAGCACCAGATAATATATGGAAATGTTGAATCACTGTATAGTACACCTGAAACCAAAACAACACCATATGTTAACTATATTGGAATTAAACTCTTAAAGACAGAGATAGCATTCCATTACAGCTTTAAAAAGAGACTATTATTTATCTTTTCTTAACTTCATAATTATAAAGTACAAATTTAATGAAAATATGCTACATGGATATTAATGCATGAACATGAGAAATAATGCAAATTCTAGCCAATTACTATGAAAGCCTGAGGTTGCCTTCTGTTTGACGCATGCCTGATTGTATACACTTTGATTGACATATTTTGTTAATATTTACGGTGTGTGAGTTACACACCTCTCTAAATGAAACTATGTGCAATGCTTTGCAGTTTTCTTAATAGACTAATAACTTCATGCCATCAGGAGAAACTCCAGATTTCCATTTTATGAAGTAAGAGACCAAATTAGCATTCTTGTTTTCCAAAAATGATGAGCACATATATCAACCAAGTGCTTTGAGGCTTTCATGTCTTATTTGTTTATTTATAGAAGTGTGATGCCTTGGGGCGCCTGGGTGGCTCAGTTGTTGGGCATCTGCCTTCAGCTCGGGTCATGATCCTGGAGTCCTGGGATCGAGTCCCACATCGGGCTCCCTGCTCGGCAGGGAGTCTGCTTCTCCCTCTGACTTCTCCTCTCTCATGCTCTCTCTCTCAAATAAATAAGTAAAATATTAAAAAAAAAAAAAAAAGAAGTGTGATGCCTTTTCAAAAACCAAAGACTAACCCTTTGGCTTATAGTTGTGTCTGAATAGCTGTTTGTAATATTTGATCCCAGGGAATCAATGAAGACCAGCATATACTGTGATATTGAACATCATCCATTCATGCCAATTTCACCTCCTCCACTGATGGCAATATGACCTTTTCTTTCATCTTTGTGGTCAGACAGTTGGTAAATCCACCTGGTACTTACTTGCATCCTCATGATTTTAAACTCCAAAATACTGCATCTCCATGCCTACTGCCCATGATATACTCTCTTATCCATTGCCCTTCCAAGCACCACGCCTTTCTGGTTCCCCATCTACTGCTACAGTTCCTTCTAAATCTGTTCTGTGGACTTATTTCTCCCTCCCCCCAGTGAACTGGGGAGCTTCAGAAATTTTTCAGGGTTCCATCCTCAATTCAACAAGCATTTCTGAGCACCAACGAATGCACTAGGTGTGATGATCAATGTTAAGATGTAAAGATGATAAGACACACAAAGCCTGAGACAGGCATATCAATAAATCAGTATAATCTATACTTCAGTGCTACAATAAAAATGTGGGCCTCAGAGGATAAGGTAGTGAACTCTGTTTCTCTCTTTACCTGCTCTTCTGTGTATCCTGATTGGGCCCTCTCAATGATAAGAGATGGAAGTTCATACACGTGAATTCAAATGAGGAAGGGTTTATTGTAATGGTACACAGAGGGTGATAAAGGACAAAGGTATCTCACTGGAATGAAAGAAAAGTGAGTGCTCCACTTCCTCTGCCACATCTCTCATGCTACATTGTACTTTCTTCTTTCTCACAACGTCACTTTTCAGTGTTCACAATCACTAACAATCACCACATTTGCCTGATGTTTATCGACCCTGACTCCCAAGGGAAGGATTCTGATGGGCCATCCAACCATTTTACACTGGGCTTTGTCAGCCTTGGAAGGAACTCCACTCCCAATCCAACCCATTCTGGCTGGAAGAGGGATGAATACTGCCCTGCTTATAAATCTCGAGGCTTAGAAAGAACTCTGTTCTCTACCATAACCTATGAGGCTCACATGAACTGGCCTTGTCCACCTTTACAACTTCATTTCATGATGAAATTCTTAAACTGCTGCAGGGTTTTCTGCCTAAGGATTACTGCATGTGGTGTTTCCAGTGGTGTATCATGAACTAGAATGTGAGCCCATGAGAAATGGACAATGTCTTGTTCTCCAAATGATCACTCATGCCTGCCCCAATATCCATGACAATGGCAACTCAAAAAGCATTTGTCAAGTGAATGTTGAATGAATGATAGAAACATAGTAGAAAGCACTGAGGCTTACCTCGACAGCAGAGGCTGTGGATGGGAAGATACAATTACTGATGTCCGGCTTATTGCCCAAGCATATTTCCTCCTATGTTTCCTACTCCTGAAGCTTTTCACACCCATATATTATCAGCCACATTCTGTTCTCAGTTTAAAATATGCATTTCCAACTTCCTCTAAATATCTTCAATTGGACATCCCACAATGATGTCATGTTGACCCTTCTCTCTCAAAACTATACTTCTTCCCATATTTCTTCTTTCTTTCTTTCTTTCTTTTTTTTTTTTTTTTATTTGATAGAGATCACAAGTAGGCAGAGAGGCAGGCAGAGAGAGGAAGGGAAGCAGGCTCCTCGCTGAGGAGAGAGCCTGATGCGGGGCTTGATCCCAGGACCCTGGGATCATGACCTGAGCCGAAGGCAGAGGCTTTAACTCACTGAGCCACCCAGGCGCCCCATATTTCTCCTTTCTTATGCCTTCCCCATTTAACTACTCACCAAAATCAGAAACCGGACAATCATCTTTTCTTATTACCCTTATTCATCCCTTAAAACAATTCTCTTATAACAATTTCTTTTATTTTCCCTGTTTAAATAGCTTTCAAATTCATCCTCCCCTCCCCATCTTTATAGCTAATCCATGTCCCCCACTCTTGCTCCACTGCCTGCTCTTTTCTCCTCCCCTCCCACATTGTTCTCCAGTAATACTGAATGGCTACTCTTTTAAACTTCCTTATATTCATGTGCATCCTGTTTCCTCTACTTGGAATGCCCTTCCCACCATCCACCTTTAACCTGAAACTCCCAGGAGAGCAAGTCAACCTTCAAACACTAAATGGACACTCTCTCTTTTGGAAAGAATGATGAAGGAAGTTGAAAGGAAAAAAAGAATAAGAATAATGAATTTCCTTACTGTGCTTGAAGTCATTAGAATAAAGTTTAACAATTTTTGAAGACTAGAAGTCCAAGTGCCCAAGCATTCTGCCCATAGGAAGATTATTGTGAAAATACTAAGTGCTATCACAAAGAACCCAGCAGAAGAAATTAGAATGGCTAAATTGGCAAGAAAAGCTAGCAAATAATAAGTCTCAGTAGCTAACCTGTTAGCTCACATCTGAAGTCTGAAAATGAACTGGTCTTTAACACAGTTATGACAAAATCAAAAAGCAAGTTGTCTTGATGCCTAATCTTTTACTATACAATCACTGAATAATTCTGACATCATCTGCACAAAGGATTTGATTTATGATATATATGATGTTGGAAAACATTTCAAAGAGGCAAAGAACTTAGTTTGCTTTTTTTTTTTTTAAGATTTTATTTATTTATTTGTCAGAGAGAGGGAGAGAGAGCAAGCACAGGCAGACAGAATGGCAGGCAGAGGCAGAGGGAGAAGCAGGCTCCCTGATGAGCAAGGAGCCCGATGTGGGACTCAATCCCAGGACGCTGGGATCATGACCTGAGCCGAAGGCAGCTGCTTAACCAACTGAGCCACCCAGGCGTCCCAAACTTAGTGTGCTTTCTAAATAATTTTCTCCATGAGGTGAAATGAAGAAAGAGACTGTTCCTACATCAATGCAATGTGTTGATGGAAGGGGGGTCCCCCACACCACCAACAGGCAATGCTCAGGGTGCCAGCTGGGTGTTCTGCAATTCAACTCAATTCTGATACTGTTTACCTGGAGATAGCATCAGATTCCACAGGTTAAGGGCCCAGTCCTACAACACTCCCCCCGCCCCGCACTTCAGATGCCAGTCACAAACCAGATTATTATCTGTGCTTCTGACCAACTATGTAACGAAGTTCCCATGATCCCCGTTCTTCCTTGGGTTTGATTAATTTCTAGAGAGGCTCACAGAATTCAGGAAATATTTTACTAGGTGTGATTAATGCTTCATTATAAAAGGATATAACTCAAAAACAGCCAGATGGAAGTGATACATAAAGTAAGCTATGGGGGAAGGGTGCAGAGCTTCCACACTCTTTCCCAGGGTAACACTCTCCCAACACCTACAAGTGCTTGCCAACCTGGAAGCTCCTAAACCCCCATCCTTTCGGTTTGTTTTTTTTTTTAAGATTTTATTTATTTATTTGACAGAGAGAGATCACAAGTAGACGGAGAGGCAGGCAGAGAGAGAGAGAGGGAGCGAGGGAAGCAGGCTCCCTGCTGAGCAGAGAGCCCAATGCGGGACTCAATCCCAGGACCCTGAGATCATGACCTGAGCCGGAGGCAGCGGCTTAACCCACTGAGCCACCCAGGCACCCCCATCCTTTCGGTTTTTATGGAAAGTTCATTACATAGGCATGATTGATTGAATCATTGGTCATTGGTGATTGATTGAACCTTCAGTCCCTCTCCCTTTCCTAGGGTCTCCGGGTGGGGACTGGAAGTTCCAACCCTCTAATCGCTTGGTTGGTTCCCCTGGCAACCAGCCCCCATCCTTCCCGGCTTCCCAAAAGTCATTAATTAACATAATAAAAGGCACCTTTATGGTTCTCCTTACTTAGGAAATTCCAAGGGTTTTAGGAGCTCTGTGCCAGAAGGAGGACCAAAAACAAATATATATTCCTTATTTTAAACCACAATATCACAGAAACCATCAGTTTTTTTAGGAAGGCCTTGATGTTAACAGGGGAAATCAGACCATTGTAGATCATATTAAACAATGAGGCAAAGGGACCTACCAGTGACATAGATGTCGCCTCTTCTGTGAACCTTTACATTACTCTCTACTTCAAGATAGAATTAAGTCTCCTAAGACCGTCTTCTGCATCTCATAAATACTTACATTACTATACATATCTCACTCTGTTATTCATTCATATATCTGTCTCCCCTACGGGGTTTTAAACTATTTAAGGACAGAGATACTTTGCACCATTTGTACATTCCACGTCTGCTCAGGCTTGACCCTATAGCTGCCTGATGAACTAAGTATACTAACTTAACTAAAGGACTCTCTATGTCCTCCCAGAGTTTGTTACTGGCACAGGAATACTGTAAGCTAAAGTAAAGAGTATGCATGTATTTTACTGACTAGAGCTCTGATACCTAAGTAGAAGCAATGTCCAAAACAAAGCCAAGCTTCCTGACAGGACTTTAAATCAAGTGTTCTCTGTTTTGAGAATTTATCTGAACCTCTTGCTGCCTTCATCTGCTAACTCTTGGTGATTGCTTAATGCTCTCCAGCTGTTTTCACTTCCAAGCTTTTATTTCTTTCACTGGCCACAAGGCACTGAGCAACTTATAATGAAATGGTATTTTGAATAGAGTTTTTTCATATATTTACCTCCCAATTTTGCAGCCCTACAAGCAACCACCCCAAACACAATCTACCCTTTCTCCATTTATAGCTATGTGTGTATTCCATCACTGTGAATTCCAATGTAATCGAGAATTCTTCTCTTATATGCCAGCTGGGCACATCCTTCCATCCCAAGTCTTATTGACAATGTAGTTTCTACTCTGCTCTCTTTTACACATGCTGACATCATCGGCCAGTCCATGAACTTGGATTGTCTGAAAAAATGACACCAAAGAGGTACAGTCCATCCATATTTTCATTAAGTTTTTTATTTTAATTCCATACAATGTTTTATTAGTTTTCAGGTGTACAATATAGTGATTCGACAATTCTATGTGTTACTCAGTGCTTATCAAGATAAGTATACTCTTAATCCCCTTCACCTATTTCACCATCCCACAATCTCTCCTCTGGTGACCGTCTGTTCTCTGTAGATAAGAGTCTGGTTTTTTGGTTTGTCTTTCTCTCTCTCTCTCTCTCTTTTTTTTCCTTTGTTTTTTTCTGTTTCTTAAATTCCACATGAGTGAAATCATATGGTATTTGTCTTTTCCTGACTGGCTTATTTCACTTAGCATTATACTCTCTAATGTTAGGTCCCCCAATAATGGGTCCATGGTCAAAAGAGCGAGACTGATACAAAGCGTAGGTCAAGCAAAGCTTTATTTCACGCCAAGCACTGAGAATCAAACCGACCGGTCAGGACCATCTCTTACAAAGAGGCGACCCCTGTCTGCCTTACAGACTAGCTTTTAAGGGCAAAGGCCATGTGGTTGGGCCTGGCCACACACAGGTGGCCAATGAGATTGTAACACACAGAGAAAGCTGCACAGACATGCTAGGTCACACATAAGTGACCAATTGAATTACAATTTACCCTATAGTAGATATTTGAACTAGCCTATCACCTTGGTCAGAATTGGTGCCCAAAAGGCGGGGCCCACACTCCTTGGTAGCTAGGGAGACAGTATGCGTGCCCCACTGATTGGATGTTTCCACCTGGCCTGACCCGCCCTTGTATTTGGGCTTTGTTACCCGGGACTGTTTTCCCTGGACTTGCTTTTAAGTAAGTTCCCTGAGGGGAGCCAAGGTCAGTTTAAGTTTTACTGCATAAATGACAAAATCACTGTTTAACTGAATGGAATCGCTCTGACTAAATAGGCCCTTACATCTAATTCTATCCATGTTGTTGCAAATGGCAAGATTTCATTCTTTTTATGGCTGATTAATATTCCATTTTATATATATATACATATATATATATATATATGTATATATATATATGACTCCTTAATCCACTCATCTGTTGATGGACACTGGACACTTGGGCTGCTTTCATAATTTTGCCATTGTAAATAATGCTGCTATACATCTGCCTCCGGCTCAGGGCATGATCCCAGGGTCTTGGGATCAAGCCCCACATCAGGCTCCCTGCTCAGTGGGATGCTTGCTTCTCCCTCTCTCAGTCCCCCTGCTTGTGTTCCCCCTCTCACTGTGTCTCTATCAAATAAATAAAATCTTTAAAAAAAACTCTCCTTCTTATAAAAAAAAAATAATGCTACTATAAATAGCAGGGTGCATGTATCCCTTTGAATTAGTGATTTTTTTTTTAGTAAATACCCGATAGTATGATTGGATCATATGGTAATTCTATTTTTAACTTTTTAAAGAATCTCCATACTATCTTCCACAGTGGCTGCACCACTTTCTATCCCCACTAACAGGGCACAAGTGTTTCTTTTTCTCCATAGCCTCACCAACACTTGTTTCTTGTGTTTTTTATTTTAGCCATTCTGACAGGTGTGAGTTGGTATCTCATTGTGGTTTTGATTTGCATTTCCCTAATGATGAGTGATGTTGAGCATCTTTTCCTGTGTCTGTTGGCCATCTGTATGTCTTCTTTGGAGAAATGTCTGTTCATGTGTTCTGCCCATTTTTAAATTGGGTTATTTGTTTGTTTGTTTTTTATGTTGTATAAGTTCTTTATGTATGTTAGATACTAACCCCTTATCAGATATGTCATTTGCAAATATCTTCTCCCATTCAGTTTTGTTTTGTTGATGATTTCCTTTGCTATGCAGAGGATTTTTATTTTGATGTAATTCCAACAGTTTATTTTTGTTTTTGTTTCCCTTGCCTCAAGAAACATATCCAGAAAGATGTTGCTACGACCAGTGGCGGAGAAATTACTGCCTGTGTTCTCTTCTAGGATTTTTATGGTTTCAGGTCTCACATTTTGGCTCTTAATCCATTTTGAGTTTATTTTTGTGTTTGGTGTATGAAAGTGGTCCAGTTTCATTCTTTTGCCCGTAGCTGTCCAGTTTTCCCAGCATTGTTTATTGAAAAGACTGTCTTTTTCCCATTTCATATTCTTGCCTCCTTTGTTGAAGATTACTTAACTGTATAATTATAGATTTATTTCTGAGTTTTCTATTATGTTCCCTTGAATCTGTGTGTCTGTTTTTATGCCAATACCATACTGTTTTGATTGCTATAGCTTTGTAATATAAATTGAAGTCTAGAATTGTGATACCTCTAGTTTTGTTTTTCTTTCTCAAGATTGCTTTGATTTTGGGGTCTTTTGTGGTTCTATACAAATTTTAGGAATTTATGTTCTAGCTTTGTGAAAAATGCCGTTGGTCTTTTGGTAGAGATTGCATTAAATGTGTAGATAGCTTTGGGCAGTAGAAACATTTTAACAATATTTATTCTTCTAGTCCATAAGCATGGAATGCTTTTCCATTTCTTTGTGTCATCCTCAGTTTCTTTCATCCATATTTTATAGTTTTCAGAGTACAGGTCTTTCACCTCCTTGGTTTAGTTTGTTCCTAGGTAGTTTATTATTTTTGGTACAACTGTAAATGCAATTGCTTTCTTAATTTCTCTTTCTGCTGCCTCATTAATAGTGTATGGAGATGCAACAGATTTATGTATATTGATTTTGTATCCTGCTACTTTACTGAATTCATTTATCAGTTCTTACAGTTTTTTGGTGGTATGTTTAGGGTTTTCTTTATATAGTATTGTGCTTCTGTAAATAGGGACAGTTTTACCTCTTCCTTATCAATTTAGATGCATTTTATCCCTTTTTCTTGTCTGATTGCTGTGGCTAGGATTTGCAGTACTATGGTAAATAAAAGTGGTGAAAGTGGACATCCTAGTCTTATTCCTGACTTTAAAGGAAAAGCTCTCAGTTTTTCCACATTGAGTATGACATTAGTTGTGAGTTTTTTATATAAGGCCCTTATTATATTGAGGTATGTTCCCTCTAAACCTACTTTGTTGAGGGTTTTTACCGTGAATGAATGTTGTTCTTTGTCAACTGCTTTTTCTGCATCTATCAGAATAATCCTATGGTTTTCATACTTTCTCTTATTGATATGATATATCATGTTGATTGATTTGCAAATATTGGACCACCCTTGCATCTCAGTAATAAATCCCACTTGATCATGGTGAATGGTTTTTTTAATAGGCTGGGTTTGGTTTACTAGTATTTTGTTGAGGATTTTTGCATCTGTGTTCATCAGAGATATAGCCCTGTAGTTCTCTTCTTTTGTAATGTCTTTATCTGGTTTTTGGTATCAGGGTAATGCTGACATTGAATTTGGAAGCTTTCCTCCCTCTTCTAGTTTTTGGAATAGTTTGAGAAGAATGGACATTAATTCTTCTATAAATGTTTGGTAGAATTTGCTCGTGAAACCGTCTGTTCCTGGACTTTGTTTTTTGGCAGTTTTTTGATTACTGATTCAATTTCATTGCTAGTAATTGGTTTGTTCAGATATTCTATTTCTTCCTGCTTCAGTTTTGGTAGGTTAAATGATTCTAGGAATTTGCTCATTTCTTCTAGGTTGTCCTGTTTGTTGGCATGTATTTTTTTATAATTTGCTCTTATAATCCTTTGTATTTCTGTGGTTATTATTTTTCCTCTTTCATTTCTGATTTTGTTTGAGTTCTTTATCTCTCTCTTTTTATTTTATTTTTTGATGTGTCTGGCCAAAAGTTTATTAATGTTGTTGATATTTTCAAAGAACCAGCTCCTGGATTCATTGTTCCATTCTATTGTCTTTTAGTTTCTTTGTCATTTATTTCTGCTCTAATTTTTATTATTTCCTTCCTTCTCCTGGTTTGGGGTTTTGTTTGTTCTCTTTTTAGCTCCTTTAGGTGTAAAATTGGGTTATTTATTTGAGATTTTCTTTTGCTTCTGAAACAGGCCTGCATTGCTATAATCTTCCCTTTTAGTATTGCTTTTGTAGTCCATCCATTTTTCACATGGAAAAGCTACTTGAGGAATGGCCTAATGATAACTGTTCAAATCCCAAAGGCCTAATAGAAAGCACTCCTTTTCCGTGACAATATGTCTAGCTATCCTGATAAAATTTTGTTCTTTTTGTGTATTCTTCCCCTAGGATGTTTATCCAGGCAACATTGCCTAAAGAAAAAAAGCAGAGGACTTGAAGTCATGAGTCTGGGATTCCATTCTCGGTTTCTAGCTCTGTGATCTTGGTCAAGTCACCTACTTCTTTCTCTCTTCATTGTTGATTTCACTAGACAAACATATGAGCTAAGAATAAAATAAAATGTCCAGAATTTGTGCCAAATGTGCTTTTAGTGTCAAGAATTGTGAAGGGTCTAAGATACTACCATACTTGAAATCCAGTAAGTTAGGCTGCCACAAATTCATGAATACTGGCAAACACACACACACACACACACACACACATACACACAACACACACACACACACATGCCACCCCCAAAAACATACGATTCCTGGACCAGACACAAAGGGCTTTGTTATTATGACATAGCAAGCAACATGAGCATCAGCATAATTCACATCAGTTGCTCTTGCTCCCAAGTGGCATGGGTATAACACAGATGGACCCAGATGAAGCCTGTATACAATTGGTTCATTTTAGGACATGAACTCTGAGTACAGGGTACATGAATCTTTTATAATCAGCAATAAGCATGACTGCCTTTGCTCCAGAATAGACACTCTCTCTATTTCCCAAGGCTGTTTGTTATATAAATATCCTTGAAAAGATAGTACAGAACAGAAAGCAATCAGTGCCTTCCTCCAAAGATATGCAGAAATGGAAGAGACCCGTGCAGAACTGTCTCCCAGAATTTGGCAATGTTTATATAAAGGAAGTATTGTGCTTATGCATCACTTTACTGGGAAAAGTATATCCGGAAGATGTACTTAGTTATGATCTTTCATTAGAATTAAAATTTAGGGATGCCTGGGTGGCTCAGTCAGTTTGGCATCTGCCTTCAGCTCAGGTCATGATGCCAGGATCCTGGGATCGAGTCCAACACTGGGCTCCTTGCTGGGCCAGGAGCCTGCTTCTCACTCTTCCCCTCCCCCTGCTTGTGCTCACTCTTTCTCTTTCTGACAAATAAATAAAGTCTTTAAAAAAACAATTCAAGATCAAAAGCTTTTGCACAGCAAAGGAAACAGTTAACAAAACCAAAAGACAACTGACAGAATGGGAGAAGATATTCACAAATGACATGTCAGATAAAGGGCTAGTGTCCAAAATCTATAAAGAACTTAGCAAACTCAACACCCAAAGAACAAATAATCCAATCAAGAAATGGGCAGAAGACATGAACAGACATTTCTGCAAAGAAGACATCCAGATGGCCAACAGACACATGAAAAGGTGCTCCATATCACTCAGCATCAGGGAAATACAAATCAAAACCACAATGAGATATCACCTCACACCAGTCAGAATGGCTAAAATTAACAAGTCAGGAAATGACAGATGCTGGCGAGGATGCGGAGAAAGGGGAACCCTCCTACACTGTTGGTGGGAATGCAAGCTGGTGCAACCACTCTGGAAAACAGCATGGAGGTTCCTCAAAATGTTGAAAATAGAACTACCCTATGACCCAGCAATTGCACTGCTTGGTATTTACCCTAAAGATACAAACGTAGTGATCCGAAGGGGCACATGCACCCGAATGTTTATGGCAGCAATGTCTACAATAGCCAAACTATGGAAAGAACCTAGATGTCCATCAACAGACGAATGGATAAAGAAGATGTGGTATATATACACAATGGAATACTATGCAGCCATCAAAAGAAATGAAATCTTGCCATTTGCGACGACGTGGATGGAACTAGAGGGTTAGCGAAATAAGTCAATTGGAGAAAGACAACTATCATATGATCTCCCTGATATGAGGGAGAGGAGATGCAACATGGGGGGTTAAGGGGGTAGGAGAAGAGTAAATGAAACAAGATGGGATTGGGAAGGAGACAAACCATAAGTGACTCTTAATCTCACAAAACAAACTGAGGGTTGATGGGGAGAGGGGGGTTGGAAGCGGGGAGTGGGGTTATGGACATTGGGGACGGTATGTGCTATGGTGAGGGCTGTGAAGTGTGTAAACCTGGCGATTCACAGACCTGTACCCCTGGGGATAAAAATATATGTTTATAAAAAATAAAATAAAATTTTAAAAAAAGAAAAAAAAGCAATTCAAATTTAGTGCAAATGATAACATTCCTTTTCTATAAGCATATAGAAAAGCTTCACTTTATAGGAGCCTTATTTTCTCTAACACCAAGCATTAACATTTATTTAATGAGATTTCATGTTCATTTATTACCATCTACCTTTATTTGAGGCCCTAATATAGACCAGACACTGTGCTAGGTGTATACTTGACCTATATTATCTCACTTTATCTTCAAAAAATACTGCGAGATGGGTATTACTTGGCAGATATTGGAAACTGAAGCTAAGTGATCAAAATCTAGGTACTTCTGCTTCCTAAAGCTATGCTTTTCCACTAACCTGTGTGGTTGGTTATCAAGCCGACCACTACCACTGGAAGTCAAGTCACACTGATGCCCAAAGCAAGTCATGGACAATTAAAGTTAAGTAAGTACTGCCTGAACATGAGTCATTCTCACTGTCTACGCCAGGGCATCAGTTTTTTTGTATGGACAAGAAATGTCTGGGGAGGATGTGAAGATGCCATCTCTTGGGCTTCAACCCAGAATGCTCTGATTTAACTGATCTTTGTTGTGGTCTACTAATCTAAATTTTAAACAAACTCTTCAGAGTGTTTTCATGCAAGTGGCCCTTGAACTTCATCTTAGAAATACTGGGACCAAGCTATAAAGAGAATGATAGAAGACAAGGTTGCTGCTCTAGGACAGATTACAGATTTCTTTTACAAATATGAGAGTGCTAATTAGTTTGGAGAACTACTAAGAAGTTAATCAGAAAGGAAAATGCAAATCAATCAATAATTTATAACACGGAGCGCCTGGGTGGCTCAGTGGGTTAAAGCCTCTGCCTTCGGCTCAGGTCATGATCCCAGGGTCCTGGGATCGAGCCCTGCATCGGGCTCTCTGCTCAGCAGAGAGCCTACTTCCTCCTCTCTCTCTGCCTGCTTCTCTGTGATCTCTGTCAAATAAATAAATAAAATCTTTTAAAAAATAATAATTTCTAACATAATATTATCAACTAGATAGATACAGGATTTAGCTGTAAAAAATTACAGGAAAAGATAATGTCCAAAATACATAAATACAGAAGTGATCAGATTTGTTATTTCAAAATTAAAGATGCTAGATTCTGAGTCTATTAAGGAAAGTTTATTTCTCACTTCCCAAAGGTTTTATGAGAAGTAATAAGACTGTCAAGCAGACAATACTGTGAAATTTGTAGCCTCTCAGCGCCTCAGCAAAATGGAAAAAATAAAACCAGCTTCTTAGGGTTGTTATAAAGATTAAAATTACTTTTCCAGTGCCTAGCATGTGTCTATGCTATGGTTTCATATATTTTTCAAGTTTGTCTTTAACATAGCTGAATAAAATCACTGGTATTTAATGATATGTGCTTTGTAAATATAATAGAGTTAATTGTAGAAAAATGAGATATATTTTATTTTAAATGAAGGATATAGATATAAAACAAGAAAAAGTAAAAGTCACAATATTTTTCAGGTCGATATTTAAAGGTTACTTGTTATGTGTCTGAAAGCTGCAATATATAGTCAATTTTTCTTTTATTTTTGCTGTTTAAATCCTGTCTTCAGTATAGTGAGCTAAATGATTCCTTTCATGCCCTCTACTGGATACTTTAAGTTAAACAGCAATAACACTGCAAAGTAACCAAAATAATAGTACACGCGATCTTGAAAACCTTCTTTCATAGCTTTTAAATTTAAAATTCAGCTACAATTGTTTACTGGTGTAAGAATTCCTTTTTCTGTGCCTGAAATGTAAACTTCTGAGATAGCCCTTTCTATTATATAGAAATTGATTGGTTGAGGGGAAGGGGGTAAGATGTGGTTTGTATCACTGTCCCCTTTGAGGAGTCCCACAGCTCTATTCTATTACTGTCCTGATTCACTAGTAATATCTACTGGCAGGTAAAACTGGTATTAGAAGGGTGGTGTGGTAAAGCCAGCCTATTACTGAATAATTTCTACCAGCTGCTCTATTGCACATACAAAATCTATCAGAAGGGACATCTGGGTGACTCAGTAGGTTAAGCATCTGCCTTCGGCTCAGGTCATGATCCCAGGGTCCCTAGTTTAAGTTTCATATCCAGCTCCCTGCTCAGCAGAGAATCTGCTCTCCCTCGCCCTCTACCCCTCCCCAGGCTCCTGCTCTATCACTCTCTCTCTCAATTAAATAAAAAATCTTTTTAAAAAGTCTATCAGAAGGAGGGTAAAGGTGTACTTTATTTGATCATGGTTGCATATGACTATCCCTACAGAGTATGCCTTGGGGGTATCTAAGAACATGTGCCTTCTACCCCATTTCAGCTCCTCCACCCATTTCCAGGGCTGAGTTTTACTTAGCAGAGCCATACCAGTTATTAAATACTGAAATGCTTTATAGCAGGCTATGCTTACCGTCCTGCCTACCATATGCCATTCACCACATTTTGATCTCTAGCCATACTCTGGGTATTCCTTGGACTTCCCCACAATCAAGCAATTAAAAGGTTAAGGCTTGGTCTATTTGCTCCAAGAAATTGCCTGCCCCAGTCCACCCAGCCCTCTAGATCATTCTGGCCCTGTCAAGGCTACATGGCTACAGTACTGTCTAAATTAAATGTGATCTTCAAACATCACTCCTGTAGTGCTACTGCATAGCTACAATTTAGCAAGGCCAGAAAAGAAAGCAGGGCTTCCAATTCTCAGCCTATGTTTTTCTCTCTACGTAGCAGTAATACGTAAGGTTTAGGGAATACTTATGTGCGGGGCACAATATGCTTTTTTTTTTTCACCTTTATTTTACAGATGAGTAAACCAGAAACATCTAGGAACTTTCATGAGATCCCACAGCTAGAGCATGGGAAAGCTAGAATTTGAAGCAGATCGGACCAATTCCAAAATCAGCTATTGGGTAAAATTCACCCAATGTTGCAAGCCCAAGACAGTCCAAACAATATGCAGCAGGCTCTGAGGAACCTTCCAGCAAAGGAATTTCACAAAATAGTTTACACAGAGACAGGAGCACTAGGAGGAGTATAGAGCCATCCAATGTGAGAGGTGGACAGTCGGTCCAGTTACTATCACCAGACGGTCTCAGTTACTATCAGGAGCATCCTGTACTTCAGAGAGGGCAAGGGAACTGAATTTCGGAATACCTGGGATGCAGTTCCCACTGAAACCAAATGGGAAGAGAGGTCCCCGACCCTTTTTTCTACTCTTTTTTTTTTTCAAGTAGGCTCCATGCCCAACATGGAGCCCGATGTGGGGCTTGAACTCACAACCCTGAGATCAAACCTTAACTGAAATCAAGAATTGGCCGCTTAACCCAGGTGCCTTTCAACTTGTTTGTTAATATTGAGCGTTAAAGGAACTTTTTAAAAAGTGCAGTCATAACTCTAATAAATATAAAACAAACATGCATCAAACTTTCCATTTAATTCATTAATTAAATGAAGAAACTGGTAATAAGGACCTCTAACTCAACAGGAAGACCAATTAAATGGACATAATACATTGCTTAGTGGTTAAGAGAATAAGGCTCTACTAACAAGGAGTCCAGAGGAGAAGCCAAAAAGCAGTGACATTTAGAAATCAGGAACACAGAAATGAATTTGCAAATGGAAACAAAACACGTTGCTTTTTGGGAGGGAAGAATGAATAAAGTCAGCCCTCCCCTGGACAGAATTTATTTCTATGTCTATTGACTTATTTGCATTGTTCTCAGTTTTCTACAAGTTGACTTTGCTCTCTCCAGAATTACAAAATAGCCTCGCCAAAGACAAAGGTACATATTACTGTAGGCAGATAACCCCCAGTCATTACAGCCTTCCTTTGAAAAGATATGAATCTTGTTTGCTATTCCAGTGTCTTCAGTGTTTCCTTACATGGATCAAGTGGAAGAAGAATGTGCAGGATGGATCTATGAGCATTGTCCTTTCCTTAGGAGCATTTGACATTGGGTTTGGCTTGGGGAATCAGTAAGAAAAATTAGGAAAGCTCACAATCTACTCATCAGCACCAGTCCCAGCAGTTTATTTTCAGAGGTGAATTATAAAAGCAAAGACATTTTCACATTCATTCATTCTTTCATGCAACTCATTCTTATTGACACCTACTACATGCCCAGTTCCAGGAAAACTATGAGTCCACATGACTTTCCAGAAAACCACTCAAGTAACTGTAAATGAAAACATTTAACTGCAAATAAGATGATCTATGAGCCTGAAAACACAGTGGGGAAATTTTTGTTTACCTCTGAGGCAGGCTGTCTGATGAACTTGCTTGCTCATCCATTTTTTTTTTCATGACTGATACAACTCGTCTGTGAATTTCTCACCATACTCTTTCTCCATCTACTCCTATCACCCCCAACCCTAATGCCAGAACATTCTTTTTTTTTTCCAAAGATTTTATTTATTTATTTGACAGAGAGAGATCACAAGTAGGCAGAGAGAGAGGAGGAAGCAGGCTCTCTCCGGAGCAGAGAGCCCGATGCGGGGCTCGATCCCAGGACTCTGGGATCATGACCTGAGCCGAAGGCAGAGTCTTTAACCCACTGAGCCACCCAGGCGCCCCGCCAGAACATTCTTGATCATGGTAAAGTTCTATTGGAATACCTGCCGTCTTAAAGCTAATATCATAGTGGACTTGATTGTAAGATTTTCTTTAATATCAGAATCATATCCCTCTCCAACAAAAGTAAAACCAAAGGGCCTTATTTCCAGGCCTTTATCTTCAGCCATCTTAACTAAGATATTATTTAGACTTGATTTAAAGTTTGCAAAACTTCCAAACAAATCAGATTTGTATTGATCAAAACACAGGCTATGGACAGGCCAGAGTGCCACTGAAGAGCTGAAAGAAAGGTAACATGATCTACCAGCAGGTGGCAGCATTGCCTCTCCAAATACCTCACAGATCAGCAAGGCTCTAGAATCTCAGGCTAGAAACAAGGATAGGCTATTTCATGACTCATTCTGGGCCTAGTTCAGGTGTATCCTTTACAGAAGGGAAATGTGACTTAGCTCTACTTCAAAGTGCACCATCATAGTAATACTCAAAATATACACAGACACAACATATAATAAGAACTTCTTTAAAGCACCATAGGAGTCTCAGTAGACCCGTATTGAACCTATCTGGAAGGTTCCCTGCTAGGAGTTCTGTGTGGAAGACATAGAGAAGGAAAGGGCCTTAACTCTTAAGAACTTTGGAATATACTTGGGAAGAACTATATTCATAAAATTATCAGAATTCCTCTTAAAATTCTGGCCCTAATCTAGATGCTTCTGGATCTTTCCTCCTCTGAAGCACTAAACTGCTTGCTTCCTGTCTAATCCATAGGGTCTTTCTTCATCCTTAGCTTATCATGGCCATATTTTCTTTACTACTTTCACTTGTTTGACTTGAAATAACTCAGTGCTTTGTATTTCTGGTACTGGAAGGCAAAAAAAAAAAAAAAAGAAGAAGAAGAAGAAGATGTAGTAGTAGTAGTAGTAGTCTTGGAGTGTCCCCTTTCCAATGGAAATAAAGGCCATTTTTCAACCTTTATTTCCAGACAGCCAAAGAGCTCTGAACTCCAAAATCCTGGCTGATTCCTGACTTGAGCTTTACAATCCTCCCAAGGCCAGCACGATATTTCCCACAGAAACCTCAGCAGCCTGACTACACTTAACAAAACTTTAGGAGCCAAGAATTTTGAAGGAGAAAGAAAAAAAAGGGTGGGGGGGATGATATTGCTTATATTCCCAACATCAACCATTTCACAAACTGCATTTCAGGATATTTACCAACATGTTCTGACGAAGAATAATAACTAAGCAGAAGTTCCTCAGCTTGCCTAAAGAACAACAATAATAGTAATTAATAGCCTATTCTAGGTCTTTCTCTCTCTCATGCAAGGCTCCTATTTGGTTTTGATGAAAAGAAAGTCACTGTGAGAACACTGCATCTATGTTACGTGAGGCTCAGGTGCAGAAAGCTCATTAATCTCATTGAGTCTCTCTGGCACAACTTTGCATAATTCTAGAATTCACAGAGCTGGGGTGGAAGGAGCCGTTACTTGTATGTTGTTTCACGATATTTGCAGACCCTAGAAAAAATGTAGCCAATTTATATATCATCATCGACATCTACTGCTCTGTCTTCTCTCCATCAGCTCTCAGGTTTGAGATTGTTAGACCAGCTGAATTTCCTTTTTGAGAACACAGTGGCTGATGCCACACAGGGGGAAAGTTCCAGGTCAGCAACTGAGCCGCTTAAGCCATATGTGCCTGGCCCATAAATGCCCATTTTTCATCTTTAGTGGACTTCAGAGTTAAATAGCTAAGACAGACAATGCAAAGAAAAATAGGACTGCAGTAAAACAAGGAAACTACACTCTGGCTAAAATTAAGTCTTCATACCAATCATGCATTTTTAATGTGAACATTTATGGAACTCCCTCTTAATGTTTAGACAGTATTTTTTCTTCATTGGTTATTTATGATGCTTTGAGCTGGGAACACAAGCTAAATGAGAAAAACAGAGAATGGGATTTACTTAGCAACTGACAGCCTTGTCCTATCGTAAATAGCAAAGAGAAAGCCCATCCTCTCTTCACACTACAACTTGATAAGTAAACTTCAAAAGCTACCAGAATTCATCACATCTTTTTTCCTTCCTAACCTGGAAGTCCCTATTAAATAATGTCTGATGGGTTTCTTTTCTCCACTAGGGGTTCTCTGCCATGTTATTTAGTTAATTGTGCCATTTTATCATTTGGAATTTGAATGCAGGGGGAAAACATTTTTAATAAAATCGAAGAGACTTTAAATGCCTTCAGACAAGTGAAAATAGCTGGAGGAAAGGGGGAGTGCTGGAGATGCACATAAAATTAGATCTGAGAGTAGAAAAAAAGCAAAGGGCTTGAGAACCCCAGGGGTGACACTGGTCCCCTTGTTTGTTCACTTCTTCAGTGTTGATGTTGACCTCTCTTTGAATGTAGTCTTTATTTTGGAATGTGAGTGTGAGATTCCCTAGGAGAATATTAAAGGTCTGCAGTGGACATTGCCCTGGGATTGAGCCTCTGCAAACAAATTCTCCCCTGTAAAAATGAGTAACCAAGCCCATGTGCTGAGGCTCAAGCCAGAACCATTGTTTATTTATTTGCACGTCTCCCAAATAAAGATATAGGTCTTAAAAAGCCATCCAAGCAATTCTGCCACCTTGGGAGAAATGAAGACTGATGCTGGCTCTAAGTCTCGAGAAAATGAATTAATGCCCACTTCACCCCTGGGATAATCCCTAGAAGTACTGTAAACAGACTTAAGATGCCTGGAGTAAACAGGAAAGCTGGAACCCACCAGAAAGAACTTGGGAGGCAGCATATTTGTGTTTGAGGAGGCGATCCCGTGAGTCACTCGTGACCGTTCCTGTGTCTAAAGGAGCCTTTCCAAGTTCTGTTCTTCCAACACCAAGAGATTTTTGCACCACATGGTAAACAAAATATAGCAAACAAGATACAATAACTGCTTTAAGTGGTTTCACCAGCCTACCGGCCATCATGCATGGTGGGTTTCCTCTACCAGACTCCCTCATGATTCCAAATCTTCACAGCAGATTTGCTGATGAAGGTGAACTTCACTTGGTCCAGAACTGACAGACTGGGGGCCATGCTGATGTCTACCTTTTGTTGAGCGCATTCTTAAAATAGTACCTTCCTGCCTGGGCACCATCTGAGGTGACACATATTGCCAGAAGAGAGCAAGACAAGAGGGGATGAAGCAAGTTAATGGAAACTATACATGCTGTCATGCCCTCAGAAATGTCTCCAGATGTGATGGTTAGTTGCGCTGGCCCAACAGACAGACTAATTATCAAGATGGAGACATGTGGATCATGCAGATCTCCTTGCTATATGAATAGAAGGTAAGGACTTCAATTTCTAGAAGAATTTCCATTTCCATTTCTGGAAGTATTCTATAGTTTCACCCATAGACTTGGTCCTAACCATCTGTGGGTCAACATATGTGACACCAATAAGTGTTTTTTAAAATAAAATCACAATTATTTCTCATCTGAGTTGTTATACAAAAGTGTTTACTTTGTGAAAAATTATTGATCTGTCCACTTTAAATCGTGTAGGTTTCCATATACTTCAAGAAAAAGTTTGCTTGAAGAAAAAAAGGCAGAGAATTGTTCTAGATATGGGGTCAACAAATTATGGTCTATGGACCAAATCCTGCCATCTTCTTTTTTTGCCCATGGGCTATGAGTGGTTTGTATATTTTTTAAATGAAAAAGAAAAACAAAAAAATATTCTGTGGCATGTGAAAATTATAGGAATCTCATAAATTAAAGTTTTTAAATAAAGCCCATAAGGGAAAAACTAAGAGTTTTTCCCCTAAGGTCAAGAACACTATAGGAATGTCCACTCTCACCACTGTTGTTACACATCATACCAAAGTCCTAGCCTCAGCAACCAGACAACAAAAAGAAATAAAAGGCATCCAAATCAACAAGAAAGAAGTCAAACTCTCACTGTTTGCATACAACATGATACTTTATGCAGAAAACCCAGAAGACTACACCAAAAGATTGCTAGAACTGATACAGGAATTCAGCAAAGTTACAGGATATAAAATCAATGTACAGAAATCTGTTGCATTTCTATACACTAATAATGAAGCAGCAGAAAGAGAAATCAAGGAGTCAATCTCATTTTTTTAAGTTTTTTTTTTAAGACTTTATTTATTTATCTGACAGAAATCACAAGTAGGCAGAGAGGCAGGCAGAGAGAGAGGGGTGAAGCAGGCTTCCTGCTGAGCAGAGAGCCCGATGCAGGGATTGATCCCAAGACCCTGAGGTCATGACCTGAGCTGAAGGCAGAGGCTTAACCCACTGAGCCACCCAGGCGCCCCAGGAGTCAATCTCATTTATAATTGCACCCAAAATCATAAGATACATAGGAATAAACCTAACCAAAGATTTGTATGCTGAAAACAATAAAACACTTAGGAAAGAAATTGAAGAAGATACAAGTAATGGAAAAACATTCCATGCTCATGGATTGGAAGAAAAAATATTGTTAAAATGTTTATGCTACCCAAAGTAATCTATACATTCAGTGCAATCCCTGTGAAAATAACACCAACATTTTTCACAGAACTAGAACAAACGTTTCCAAAATTTGTATGGAACCAATAAAGACCCCAAAAAGCCAAAGGAATGTTGGCGGGGGCAGTAAGCAGAGCTGGAAGCATCATCATTCTGGACTTCAAGCTCTATTACAAAAGTGTAATCATCAAAACAGTATGGTACTGGCACAAAAACAGACACATAGATCAATGGAACAGAACAGAGAAATGGGCCCTCAACTCTATGGTCAACTAATCTTCAAAAAGCAGGAAAGAATGTCCAATGGAAAAAAGTCCCTTCAACAAATGGTGATGGGAAAACTGGAAAGCAATGCGCAGAAGAATGAAACTGGACCACTTTCTTACACCATACACAAAAATAAATTCAAAATGGATGAAAGACCTAAATATGAGACAGGAAACCATCAAAATCCTAGAAAAGAACACAGGCAGCAACCTCTTTGATCCCGGCCGCAGCAACTTCTTACTTACAGATCTCCAGAAGCAAGGGAAACAAAAGCAAAAATGAACTACTGGGACTGAACCAAGATAAAAAGCTTTTTGCACAGCAAAGGAAACAACTAAAAGGCAATTGATGGAATGAGAGAAGATATTTGCAAATTACATATCTGATAAAGAGTTAATATCCAAAATCCATAAAGAATTTATCAAACTCTACACCCAGAAAACAAATAATCCAGTTCAGAAATGGGCAGAAGACATGAATAGACACTTTACTAAAGAAGACATCCAAATGACTGACACACAAAAAGATGCTCAACATCACTCAGCATCAGGGAAATACAAATCAAAACCACAATGAGATATCACCTCACACCTGTCAGAATGGCTGAAATTAACAACACAGGAAACAACAGATGCTGGTGAGGATGCAGAGAAAGGGGAACCCTCTTACACTGTTTGTGGGAATGCAAGCTGGTACAGCTACTCTGGGGGAAAAAAAATTCTATAAAGGACTTTTTGGAAACCATATGGGAAATGGGAATATATTTTGTGTAATTACATGGGGTTTTTAAAACCATGTTAAATTTCCCGGTGTGATAATGGTGTTGTGGTTAATGTGGGAGAATGTTCTTGCTCTTAGGAGATACTGCAACTTGCCAATTGTAGGACAGATGTATACGAAGAGCAAACAAATGTATCACAAATGTGACAACGTGTTAACAATTAGGGAATCCAAGTGAAGCATATAAGAGGGTTTATCCTACTATTCTCTAAACACTTCTGTAGATGTGAAAGTTTTCAAAGCCCAAAGTTGAGGAAAACAAGAAATACAAACCTAAAACCAGTAATAGCTTGAAAAGAAATCACCAGACCAGGAAGAGGTGATCGATCAGTAGGATACGCTGAGGGTCAGTCAGCACAAGTGGTTTGAGGTTTCCACAGAAACCTCTTCAGCAGTTAGGCTTTGTGGTTTTCATCTATCAGCCCATGGCTCTCATCCTTGTGGCTTTTCTGAATTCTCTTTTCTGTTTTTTCTGAGCCAATTCCAGACTGCCAGGGAAAGTTTACCAAAGATTTACTTGTTATTCGATCTCCCCATTCAAAGCAAAAATGATAGTGTTTATGCAGTCTTTCGAGAAACTAAAAAAAATTACCTCCCACATAAATGTACTTTCTAGTTTTCTTCTGGTGGGACATAGAAATCATCATTAACTGTCACTTTGCCTTTTAAGAATTATTTAATTCCTTGACGATTTATTATCTCTTTAATCAGAGCAAACTCAATGCACCAGGAATGATCAGTAACATACTAGTAATTATACACCATTTTCAACCTATATTTCATCTGTGTATTTTTATGGGAGTTTCTTTTCTAAATTATGCTTTTGTCCGTGGGCAGTCATTTTGAGGTTTAAGAACCAGCTGAGGTATAGATTATCTTGAAAGGTTGCATATGGATCTGCAGGGGCTTAGAAATTCCATTCAGAAGCACTTGTAGGCAGGGGTTGTGAAGGATTTGTGACTCTGGAATGTAATGTCACTCTTGTGACATTATGTAATTGTCACTCTTGAAGACCAGTCCCCTTGGCTCTTGTGTTGGCTTGTAATATAAAATTTCTCACAATTCATTTTGTCTCCATTTGTCAAGCAGAGACTCTGCAGGTTGTGGCTTCTCAAGGAAACTAAATTTGTTTCAGTGTTTGTTTTAGTAATAGAGTCAAAGCAAAAACATAGATCAGAAATCATTCTTCACCTACTGGCTGAGATTTAAAAAAAAAAAAAAAAAAAACACCTCTCCAACTGTCACAGAAAGGAACTAGGCTTAGTTCAATGTAAAATGTATGAACCAGTTTCTAAAAATAAAATTGGAAGCACTTTAGTTGCTATAACCTTCATTCCAGGAAAGTGAGTTATATGAGTGTCTTACATTGTTTTATGGAACTTGAAGATTAAAATGATTTTTGGTAGACATCATGTTGGCTTCCTATTTGAATCAGTCCAACATGAGGCTGAATAGAATTATAGGGAAAAAATGAATGAGTGTTACTGGCAGTGAAAGAACTGGGCATCGCCAATAACTTTTCAGGCACATATATACACACTTCATGCTCCCTTCAGGTCTTTTATTGGTTATGTCCACAGAGGCTGAAGGATCTGTACCAGTGGTACCTTTCAAACCTGATTTCTGATAACTCAGACTGTTTTGTGGCACAATCCACTGCAAAATTTGAAAGAAGACAGTAGTCGTTAGCTCTTTGTGACCCCATATCTCTAATTCCCCTTCAAGATCAGCAACAGGTACCTTTAGCTTCCATCTCCGAGGAGATGAAGCTCTGATAGAAATGAAATTTCAGTGAGCCCTGCAAAAAGGCTTTTGCAAAATGAAGTGTGAAAGTTAAACAACCAGACACAGGTAGTGGGAATAATATTCTATACCTTTCCTTCTTGATAACTTATTTTTGTTCTCCTTCTATCATTTATGCTGAATCTTAAGGCTGAGGCTTTTTGCCCCAGGGGGGAAAAGACACCAAAAATGCCAGGAAGAAAAGAAAGAATCAAAGGGTAGGCTTAAAAGTCTGTATTTAATTCCACAATAGGTTTTTTTTTTAATTTTTTAAAAGATTTTTATTTATTTATTAGAGAGAGACAGAGCACTAGCAGGGGGGAGGGACAGAGGGAGAAGTAGACTCCCCACCAAGCAGGAAGCAGACACAGGGCTGATCCCAGGACCCCGGGATCATCATTACCTGAGTTTCCTGGGATCATGGCCTGAGCCAAAGGCAGACACCTAACCAACTGGGCCACCCAGGCACCCCCCAAATGGGTATTTAAACCTATGGTGGAGGCAGGTTTCAGGAGGGAAAAAAGCAAGTTTTCTGGAGCTCCAGAAAGGAAAAAACATGAAGTATTCAAGACACAGTATTTATATGATGAAGTATAGTGTCTGATTGCAAAAATAGTTTTCTGAAACAGAGAGAGGAGAGAGAACACTGGTGGGAGGGAGCTGGAGAGATGGGAGGGTAGAGAGACTGAAAGGGAGTGAATGATGTGTGTCTCTATAGAAAGGCCTCATGCTCCTGCCTCTGGTCCAAATTCCTAGGGGGTCATGATGGCAAGCCCCAGAAAGGTGTGAGAAGACAAGACTGGAGGGAACAGGTGCCAAATATCCTGTCTGAAATGCTGGAAGGAAATGGCCTTCCAGGGTGCCCCACGTCAACAGTGCGTAGCCATAGTAAAATGAGAAAGAGGGAGCAGGTGCAGAAAGAAAGGAAGTGAAGCAGACCCGCTTCACACAGACACCACCTCGAGACCCCTGCACATGTAGCACCTGCAGGAGGCCCTGAGAGATCCAGGCCTTGATTACAGGGCTGTCTTGCAGAGGAGGGAGAGGGGGTCCTATGGGAGAGCTGCAGGGTGGGCAGCCAGAGCGGGCATGTGATGGGAGAAGCTGAGTTTCATAAGTTCGGCAGCCACCGGCCAGAGTAGAGTCAGGAACTGTGTCAAAAGGGGAGAAAGCTGAACCCAGCAGAGCAGTTGCCCTGAGGTGAGCCTGTTATGTGGACAGGCTTTGAGTTACTGTCAACAGTGGATGCTGGCAGAGACGTGATTGTAGCCCAAAGCTTTCTCTTTCAATGCCAAGATTAAACACAAATCCCCCACAGCCTGTGACCCCTCCTAGGGAGATGGGAAGAACAACAGGGAAGAGGTGAAACAAGGAAATGTCTATGTATCCCTAAAGAGACTGATCTTAAGCTGAATGTGGTGGTTCTCAATCAAGGACATATTAAAAAGTGTGGAGAAATTTTTTGTGTGGTACAATGAAGGTGGAGAAGTGGCTGATGGCTTCTGGTCAGCAAAGGCCAGGGATCGCTAAACATTATGTGAGGCACAGGGCAGGCCCCCCAACAAAGAATTATCCTCGCCCAAGATCTGAGCAGTATTGAGGTTGAAAAACCCTGCGTCCAAGTGCTTGAGTAACCACCATCCGCAGAAATAAAAATAAGAGAAATGTTAAAAGTTATCTTTTTGTACACCCAAGTTCCTATGCCTGAACACACAAACACTCACACACATACACACATACTGTAATTCAAAGTACAAAGATGGAGACTTGAAGAAAACGGCTAATGGAACATAAAATGGTGAGGTGTAGTTCTGAGAAATGCTAACATTTAAAGGTTAGGTAGGAAAAACCAGTGAGGAAGACTTGGGGGAGGGAGTACAAAAGAAGCAAAGAGAGTGGATAGCATCATAAAGGCCAAGAGAAAAGAGTGGCTCCAGAAGAACAGAATGACCAAGTGGGTAAAACACTCTGAGAGGTCAAGATACTTAGTAAAAAGGGCACCTGGGTGGCTCAGTGGGTTAAGCCGCTGCCTTCGGCTCAGGTCATGATCTCAGGGTCCTGGGATCGAGTCCCGCATCGGGCTCTCTGCTCGGCAGGGAGCCTGCTTCCCTCTCTCTCTCTCTCTGCCTGCCTCTCCGTCTACTTGTGATCTCTCTCTGTCAAATAAATAAATAAAATCTTTAAAAAAAAAAAAAAAAAAGATACTTAGTAAAAAGTATATTGGTTGGATTCAACCTCCTGACTCTTAGGGCAGGTGGGAAGGGATGACATCCAGAGAACAAGGGAAAGGATTGGCCATAGGTAGAAGTCTCTCCTCCACTGCAACAGGAGAGGACAAGAGAAGGGTGCAGATACAAGTATGTTTATAAATTTCATTGCAAATAAATTGTGAATTTCCCACAGCAGAGGCAACACCATCTGCTGACACTTCAAGGGAGAGCAGAGAAGAGAAGGCCAAGAGTGTGGACAATTTGAAATGGTAAGGATGGAGAATTGGTGGGTCAATCAAGTCAAGAAACATGGTGCATGAGCAGTGTTGAGTACCCCCTGGAGACTGGTGACCACAAACAGCAGAGATAACCATGAGTGTATGACGTGGTGTTTTGCCAGCTCTCCTCAGCTGTCTAGGCCAGCCACAGAGGAGATGGCAAGATGAGGCAACCTGGGGTTTAGGTGGGAGCTGTGCTTCTTAACCAGGGTTTGTGTCAGAAATCACTTTGGAAATATTTGGAAGCCCTCACTCGTATGTATACATTCCTTCCCAGGCTCCATAACCTGATGATTACTCTGGGCATTTCTGAGTGGAGGAAAGTCGCTAGTGATGGGCAGCTCCCAGTCAGGAACCACTAATCCATTTGGGGTGCAAACAAAGACAAAACTGGCAAGGGAGTTCACAAGGGAGGATTAGAATGATGGGCAGTAAAATCCAAACTAGATTGGGAAGAGAAGTAGGGACACAGGGTCTCACAGATAAGGATAACACAGATCAGTAAATAGGAGGTCCTAATAAAGTCATGTGGAAAGAGTTCTGATGGCAGGTTTTGGATCAAGCACATTTAAGGTACATTTCCAATCTCACCATAAATTTTAATCTAGGAGAAAAAAAACCTGTAGTCTCCCATAAAGCTGTGTTTTCTTTTTTCTTTCTTTCTTTCTTTCTTTTTTTTTTTTTTATTTGACATACACAGAGAGAGAGAGATCACAAGTAGGCAGAGAGAGGCAGGGAAGCAGGTTCTCCGCTGACCAGAGAGCCCGATGCGGGACTTGATCCCAGGACCCTGAGATCATGACCTGAGCTGAAGGCAGAGAAAGCTGTGTTTTCTTATAAAAGGTGGCCCAGAAATGCGTGTTGTTTCTTTGATACTAATTTAACAGTAAGGTTTCCAAAGACCAATTACATCATACGTTGCCGCTGATAGAAGTTATAAGCATTTCCCCCATGATTCCCACACACACCTTCCCATGGTGGATGAAAGATAGATGAACACTTTAAGCACTGGAAGAGGAAACCCATGTTGACGAGAGCCCCACACTGACAACTGGAACCATGCCACCCTTTAGTCATCCTACAGAAGCCACAGTATCTTGTCATTCAAACAATGTCAGAGGAACACCAAGGAAGAGGAAACTGTGAATTTCTTGTACAATCCCAACCTTGCCTTTTCCTTATAAATTCACTTTCATAATCCTTTTGGAGTAAATAAATGATTACTCAAAAGAACATTATTTTAGGACAGAGACAGAAAGAAGACTTGAATAGCCAGGGCCCTAAGGAATGAATTTGGGACCGTTTTCCATCTGTGGTCAGTAAATTATTTAGACAGATCATCTTTTTAAGACCAATGAATTTTTAAAGTTGTCTGGTTCTAATTCAAGAATATTGGCTATGATCACTGACATTCTTATCCCCTCACGATCCTTCAGCCCAACTCTATCAATGAGGGATTACTCATGAGCTGGGTTCAGTGTCTAACTCAGTGCCAGTAGGAGGGAAGAGCTATGCCGTGGCCTGCCGGGCTGATTAGAGAACCCATGCAGAGCAGAAGAACCCCTTCTGAAAACTGGCCTCCTGGTCAGGCCTACTGTGACTTTGCCTGACCTGCTTCATGGGATTCTCCACACTAAATGGGCGGCTCCCCCTTGTATCATTCTCTCGAGGACAAGTTGCCATACTATAATTTAGTGGCTCCTCAGGTTCGGGGTTTTGTTTTGTTTTTCTGTGTTTCTAGGATGGGGTCCAAACTCAACGGAGTGGTAGAAATACTGCCGAAGGGCAGAGGGCTGGATGACATCGTCTCTTAAGATTTCCTCTAGCTCTGCTGTTCAATGATTGTAATTAAAGTTCATTGAAAGATGGTGCCAGAACTCTGGATGTCTCCCAGTATCTTGTGAACAAAAATCACCAGAAAATAAATGTCACTGGTCCTCACTGAGAAATCTCTCTCCAAAAATGAAAACTAGGAATCACTGAGGTTATACAAATGTAGACCACAAGTTGTAGACACCCAAGAAGAGACCAATATAATGCAGGGTTGGAGTAGGCAGAGTGGCACCCAGAGATCTGAGAGTTATGTTCAGGTGATGATCTACAGCTCTGGGGAGTCTAGGCCTGAGATACTCAGAGTGATTTATAACTGTAGAGTAATGTATAAGAAATTTATTTGTGAGTGGAATAAAAAAAGATGAACTAGTATCTCTCATGTAACCCTCTGAGAAATAGCTAAGTCCTTTTAGAGGCTACAACCTAATATATGAGCATTTCTAATCTTGATCAACCTTCTGGAAGTGAGTACCTATCGCACGGATGTTCATGCAACCAGAATTATTGCAGATTTCAATTAATTTCATTCATTTGGAAATCTGTTTTTTACTTCTGAAACTCCTTTGGTTAGACTGCGGCTGAACTAAAGCCTAGAGACATTGCCCAGGATCACTCACATAACATAAAATTCCCGAGTCACACTATGCTGGACTGCTAAATCTGAACTCTTAACCATTATGCCATGTTAACATTCTAGTAAAGAATTCCATTGTTCATTGAGTCAACTGCTTCCGTTGATCAGAGAACTGATGATGTATTAAAAGTATGATTAGCCTTGTTTCTAGAAAGCTCACCCTGGCAGTGGAGTGGGCAATGACCTACCTGGGGAAGAGACTAGTAGTGGAGAAACAGTTCAGGATGCTACTGCAGTAGTCCAAGCAAGACATGAGGAAGACTGCCATTGACATAGTCGCAGTGGGGATGGATACAAGGGGAAAAATTGATATATGGTTTTACGGTAGAATTAGTAACAGTGGACAAAAAGCAGGATAGTGAGGGTTGAGGGAGAAGGAGTTGGTACGGATGACTTTGTCCTCTAGCTTGGAGCTTGAGTGATGACATTGATGGAGGAGAGGAAATACAGAGAATAGGTTGATGAGGACAGCGGGGATAATGAATTCCCATGTGGTTACCTAATGTTATTCATGCAGAGCTAAAGACAGTCATAGGTAGGAGTTACGACTATGTGCATAGAGGTTAAAGTCAAGAGAACAATAAAACCACCCAGGGAGAGTCTATAGAGTTAGAAGAGAAAGAGACCACAAGCTGGAACCTGTGAAACACCAGTATTTATGAAGGGGCAGAAAAAGAGGAACAAGCAGAAAACACCCAGAAGCAGAGCACTGAGTGGTAGGAGAACAGTGGAAAGGGTTTCAGTAAGGAAATGATGCAGAGAAGCCAAGCAAAAGAGGTCCAAATATAAATCTTTAGCCTTTAGAAAGCTATAAGCACCTCACAAATCGAGCTATGGAAGTCAATGTCATTTGAGTCATCAAAGCCTATTTCAAATTAGAAAGAAACTACTTTCCTGATGGAAGAAGGTTTTAGGAGTCTTGGTCTGGCTTTTAAGAAAATGGAAGCCCAATATTTGGTACTCCTATAAATTCAAAACTATGTGTTTAACTAGATTCAAAACACCAGCACCACTTGATCTAATTTTCTATTTAAATTCAAAGTCAAAATGAGAGACCTTTAAGATAGTAAATGCTTGACATCCCATAAATTTTTAAAAGGTTTTTATTTTATTTATTTATTTTTGCTCACGCGCGCACACACACAAGAGAGTGAGAGACAGAGAAAGAGAGAGTGAGCACCCACACAGGTTGGGGAGCAGGGGAGGGACAAAGGGAGAAGCAGGCTCCCTGCTGAGCAGGGACCCACCTCCCAAGTGGGGAATTCGATCCCAGGACCCTGGGATCAGGACCTGAGCTGAAGGCAGATACTTTACTGACTGAGCCACCCAGGCACCCTCCCATAATCATTTTTATGCAAGAAAAACAGAAGAATGTTATGTAAAGGAAATATGCCCAGAGATTTTGATTAATTCAGGGCTCACATTTATTTCAAGATGAGTATGATTCAGGACTAGACCTGCTGAGACAGAGCATGTATTTTCATTTACCTAAATGACTAACAGGAAACTATCATTTGCCAGGCAACAACAGCAGTGCTCCACCGGGCCCACTAATTTTGAAATCATGCTATTTGTGATACGTTTTAAATTTGTGGATTCTCCTCTCAATTTCTGTACATTAAAGAAAACTTTTTAAAATTTTTTATATTATACTATTTTAATTTAGATAATTCAAATTCAAATAAAATATACCCACACTGTTTATAGTAAATGTTACTTCATATATTAAGTACCTGAAGAGGCTTTTTAGAACCTAATATTTGGCAAATCTAATGGAGAATATATTTTTACTTTACCATATTGCTTTGTAAACAAGTTCTGTATGACATATATTTTTATTATCTTTATTTAAGTATTGAAGAAGTAATTTAATAACATCTAACTATTCGATACACTTCTTTAAGAAGCTAATGGAACTGGTAAGGTATTTGTGTCTCTTTGAACTAATCTCCACTTTGAGTGGGCCGCCTACCCCAACCCAGTGTTTTATGTGAAGGGCATAAATTATTCTGTTTTACAGTTGAGACACTGGGTCTCTGAGAAAGTGAAAAAAACAACTTGAGTTATGGGCAAGTCAGAGATTAAATCAGACAAAGAATGGACAGATTTCTGTGCTTCCAAGCCTGTTCTTTCCTTCTTTGTTACACCACAAGTGAGACTGCCTTTATTCCCATAACCCACTCTATCAATTTGATGGAATCAATTGCATTATTTGGATTAAGAAAGAAGAAAGAAGTCCCTGTCTTGTCATTTTCACTTGTGTAACTGGTAAGATAACAATCTTACAAAATCTAGAATTTCAAGTATTTGTTACCTCCAAATTATAAAGGTCAAAGATTAATATATAAGAGGCCAACATTAACATGTTAACAAAGTTAACGTTGAGGTTGACTGGGAAAGAATGGCTACATGAAGAATGTCCAGCCATAAACATCCCATAGTCACAGAAAATAGGAGGGGCTCTTTGAATTTGGAAAGTCATTTAGCTTGGAGGCCTCAGAGGAGAACACTTCAACCACAGCAGCTGAGACAAAGGAAAAAAAAAAAAAAAAACAGCTTTTCATTCCCCATCTAATTCTGCAGACTGAGTCCAAACTGATTAGAGGGCATGTAACGGACAAATGGGCTTGAACAATAAAACAGAGTGTTTTAAGTTTGGGACTAGGAAACTGGAGCCTCGAACTTTCTGTAGGATTTAAGTTTGGGACTAGGAAACTGGAGCCTCGAAATTTCTTTAAGTTCTTGCCAATGATTGCAGCCTGGCTTTACCCCAATTATCTATGCCCCCTTTCCCTCCAGTGTTTAATCTCTTTGTATATAAAAAAGGGGAAGGAGGATCACTTGCAGCATGTCTTGTATGATACATACTGAAGTAACTGTGATTTAAAAAAAAATTCTGTTCAGTCCTAGCTGGAGACTGGTAGATACACTAGACCACCCAGAGTTAACTTAAGAGGATGGGTGAATTTTTAAGAAACAGTTATCTTCTTTCCTTCATTTACATTTCAATGTGAAAAATACTGAAAAAGTAGGGGAAAATGAAAATAATTGCAATTTGCACACAAATCCAGAAACATCGCTGTTGACACTGGGGGTATCTCCTTCCAGTCTTATGTGTATGTGTACATGTGACACACTCTGAAGACACACACCATTAAAGAGAAAAAATACTTTTCGTAAATTACAACCAGACTATACATAGTGCTTTGTAGCCTGCAATGTTCACTGAATAGAAAGTATCAATATTTTAAAAAATAATTTTTTTTTGTAGCTCCCATTTTATTCAATTAAATGCATTTAACATTATTTATTTAACCATCCCATATCGTTAGATATTTAGGTTATTTTCAACTTTTTGTCATCAAAACCATACTGTATTAGGGACGCCTGGGTGGCTTGGTTAAGCAGCTACCTTCAGCTCAGGTCATGATCCCAGAGTTCCAGGATCGAGTCCTGCATTGGGCTCCCACCTCCATGAAGAGTCTGCTTCTCCCTCTGACCTTCTCCCTTCTCATGCTCTCTCTCAAATAAATAAATAAATAAAATCTTTTTAAAAAACCCCATGCTATATTAAATATCTTTAAACATGACTCCTCATAGCTAATTGATTATATGATTAAGATAAATTTGGGATATTAAAATCATCAAGTAAAAGGATATGAACATTCTGGGCTCTTGATATAATTACCTAATGGCTTTCCAGAAGGGTTAAACCAAATTGTGCTTAGTTCAGTATTGGATGGGAGTGTACATTTCCCTGAATTTTCTTTTTGCTTTCATCTTCAATATTTAATAGGTTTTAAAAAGAGTATTTTGCTTGTTCAGTTTCTTTGATTATTAATGAGCAGTCTTTTTGAAGTAGGATAAATATCTGTGCATTTTTAATTGAATCTCTTTTTTCAACCTAGAAGACACAAGCTACTTCTCATCAAAAGAATTTCTAAAAGATCAAACTTCCAGCTTACAGTTAGGTAGTACTTAGGAACTGAAAGTCCTAAAGGATATTCAGATATCTGCCAATGATCTAGAACAGGAAAAGGTATGCAAATAATACGGTGTCTTTGTTCTTGCTCCTCTCCCTGCTCATTAACTGACAGACATCACTAACTGATCTGGCACTGTTTCCTCAGTGAGCCTAGGTGTATTCTCAGGATTCTTCTCAACACCAACTACTGTCATTCTGAGCTATTATCTCTCTTAGTTGGTACTTGAACTGAAACCAGCTTGGCCCAGAGTGCAGCCTACAATTCCACTGGAAAACATAAAGGCAGGGAACTTACAATGCTATATGGCTGCTGGACTCCTCCTCTGTTCCAGTCCTCTTCCAAATATGTTAGCTACGCAATATTGTATATACTCCATTAATACACCCACAATGCACCTGTGGAAGTTCTTGCCCCTTTCCATGTCGTCCTTAGTTTCTAGAACAATACTCCTTGAAGTTACTTGATAAATAGCCATTGATCATCTAACAATAGGATTGTCGGGATTCTTCCTAGGTTTCTTCATGGGCAATATAAATTCCTCTTCCAAAGTTGGTCTTTACTATCCAATATTCAGTTATGTTTCTACTCTCTTCCTCTTCCTTTCCATTTTAATGTCCATTTATAATGGAACCGTTACCATTCCCTAAAGAGACATCATTTCATGGGATCCTGGATAGCCACATCTATTCAGTAAGCCCAGGAGAGGGGGACTGCTGCGTGGCATCTTTAAAAATCAATAAAATCATTTTTATGTAGACCATCCATCTTGGAGAAATGGTGCCCTCTAATTTTGCTGCAGAAGAAGGAAGCGGCTGGTGAAGAGTCAATAATGAGAGCTGAACTTTCAGTGAGTACAGGAAGGACCAAGCCAGAGGAAGTGATGATGAATGACTAGTCAGCCTTTCTCAGAAAAGAGCTTAGGCTGGCCCCCAGTCTCTGCATCTCTACTCTTCCAACAGCGTGAGCCACCCACAACCAATCTTTAAGATTTTCTAGTCCCAGGGCACCTGGCTATCTCAGTCAGTAGACCATGTGACTTTTTTTTTTAAATGTATTGTTTTTTTTTTAATTTAAATTCAATTAGTTAACATATAGTGTTCAGTATACAGGTCTGTGAAACATCAGTCTTATATAATACCCCTCACTCATTACAACACATACCCTCCCCAAAGTCCATCACGCAGATACCCCATCCCTGACTCTCCTCCAGCAAACTTCAGTTTGTTTCCTAAGATTAAGAGTCTCTTATGGTCTGTCTCCCTCTCTGGTTTGATTTTGTTTCATTTTTAGCTCTCTTCTCCTATGATGCCCTGTCTTAGAATATGCAACTCTTGATCTCAGGGTCATGAGTTCAAGCCCCACATTTGGTGTGGAGACTACTTTAAAAAATTATAAGAAAAAATTATACATATCTGTATATATATATACACACACACATATATATATATATATGAATATAAATATACATAAATATTTATGTATATATTTTAGTCCCATTTCAGAGTCAGTGCATCTGGCTCTGACCTGAGCACAAGAATTGATCATAGAACTTCCCACATATTCAATCAGTCATTCAACATTTTTGAGTACCTATTATGTGCCAATATAAGGAATAGTTTAGGGAAGTTTTAGATACCCCACCATCTCCATTAGCTCTCCCTCCCCTAAATAAATTTCAAGCCCTTCTCATAACCAGATTGTCATTCAAATCCACTCCTATGGAAATTCTGGAGCTACCATTTGATCCCTGCCTCAAAGAACTTATATTTACTGGGTCAGACACCAACAGGTAAGCAGTCAGTGACAACCCAGTACTACAAGTGTGCTGATGGGGTCACTAAGTAGTGCTGTGAACATTCAAGAAGGACATTGAACCAAGGTTCATGGAAATGACATTCAAGATGAGACCTAGGGGCGCCTGGGTGGCTCAGTGGGTTAAGCCGCTGCCTTTGGCTCAGGTCATGATCCCAGGTCCTGGGTTTGAGCCCCACATCGGGCTTTCTGCTCAGCAGGGAGCCTGCTTCCTCCTCTCTCTGCCTGCCTCTCTGCTTACTTGTGATTTCTCTCTGTCAAATAAATAAATAAAATCTTTAAAAAAAAAAAAAAAAGATGAGACCTAAAGTACAACATGATCTCGGTAGCAAGAGAGGTAGGGGATAGAGTCCTAAGAAGAGGATTCAGTATCTTCAAAGGCCAGGAAGAAATAAAATAGGACTAACTCTCAGTTTGGGAGGATAGAATGTGAGTGGGTAAAGGGTAAGAGAAACAGGTAAATCACAAGATACAAGGTTGGGGAGATGGGCATGGCTAGACAGCACAGTCATGGGGTTTGGATTCTATCCCAAAAGAAATGGGAAGCCAATGTGTTTTAAGCAAGCAAATGAACTGATCAGTTTGTGTTTAGAAAGATTCCTCTAGCCACAGGGTGGAGAATGAAGGAGAAGGAAGCAAACCTGGAGAGGAGGGCTTCACCCAGGTCATAAATGGTCATGTGGCTGGAGCCAAGGTAGTGGCAAAGGGATGAGAAGTATGAGGGTTGTATTGGTTTTCTAGGGTCTATACCATAAACCAGTTGACTTAAAACAACAAAAACATATTACCTCATAGTTATAGAACCTAGAAGTCTGAAATCAGGGAGTTGGCAGGTCCATGCTTCCTTTGACACCTCTAGCAGAGACACTTCCTTGACTCTTCTAGCTTCTGGCACATGCCCGCGATCCAGAGCTCATGGATACATGGCTCTAGTCACACAGATGTCTTTTCCCTGTGTATATTCACATCACCTTTCCTGTGTGTGCGTCTGTCTCTGTGTCCAAATTTCCCTTTTATAAAAACACCAGTTACATTGGGTTATAGCCCACCCTAATGACCTCTTTTTAACTTGATTACTTCTATGAAGACTTTATTTCCAAAAAAAGGTCATACTCTCAGGTAGTGGGGATTAAGACATCAATATACTTTTTAAGGGACATAGTTCAACCCATAACAAGGGTTCTTTTTTACACCGAGTCCCAGGTTCCACCTGACACCCTGGGTCAGATGGGTGCCTGGTTCCCTGGGCCTGGGGTCCTATTGTCCAAGATACAGCACTGCCTTGTTCTTAACAGTCATTCCAAAGGCTAGAGACTTGTCTCAGCTGAGAAAATGGGATCTTTGGGACTTTCCTCCTACCACTGCCTGCCAGTTCAGCTCTTGGAATATTTTCTGTATCTGAATTCCTTGGCCAAGGCTCTGTCCATCTTGCACAACATCCCATTCCCAGGAGGCAACATTCCTGTTGCCAGTCGCCATCCCCAACCCTCATCTGTCACCAGTGTTGCAATCTACCAGGTCAGTGTTTCTCAATGTGTGGCCCACAGACCGCCTGCAGCGGAATCACTCAGGAGTACTGTTAAAAACATCATTTATGGGGCGCCTGGGTGGCTCAGTGGGTTAAGCCTCTGCCTTCAGCTCAGGTCATGATCTCAGGGTCCTGGGATCGAGCCCCGCATCGGGCTCTCTGCTCAGTGGGGAGCCTGCTTCCCCCTCTCTCTCTGCCTACTTCTCTATCTACTTGATATCTCTCTATATATATCAAATAAATAAAATCTTTTTAAAAATCATTTATTTTGAGCCACCCAACCCCACTGAATCAGAACCTCTGGCTGAAGAGTCCAAGATTCTGTGTCTCTAACAAGTTATCATAGTGGTTTTCGTGAACACTCAAGTTTCAGGAACACTATTCTAGATTATGTGTGCTGCTTACCTGGATTTCCCACCAGCCCCTGCTTATAGGTGTGCTTCTCAGGGATGACTGTTTCCAAAGGCAGATGTTCTTTCTGGTCAGACCCATACTGTTATGGTTAAACCAGTCCTCTTGAGCCACCAGTGCAGATCTCACAGCCAGAGAGGAAGGAATAGTACTGAAAGAAACCATTCTTTTGAAGAAAAGAGCCAAGTATTAGGATTTCACTGAGCCTAGTAAAGATGTATAATTCCATGCAACTCAGGAAAATGAGATGAGAATAAAACTATTTATTAAGAATGCCCCCCAAATTAAAAATCTGAAACAGTACCCACAATAGAATCACCTAAAGATTAAACACGTTATATATATTTATATGTGTGTAAAGTGTATATAGGTATATATTATACGTATAAAACTGGTGACAGAGATAGTCTATCCAGAGCCCTGACAACTTTTCTCATTCCCAACCTACTCCCCCCCACCAAAAAAAAAGCTTGAAAGGAAAGTTTTCAGTCACCTGATATTTAGTTTCAAAGATCAAGTCTACCTTAATATTGGTGTTTTTAAAAATTTAGACTTTTGGAGTTTGGCTCCGGTATAAGTGAGTTACATGGATGTAAGTACATAAAAATACCAATTTTTAGAGCTTGGTTCACAAATGATTTCTTACAATTTTCCTTGAGAGATTGAAGTTTCAACTCTATTTAAAACCCCAGCAAAAGCAGGCATGGAGCCCAGTGCAGAAAGAGCATTCCTGCGGGGGACTGAGTAAATGTTTGATGATGTTGATCATATTCTTGCCCAAGGCTGAGAGACTGTTCCCAACAGAGAGGTGAATGATTGTCCCTCAAATGATTTGGTCTTATTTGTATATCCACATCAGGGGTGCCTGGGTGGTGTAGTCAGTTAGGCGTCTGACTCTTGGTTTCAGCTCACGTCATAATCTCTGGGTCATGGGATCAAACCCCGCATTGGGCTCTGCACTCAGCACGGAGTCTGCTTAGGACTCTCTCTCCCTCTCCTTCTGCCCCCCACCCCCAAGCTCTTTCTCACTCTCACTCTAAAATAAATAAATCTTTAAAAAAAAATCAGACTTTTACTTATTAATAACATTTTATGTTGTAACAAGAGAGGAGTTTTCTAAGCACAGATGCCCACCATTTATTTGCATGTAAATCCTTCAGTACACAGAAGAGGGTTGAGAAACTGCAACAATGCAGGGCTTGATGGAATGACTAATCTCACACTTACCGCAAAAGAAGCACCAAAGTGGTTGTTTAAACAGGTTAAGTCTACATAAACTGACTTGGACTTCAGTGACAGTTCCTGGATATTTCAGTCAAGTTATGTTATTCACTTGATTTGCTCATTTTATAAAGATGAATCCACCATAATTACACTACATTTACAGGAAAAGATGCTGCCATCCAATTTTTTTCTTTCATTCAGCGAACTTGCATTTCTAATATCAACAACCAAACTGTATATAACCAACATCTGGTATGTCTTATTAATCTGTTTTTAACCCTGCTTTCATAATTCAAACGTAAAGTCTTTTCTTGATTTTTTTTCTGTTTTTACATGTATATTCTTTAACATTTTTAAAAAAGATTTTACTTATTTATTTGTCAGGGAGAAAGAGAAAAGATAAGCAGGGGGGACAAAAGGCAGCAGCAAAGGGAGAAGCAGACTCTCCACTGAGCAGAGAGCCCGATGCCGTACTCGATCCCAGGACCCTGAGATCATGATCTGAGCTGAAGGCAGACACTTCAGTGACTGAGCCCCCCAGGCACCCCTACCCGTATATTCCTTAAATGCTTGATGCCAGGGTGAAAGAGTTTTATGGGAACAGGCACAGCCAGAGATTTTTGAACCTCTGACTTCACCAGAAACCTAGCTAATTTTACTTAAGTAAGAGGGAGTAGGAGGAAACTTGTCTTTGCTGCCTTCTTGTCTCCTTTTTGACCTTGGATCTGCCATCTTCACAACACTCCCTGCTGAGTCTCCCCAAGTTGTCCTCTGTTGTGCAAAGCCTCTTCTAAAATACCATGTAGGTTTTACTCTCCATGACTCCTATCAAGTACCCTGTAAACCAAATGAGATAAAATGTTGCATTCTCATTTTCCTCATTCTATTTCAGGGTATTTTCCTTTGCTAGGAATTAAGAAAAGTTAGCTGATAAAAGTAGTTCATAGTAATGTTATATTATAAAAGAAAAGCATGTTAGATTAAATGTTGAAAGAAAGACAATGAAATAGGATCCTCAGGGGCCCTCAGCATGGCTGTCTTCTTCATGGCCTTCCTACTCCATGACAGATAATTAGGGGGATCAGTTGGGCACCCCATCTCTGAAAGGTTGCCTCCTCATCTTCCTATATACTGCATCCATTCCGATCCACTTTTCTCTGACTGGTTAGTCTCAGCCCTTCAAACGTAAATCTGACTGTGCTTTGATATCTTATACATAGACCTCACAGACTGTTATTTTTTCATCTGCTACCATGAGGCACTTCTCATGAAACCCAGAAAGAAGATAGGAAGATAGCTTTTGTTTTTCTTCATTGTGTCTTCCCATCACACAGAATCCTTTCTCTGGCTTTGAGTACTGTTAAGTAATTTGGGAATCCCAAACTAAGTAAATAAACACACCCTTCTCTAAGTTTCAGTTATACATAAATTAAACTACTTCCTTAAAACGGTGGAAAACAGTGGTCAGCTTTGAAACTCTGGGTCAGTTTTTCAGTGAGCACAATTCAGAAACAGCCCTATAGCATGTTGTTAGTATTTGCTTTTAAGGACCAGCTATAAAAGAATTCACTGAGACAAACATGAGGTTGGGTTTTAAAAGGCTACATAGTGGGTTTTTAGTAGTTGCAGATTTTATAAGCTTAAAATGGTGAACTAGTGTTCTTTACCCTTCTTATTTCTTTTTGAGTTAGATGCATTGGGTTAAGTTGTATTTTTAAATGCATCTGAGCCTATTGAGGAGAAATCTAAGCAAAGGCCCTGGATATGTGTTCCAGTCAAACTTTAACCTCCAAGACCAAAATCCAGCAAAACTGCCTGAACTTGGCATAGGAACAAGGTCAGCTTAGGGACAGTACCACGACATAGAGCAGAAACTGCACAATTCACATTTTGCCCAGCAGCGTTTTGAGTGCAAGTCTGAAGGACTGAAAGAACGAACGTTCATGGCATTTCCCCCTTCATTTTGAGATTTATCAACAGTGCTTCACAATAGAAGAAAAAAACATGACCGTCATACAATAGCAGAATGCATTTGTACAGAAGGAACGGTGAGCTTCATCGTGTGTGCAACCAAGTCAACACATAAGCCTTTCAAGCTGATAAAGGAGTGTAGACAAGGGGTACCCACCACTAAAGCACTCAGGCGACAAGTAGGAATGGAGCCTGATATAATGCCGAACACAGGTAACATTCATGGGCATGCTAACTCTTCCTGTCACTATGCAATACTGGAAGTCCAGAGAAAAACCTTGAGACCAGTAGTTGTGCTGGCTAGAGTAGGGGTCAAGATCTTCTAACCCAGTGCTCCAGTGCCTTATGGAAGATTGGAGTTTATTGTTTTCACACATTATTGGCCAGAAACAGTTGAGCGTTCTAGGGCAAGTTTGTGGCTCCAGTTCAAGGTCACAGGGAGCCAGGTGGCTTTGATTTTATTGCCCTGCATCCTTTTAGGGAGTTGCTCTCATTTTCATGATCGATGGTGGTTCTCACTAGCACCAGACCATGTGTCAGCTATCAAAGCAAAAAAGGAGAACATAGAGGGCAACGAACATCTTTTTCAAAGATGTGCCCCAGAAATTACATGCATTCTGTATCCTCACAGCTAGATGCAATGGTGTCAGGGAAAATCTAAAACTCAGGGGCTTTTCTTGCTCAAAGAGGGATGCATATTGGGGTTCAACTAGAACATTTCTGTGGTAATTAAATGATAAGCTTCAGAATACATGTGTGTGCATACATGCTCTCCTACATAGCATTCTTAAGAGTAATTAGGGTCTTACATAGAAGGCATTATTGCTTAATGATTAAGATCAAGGGTAGACTTTGAGGCCAGGGAGACCTGAGTTTGAATCTTGGCTCTATCATTGACTAGATGCATAGCTCCTCTAAACATTAATTTTCTCTCCTAAAAATAGAGATAATTTTATCTCATAGAAATGTTGTAAGGAGCAAATTAAATAATGTGTACTATTGGATAATAAAGAATTTTTCTGGTCTTTGTCCTGGATTCCTGGCAAGGAGCTTCTAAAATCCTTGGAATTTCTCAAATGTCTTTGTTACTTATGAGCCTCCTGGGCTACCCCTGAGTTTGTGCTATCAAGATGGAGATGGGTCAGGATAGGGGCTGTTACCCAAAAGACCAACCACGTAATTAGAGGGTTGGGGTTTTGGGCCATGTGGTAACAGCCTAATCTCCTGACTTTTTTGGAGGGCAGGGAGCGGATTGGGCTAGAGATTGAGTTCATTCATGTGGCCAATGATTTAATATGCTATGAAACTCTGGGAACCAAAACTTAGTGGAGCTTCCTGGTTGGGGAACACAACTGATGCCAGGAGAGTGACACACTTTGATTCCACAAGGAGAAAACAAAGAAGCTCTCCATTTGGGACCCTCCCATTCCTCACTCCATGTGTCTCTTCATTCGACTGGTCCTGATCTGTATCCTTTGGAGTAAAACTTTAATAATAAATACAGTGTTTTCCTGAATTCTGTGCATTGGTTTAGTGAATTATCAAGCCTGCAAAGGTTGTGAGAACCCCCACATATGTAGCCAGTCAGTCAGAAGTACGGTGGCCTGGGGACCCCCACATCTGAAGTGAGGGCAGGCTTGTGAAGGACCGGACCCCTCACATGTGGGGTCTGTGCTAACTTCGGGTGGTTAGAGCCAGAACTGAATTACAGTACACCAGGTGGGGTCAGAAAATGTACAAAATGCTTAGACAGCAACAGGAACCTGTGAGAACTTAATAAAGGCTAATTGCTATTATTGCTTTTAATTCTTCTTATTATTATTACTAAGATTATCCCTAATTGATTGAGTTACTGGAATCTAGTTTGAAATAGACGTTGAAATAATCTTTAACTATTATTCTGCAGTCCTTCTCATCAGAATCTCATCAATGTTGTCCCAGCCTGTGGCTGGCTCCAAGCCCCTTTCTATGAATAGAGAGCTGAAATGAGGGCCTTGTCTCCCAACCAAGTTAGTCAAGAACACCCAGTTTAAAGGCTTCCACGTGAGTGCCACTTACAGAGCACACAGGCTTATGAGCCCCTCAGAATTTGCAGTCACCTGAAGAAGGTAGAGTTTTAGTCACACTCGAGATCACCTCATGGCTATATTCTCAGGGTTGCCACCACGTGCAAGGGGAATCCCAACTCACAAGGTCTGAAGGCTGAGGCCTGAGGCAAAGAGGAATCACCAATATTGGGTAAGATGTGGGGAAGATTTTTTAAATAATAAGGGTGGTAGAAAAGACATGTGACTTGCAGTTCAGTAGCACTGTGTTCAAGCCTAGTCTTTGCAACTAGCCAACTATGTGACTGGGGATGAATGTTTTAATCCACCCAAATCTCAGTTTCTCCCCGTATAAAATGGAACAACAATGAGTCACTTCTGAGGCAATTGGGAGGAAGCAAGGAGATGATTCACGTTGAGTATTTGCCACAGCACTCAGCTTGTGGAAGCCACGGTGTACATGTAAGTTCCCTTCCCCTTTGCCGCATGGGGCATGGCGGGGAATGGAAATCCTTCCACTCACTTACTATTTAAAAAGCCCAGTGCAGAAAGCTTTCTAGGATCGGATTACCAGTTATTCTTTTCCTGAAAGGCAAGTCTTAGGTTACAGTTTTACTGTAAACATCTCCAAAACACTGCAGGCAGAAAGATCAAGGAGATTTGCAGTTCCTAGAAGGATGCATGATATCCCATGAAGGTTCATATTTCAAGGTTGATCTGCTCGTGGATGGGATTCTGTCATCGGGAGTTTTCTTTCTCCATGTGGCTGCTCAGAAGATAATCTGACCTTCACAGTTTATTCCCCACAATTTGTCCCTTTGCACCGGTCCTGTTTTTGATCACCATGGCATTTAGAGAACATTCCTGTATGAGATGGGACTGAACTGAATGCTTCCAGTAACGAAGAATCTTCTTATTTACCAGGGCTTTCAACTGTTCATCTCTCCTGTCTCCCCGATGCAAAAATCCTGCCTGCCTATATTGCCAAAATAGAAATGACTGCAAAGTTCAAGGTCTCTTTCAACAGATAACTATTTATGTGGTGCCCTAGGGAGGCAGGATATGGAGCCTTCCAAAGGAATATGCTTTTATGGTGCACATGGTCTCTAAGTTGCTAGGCTTAAAAACATCAGTACACTGATACTGATCAATGAGTAATTAAGCATTTGTAATTAAGGATGTGTGCAAACATTAATTATAAAAATGTTCACCCCAGTATTTCCCAGCATGCCTACCTCATAAAATAATAATTCATAAAAAAGCAGTTAATAGGGGCACCTGGGTGGTTCAGTGGGTTAAAGCCTCTGCCTTCAGTTCAGGTCATGATCTCAGGGTCCTGGGATCGAGACCTGCATCGGGCTCTCTGCTCCACAGGGAGCTGCTTCCTCCTCTCTCTCTCTCTGCCTGCCTCTCTGCCTACTGGTGATCTCTGTCTGTCAAATAAATAAATAAAATCTTTTTTTAAAAAAAGCAGTTAATAATTACCAAATTCTGCATAATAGAATACTATTTAGCCTTTAAAAAGTTGTAGAAGTATGTTTATTAACACATTGGTATATGAGCAATCTACATGTGCGAAATAATAAAATTATGTATTATATGATCCCATCTTGGTAAAAGAATAAAATTACCTATTTACGTGTTATTTGTATATCATGAAAATGTCAAGGAAAATGTCTAAAAGGACATGTACTGAAATGCAAATGATAGAACTACAATTGATTTTTATGTTCTTTTTTCTTGAATATAGTTTCAGGCTTTCTATAACGAACACACATTACCGGCATGCTTTTTTTTCTTCAAGACTTTATTTTTTAACTAATCTCTACCAAGATGAGGCTTGGACTCAAAGCCCCAAGAACAAGGGTCACATTGAGCCAGGCAGGGGCCCCACTGCTGCCATACATTTTTTAAAGCTATTGTTACAATAATTATTTTCTCACGACCAGACTAGGCTCAGTGAGATGTAAGGAAAGCGTAATAAGGCTTCCCAGTGAAAGTGAGTTTGTGCGCTGGTAGAGGCCATGTAACAGAAGAGCAGGCCTCAGCTGAGCACGAGGACACTGGCGTCCATCACACACTCTCCTCTGCGCGAGATAACCTTGGGCGAGCCATATCCATTTTCTGTACATCACTTTTTCCACACGGAAAAGCACAGTGACATTCCACACCTTGATACGCTATCACCGAGGTGGGGTGCGAACCTCCTGCATGCTCTGGGTCACAGGAAAAACCCGCACACTGTCAGCACTCTGGATTTCCATTTGTGATGTGAACTGTGGGTTTGTTGGAGTATTTATTTAGTATTTCTATTTATTTTTGCTATTATTAGATTATGTTCTGGAAACTTTTCCATGCATCATGGAGAGCGGCTTCTCTGTGGGTAATCTTGAATTGGTAATCATTTCCATCAGGAGCAGAGTAGCTGTTTTGCTTTTTGCTTCTCTGTTAAGTTCGAGGAGCTCTTTTATAAGTCTCAGAGTTGTTTGCTTTTGCAGGGCAGGCTTTACTAAAGGGAAATTTCGCCAATAGCCCGGCCTCTGACAACAGAACTGGGTAATTCAGGGAGAGGGAAGTTACAAGTTTTTAATGGCTATTTAGACAATCTGAGGACCAATAAAAAGAAAATAGATGGCCAAACAGAAACTCCGTAAAATCATATAGTTTGGTCTCCAGCTTTTACGAAGAATCTTTATAACTTTTACGTGAGACTCCATGGTTCATAGGATTGAATTTTTGTGATGTCTAATGGGATGGAAAAATGCTAATCTAATTATTCAGGAAGAGCGGAGAGCAGGGGGATTGCTACCAATTGTTTCTTCAAATTAAAGTTAATAGGATAAATCTGACCTTGGCCATTTAAATCAGAATAAATAACAATGTTGCTAAGTCTTCAGATGGACTTTGGAGACCATTTTTCTTTCTTTTTTTTAGATTTTTATTTTTTGAGAGGGGGTGGAGAGCAGTGGGAGAGTGAGAAAGGGAGAAGTGGATTCCCCACTGAGCAGGGACCCCGACCTGGGGCTCGATCCCAGGACCCTGAGATTATGACCCAAGCTGAAGGCGGACCCTTAACTGACTGAGCCACCCAGGCACCCCATGGAGACCCTCTTTCTGATTAGCTCTATAACATGCAGACTTCCTCCGTTGGCAGAAAACTGGAATCCTGGAATTCTGAGGTCCCAGATGATCAACATCAGGTGGCAAATTATGATTCATTTTCAATTCCAATTTAACCATTAATTAAAGTAGGTATCCTTGGCTGAAAGTTCAGCGCCAGAAAAGCACAAAAAGGAAATGTGATACACAGGCCTCCTGGAAAGCCACTGCCGGGTTCCATTATCACCTTTATATCTGTTGCTCCTGGTAGCTATAGTAACTAGCATTTAAGACACAAACACAAAAATCAAAGTCCTAGGCTGATGCAATAGTTCTCCAATGGCTTTGTTCCATGTCTAAGATTTCCCTGCCTGCCCTTGCATCATATTTCATGTCCAAAGTCTCGAGTGACTAACATTCTGCTTGGGGATGTGCAGGCTAAGGGGGAAAGGGTAGGATGGAGTCCACCTGCCCTTATAGAGAAAAAAACAAGCTGGATGTCCCATGTGGTTGGGGAGACTCAGCCCCCTCCGTGCTCTGCTGGAAAAGGAAGAGGGTTGTCTGCAACAGCTGTTGGATTGTTGTGAGCTGTGCTTGTCCAGGCCCCTCTGGGAGCGTGGATGGGATCGGTCCCTTGTTGTCCAGCCACAAACTCACTGGAACCTTGCTTGGGGGTGGGATGGTGGGAGGGGTTGGTTCCAATTCTACCCCCAAAAAGAGGACAGATGACTTTTCAAGGGTTGCATTCAGAGCAAAGAAAGAGGAAGGGAGCAGAGTGAAAGAGGGAGGTTAAGCTAGAACTAATACTCTGAGCTCTTCTGGAAATAAAATTGGGCCAGTGATTGTTATCTCGACTTAAATAAGCATTTTGGTTTAGTTCATCTATTTTTGTAGCAGATATGGGCGATGTGTTTAAATGGAAAAGTGGTAAATAGAAACCTTCCATTTTCAGCATAAAGAGATGGCTGACACACGGTATCCGAGACTGACCTCGTAACTTAAAAGCACACTTTTCTGGCATTCCAGTAATTAAGAAAAATTAGGGCACCTCCCAAACAGGGGAAATTGCAGACCCCAAAGTGTTCCTTCTGGAAGACTACATATGACATTACATTGCAGGGACATTAACCTTGCTTGAAATAGTTTAACACAGAGAAACCCTTCACTGAACGATAAACTATAATACCCAAGCCTTTCTTTAAAGGGAGCTTAATATTTTGGTTGGCAAATGTGCCTGAGGAAGTATTACATTAATAATACTTGCTTTTTACACAGTTCCTTTCTCCATGTAGTCAGAATACTTTATGGTGGATCAAACTCACAGATTGAAAAGGGAATGAATACACTTGAGCTTTTATGACTTGTTCTATCCAAAGAATTCTCTCAAGAAGCAGCAAAGCAAAGCCCAGGTTCATGCCTGAGGGAGAGGCTAAGTGATGAGAGGCTAAATGATGAAGAAAGCTGCAGTATACATAAGGTAATAATCCATTAATCAGGTATGGGAAAAATTCACAATATTTTTTGTTAATGAAGATGATAACTCTGTAATTGAGCCTTGGACCTACCAAATCAGGTTGGACCCACATCCAATGACCTGGGATTAAAAAAAAAAACATAAAAAACTATAGCCTATAACACAACTGCTCCATTTCCTCAGGCCCCTGGACTCAGAGACCTCATCTGTTGGGTGAGTTCTCTGACACTGCTAAGTGGAGAGATGGCTTGTAGAAAAGTTCTAGAACTTTCCTGTTTGTTTGCAGTGCCGTGTATGACATTTAGGCCTGAAAAGCTCATTTATTCATTAGTTTCATGGTCAGTGCCCATGTAAGGAATAAGTAAGGCGAGGGAACCAGGAGGCCCATCCTGTTTATTTTATCTGCCTTTTTAGTGCTAAGCCTGAAAGAAAAAGCAACAGCAGTGAAAGAGGTACTGCTGTTGGAAATGCTTTTTTGTTTCAGTCAATTGGCAGACAAGTGTACTGTGATTTCTTTTTTTTTTTTTTTTTAAGATTTTGTTTATTTATTCGAAAGAGATCACAAGTAGGCAGAGAGAGGCAGGCAGAGAGGGGGCGGGGAAGCAGACTCCCTGCTGAGCAAAGAGCCTGATGCGGGGCTAGATTCCAGGACCCTGAGATCATGACCTGAGCCAAAAGCGGAGGCTTAACCCACTGAGCCACCCAGGCGCCCCTGTAATTTGATTTCTTAATGTAAAGGGACAGACGCCATTGACTATAGCCATTAGCAAAAGAAGGGTATGTCTTATTGATTGCTATAGCTAAGAGCCATGCTGATAAATACAAAGTTGATGTTTATAAGGCGTTATGCCCTGAGCCATACAGACATTCACTACGAGGGACACAGATAACAAGATCCCTGGGTTTCAGTTAAAGTGACTTTGTAAAGCTGTTTTCCTGGCCTTTTTTTTTTTTTTAAAGATCTTATTTATTCATTTGACATGGACAGAGAGAGAGCATGAGCAGGAGGAACCGCAGAGGGAGAGGGAGAAGAAGACTCACCGCTGAGCAGGGAGCCCGATGTGGGGCTCAATCCCAGAACCCTGGGATCATGACCTGAGCCGAAGGCAGAGGCTTCACCCACTGACACTGAGCCACCCAGGCGCCCCCTGGCTTTTTGAAAACCTCGATCCAAAAAAGCAACCTCCTAAATAAAAGTATGGTGTGCTCTAGTTTCATTCTTTTGCAAATTGCTGTCCAATTTTCCCAACACCACTTGTTGAAGAGTCTGTCTTTTTCCCATTGGATATTCTCTCGGGCTTTGTTGAAGATTAATTGAACATATAATTGTGGGTTATTTTGGGTTCTTATTCTGTTCTATTGATCTATGTGTCTATATTTTTTGTGTCAAAACCAGACTGTTTTGATGACTACAGCTTTGTAATAGAACCTGAAGTCTAGAATTGTGAGGCCTCCAGCTAAGCTGTTCTTTTTCAAGATTGTTTTGGCTATTGAGGGTCTTTTGTGTATCTGTAAAAACTTTAAGATTCCTTATTCTAGTCCTATGAGAAATGCTGTTGGTATTTTGATAGGGTTGCATTAAATATGTAGATTACTTTGGGTAGTGTAGACATTTTCACAATATCTGATTCTCTTATCCATGAGCATAGAATGTCTTTCCATTTCCTTGTGTCCTCTTCAATTCCTTTCAAAAGTATTTTATAGTTTTTAGAGTACAGTTCTTTTGACTCTGTGGTTAGGTTTATTCCTAGGTATCTTATTGTTTTGGGTGCAATTGTAAATGAGATTGCTTTCTTAATTTCTCTTTCTAGTGCTTCATTATTGGTGTATGGAAATGCAACAGATTTCTGTGCGTTGATTCTGTATCCTGTGATTTTACTGAATTTGTGTATCAGTCCTAGCAATTTTTTGGTGGAGTCTTTTGGGTTTTCTTTATAGAGTATCATCTGCAAGTGAAATTTTGAGTTCTTCCAGGCTGATTTGGATGCTTTTTGCTGCTGCTGTTGTTGTTGTCTGATTGCTGAGGCTAGGAGCTCCACCAAACACACAAATAAATTCAAAATGAATGAAAGACCTAAATGTGAGACATGAAACCATCAAAATCATAGAGGACAACTCAGGTAGTAACCTCTTTGACATTAGCCATAAGAACTTTTCTTCTAGATATTTCTCCTGAGGCAAGGGAAACAAAAGCAAAAATAAAATATTGAGATTGCTGCATAAATGTAAAGCTTCTGCACAGCAAGGGAAATAATCAACAAAACCAAGAGGCAATCTGTGGAATAGAAGAAGATATTTGCAAGTGACATATCTGAGAAAGGGCTAGTATCCAAAATCTATGAAGAACTTACCAAACTCAAAAACGAATAATACAATTAAAAAATCAGTGGTAGACTTGAATAGACATTCTTGTGAAGAAGACATACAGATGGCTAACAGATATGTGAAAAAGTGCTCCACATCACGGATCATCAGGGAAATACAAATCAAAAGAGATCTCACCTCATACCTGTCAGAATGGCTAAAATCAACAACACAAGAAACAACAGGATGTAGAGAAAAGGGAATTCTCTTGCACCATTGGTGGGAATGCAAACTGGTGCAACCACTCTGAAAAACAGTATGGAGTGTCCTCAGAAAGTTAAAAATAGAACTACCCAGCATTTGCACTACTGCAAATGACCCAGCAATTGCACTACTACGTATTTACCCAATGAATACAAAAATACTAATTTGAAGGGATACGTGCACCCTAATATTTATAGCAGCATTATCTACAATAGCCAAATTATGGAAACAGCCCAAGTGTCCATTGACTGATGAATGGATAAAGAAGATGTGATATATATGATGTATATACACACATATATGTATAGTGTGTGTGTGTGTGTGTGTGTGTGTGTGTGTGTAATGGAATATTACTCAACATAAAAAAGAATGAAATCTTGTCATTTGCAATGATATGGATGGAGCTAGAGCATATTATGCTAAGCAAAAAAAGTCAAATAGCATATGATTTCACTCATATGTGGAATTTAAGAAACAAAACAAATGAACAAAGGAAAAAAAAGAAGAGAGAGGGAGACAAACCAAGAAACAGACTCGACTAGAGAGAACAAACTGATGGTTACCAGAGGGGAGGGTGGGGGTTGGGTGAAATAGGTGATGAGGATTAAGGAGCACATGTGTTGTGAGGAGCACCGGGTGTTGTATGGAAGTGTTGAATCACTATATTGTACACCTGAAACTAATATCACACTAGGTTAAATAAGTGGAATCTAAATAAAAACTTTTTAAGAAAGTATATAAATGCACTAAAGGTAGGCTTGAGGGAGTCAAGTGGGCTGGGGAGGGATTCATTCCATCAGGGTACCAAAAGTCCAACGAAAGCCAACACCCTACCTGTCTTGATCCCCCAGAGACACCCCAGATCACAGGCTTAGATGTACCAGAGAGACCTGATTCCAAGTCATACACGTGTGACCTATGGCAAATCACAATCTCTCTGAACCTCAACTTCTTGTCCATAAATTGTTGTCCATGGATCATTGTAATAACTTAAAGTACATGAATTACTTACTTAGCACAGTGCCAGCTATATGTGAGGCCTTCCCTTTCCCTATTTAGTTTCACTGCCCTTCCATTTCTTTCTCTGCTTTAGACCTACAGGGCAATATGAAGACTGTTCTTTTGCTTATAGATACATTCGTTTGCCCAATACTTTTTTTTTTTTAAGATTTTACTTATTTATTTGTTTATTTGAGAGTGTGAGCACAAGCCAGGGAAGGAGCAGAGGGAGAGAGACAAGTAGACTCTGCGCTGAGTGCGGAGCCTGATGTGGGGCTTGAACTGAGGACCCCAAGATCTCTACCTGAGCTAAAACTAAGAATCGGATATTCAACCAACTTAGCTACCCAGGTGCCCCCATTTGCTCAACATTTTATCAGTTGTTGGGCTTCTGATTTTTCCACAATTGAGAAAGAACCATGAGTAATGCAAATAAAGGACATATCAGAGGTAGGCATTCCTATATTCATTATTTCTACAGATGCTTGCTGTATGTGACTGTGCCAAGAGCAGAGCCAGACTTGTTCCCAGTCTATGTAGGGTGGTGTTGGGGGATGGGAAAGGGTTGAGGCAGGGTGGGACACCAGAATCAGTTCCAAAAAAGAGGTAGTGTTTGAATTGAATCTTGTAGGGGAGAGTGGGTTAGAAAGAGGAGGGTGGGGAGGGAAGAAGGCCCCATAAAAGCAACACATATCAGTTGTCTATTCTCAAACATGAGGATCCAGAGACTGCCACTCTCTCAGGAGAGATTTCATCCTAAGATGAAAATCAAAGATAAACCCCCAAACTGGGGAAAAAAAAAAATAGTACTTTGAGGAAGTAAAAATGTAAGAAGAGCTCTTCTGAAGAGATTATTAATAACTTTATTGAAATTAGGGACGATACAGGGGCTCCTGGGTGACTCAGTCAGTTGAGCGGCTGCCTTCAGCTTGGGTCATGATCTGAGGGTCCTGGAATGGAGCCCCACATGCTCAGCTGGGAGCCTGCTTCTCCCTCTCCTTTGGGTCCTCTACTTTCTTGCACTCTGTCTCTCTCTCAAATAAATAAATAAAATCTTTTTTTAAATTAGGGAAGATATACCCAAGAAACAAGAAGAGAATGCTATTAAAATCAAAGAACAACAAATAAAAATCTTTTGGAAATAAAAATTTTTAAAGCAGGATCAAGATGAGATGTAGAGGGAAAACTAAGGAAATAAAGTAATCTGACTTTTAAGATGGACAAAGCTGGAGCCTATTACTATGTTCTAGATTTTTTTTTCTTCATAAAAGTCTAAACACTAGAATTATTTCTAATACCCCAAAGAACTGACTATGAGAGAGCTGATGGTCCCCCAAGGATGAGGGAGTGCTGAGGAAAAGTAAAAGATTTTATTTCTATTTCTTAGTCTAGAGATGAAAATTGCTGTCTCCCATCCTTGGTCACAAAATCATGTGGAAAAAGGTGGCGGGACTCTGTGTGTCATCTTTTAAAGAATACTTTTTTTTAAAATTTTATTTATTTATTTGACAGACAGAGATCACAAGTAGGCAGAAAGACAGGCAGAGAGAGAGGCAGAGAGAGAGGAAGGGAAGCAGGCTCCCGGCCAAGCAGAGAGCCCGATGCGGGGCTCGATCCCACGACCCTGGGATCACGACCCGAGCCGAAGGCAGAGGCTTTAACCCACTGAGCCACCCAGGCGCCCCAAAGAATACTTTTACACAAGGATAAAATAATGCCTCTGATACAAGTATAAAATAAACATGTGAGAAGTGTTTGTTTGGTTTTTTTTTTCCCTAATACTGAGGGAACCAGCCGGATACTATAATTGGTTGAGAAGAGAACTCAAAGTACCACATACTTTGTAGTCAGAAAAGGAAAGCTGAAATAACTTTGAAGGACAAAACTCAGAAAGTAAATTTTATTTGCCTTACTTTTTAATACCCAAGTCTGAAAAGAAGCTAGGGAGTGTGTTTAAAATGTTAGTAATATTTGCTCAGTTTTGAGCTTTTTTTATTTGCTTTTTTGTTTGTCTACTGATTAACGTCTTCGCCTACAACATGAAGGGTTATTCTTTAAGGGTAAACTGCCTAGATAGCAAACATTCTGTGCCTTAAAAAAATGTTCTGGGGGTGCCTGGGTGGCTCAATTGATTAAGCAACTGTCTTCGGCTCAGGTCATGATCCTGGAGTCCCGGGATCGAGTCCCGCATCGGGCTCCCTGCTCAGTGGGGAGTCTGCTTCTCCCTCTGATCTCTCCCCTCTCATGCTCGCTCTCTTTCTCAAATAAATAAAATAAAATAAATCTTTAAAAAAAAAATGTTCTGGGCTCCATGTTGATTTTATTGTATCCTTTATTATTTAAACACCTCCTCCCAAAGAATCCTCACTTATGATAGAGCTATGGTTCATTTTAATCGTGTTAGTTTCCATGTTTATTTTTAAATGCTTTATTGCCACTTTGACTAAACAGGTAAACAAGTGCTCTATCACAGCATCCACCAGCTCATCTTCACTGAATATCCAAGCTTCTCTGATAACTTTTTTGACTTCTGTGCTTCCCAGAAAGTGGGCTGGCCCTTGACAAAATTGTTAATTAGGTGAATTCTTTTTCAGTTTATTCCTTTTACATTCTAATTTCTATTTTTTTTCTGGTTCCACACAGCTCCTTTCAAGGACCCAACACCAGGAAATGCACTTTCAGTTGCCCAAGGTATTGTCTTACCCAAGTGAAACCTATGCAACTGATACTGAAAATTTTCCTTTCTCCTAACTCCTCTATCAAAACCCACCTGCCCTGTGCTTACCTCCCTAGAATTCCTGTTCTCTCTTAATCTGATGAACTCTTTCATGGTAAGGAATTAATAATGTCCTTTCCTAAGTATCATTTGCATTTTAGCAGAAAACACTAAGATGTATTTAAATAGTGTGTTTAAAAACTAGATGCATTTAAATACTTGCTCTACCTACATTAGCAGACATGGACCATTCCTGGACTCAAGAAGCTTACATTCTATTAAATTAAGTCAATGTGGTAAGTGCTGTAGTGAAGTTGTATACAAAAAGTCCTAGAAGCCCTCACCTTTATGTTCAAATGATTTTTAAGAAGGGTGTGAAGATGATTGAATGGGAAAAATAAGAGTCTTTTCAACAAATGGTACTGGGACAACTGAATATTTACATGTTAAAAAAAAAAGTTAGGCCTTTCTCACACACCATATGCAGAAATTAACTGAAAATATATCAAAGATCTAAATGTAAGAGTAAGCTGGAAAACTCTAAAGAAAATATTAGAATAAGCCTTCATTCCCTGGGTTAAGCAATGGTTTCCTAGATACAATATCCCAAACATAAACAACCAAATTAAAAATAAATAAATCAATTTTTCATCAGAATTATGAAAAACTTTTGTGCTTCAAAGGACACCATCAACAAAGTGAAAAGACAACACACAGCATGGAAACAAATACTTGGCAATCAAATCTATGATAAGAGTCTAATATCCAGAACATGTAAAGGACTCCAGAACAGACATTTTTCCTCAGAAGACACACAAATGGCTAATAAGCATATAAAAAGATGTTCAACTTCCTTAATCATTAGAGAAATGCAAGTCAAAATCACAAGGAGATATTTCATCATGTAAATTAGGATGGTATAATTAAAAGAACAGACAATAACAACTGTTGAGAAGGTTGTAGAAAAATTGAAATCTTCATACACTGCTGGTGAGAATGTAAAATGATACAGGCACTTTGAAAAGCACTTTGGTAGTTCCTTGAAATGTTAAATATAGAGTTACTACAGGACCCTGACATTCCACTCCTAGGTATATACACAAGAGAAGTGAAAACATGTCCATACAAAAACTTGTACATGAATGTTCATGCCAGAATTGTTAATAATCTCCAAAAAATGGAAACAACCCACGTGTCTACCAATTGGTGAATGGATAAACAAAATGTCTCATATCTGTATAGTGGAATATTATTTGGCCATAAAAAGGGCAGAGTGATACATGCTGCAACATGAATAAACCATAATAATATTAAACTAAGTGAAAGAAGTCAGTCACAAAAGTAGAGTGTATGATTCTGTTTACGTGAAATATCCAGCATAGGCAAAACCACAGAGAAAGAAAGTAGGTGAATGGTTTGCCCCTCTCAGGGGCTGAGAGGAGTGAGGGAGTGACCACTAATGGATACGTGGTTTCTTTTAGGGGTGATGAAATGTTCAGAAATCAGATTGTGATGATGGTTGCGTAACTCAGAATATTCTAGAAGCCACTGAACTATGTGCTTTAAATGAGTGAATTTTATGCTTTGTGAAACATATCTCCATATATCTGTATATGAAAAAGTCCCAGAAATATGAAGTAAATTTGAAAAGAAGGGAAGCCTTTATGAAGACAATGAATTTGACCTATGGATTAAAGGGAGAAGAGCAGTTTTCTGCATAAAGTAAAAGGACTTTTCAGCCAAAGAGAAAAGCAAGGGATTGTGAACTACATGGTACAGTTGACCCTTGAACAACACTGGTTTGTGGGTCCTCTTATACCTGGAGTTTTCCAATAAGTACTGTTCAGCACTGTAAATATACTTTCTCTTCCTTGTGATTTTCTTAACAACATTTTCTTTTATCTACCTTTATTGTAAGAATATAGTATATAACATAACTGAAAGGTGTTTATCGACTCTGTTATCAATAAGGTTTCAGTAGGATATTAGTAGTTAAGCTTTGGGGGAGTCAAAAGTTACCCATGGATTTTCAACAGCGCAAGGGTCAGCACCCCAGCCCCTGCCATGTTGTTCAAGGGTCAGCTATGTTCGGGAAATGTGTGACTGAGTCCTGCCTAAAAAAAGGCCTATGGGAAATAAGAATAGAAAGGAGGATATTTGCCTGGGTGGCTCACTTGCTTAAGCCTCTGTCTCCTAGATTTGACTCAGGCTGTGATCTCAGGGTCATGAGATCATGCCCTGTGTCTGGCTCCGCGCTCAGTGGGGAGTGTGCTTAATTAAGATCCTGTCCCTCTCCCTCTGCCCTTCTAGCTCATGCTCTCTCTCTATCTCAAATAAATAAATAATCTTAAAAAAAAAAAAAAAGGTAAGAAAGGAAAGGAAGGCCTGGATTAGCCAGTCCCTTCAGGATAGAGAAGGAGTGACCAAAAAGGGGTAATTAAAGAGAATGAAATAAAGAGATTGACCACAGAGGTGTGGACAGAGGTAAAAAGAACCCAAAGGGGATGATAAAGCTCACCTCAGACCAACAACAGCAGGAAGTTGTTATGGTCCCGAAGCCTAAGGGGCCAATGGAGGAGAAAATGGCCAGAGCTTAGTGAGAACCATAGCTATAGGAAAGAATCAAATTGATTTGGACATTAGGTAGAGGAAGGCAGCCACTGCCAAACCTGAGAGGAAAGAAACCCAAGGGTAGGGCAAGGGAGGGAATACCACGATTGTTGTCTTTCCCACCCTCCTGTCTCCTGTCAGCTGACCCACAAGGCAAAGCACAGAACCTGTTGATGCAGTCCGCACGGGTCAGCCTCCTGGGGTGGAGAGCCAGGCCCAGTGTGAAGAGTGAGTCTGGAGAGGAAGCAGCTCAGGCCCATCATAAAAGACTTGTGGGCCTTGCCAAGCCGTCTGGACTTTGTCCTGTAGACAGGAAAAAAACCATAAAAAGGGTTTAAGTAGGGAATGACTGCAATGTGATAGTTTAGATGGGGAGAGCCTAAAACTGGTTCTCAAAGTGTGGTACCAAGACTAGCAGCATCTGTGTCACCTGGGAACTTGTTAGAAATGCAAATTCCCCTCACTAAATTATGGGAGTAGGACCCAGCAGTCTGTATTCTAACAAGCATCTTCGGGTGTGATTCCGGTATGTGCCAACATTGGAGAACCACGGGCCTAGAACATTATTCCTGAGTCACATGTTCAGCAGAATTATTGGAAAATATATATGTGTAGTAGAGACGGCTAGAAATAGTCTGGAGGGATATACTTCAAAATATTAACAATTCTTATCTCTAGGTGGTAAAATTTCATGAGTTTTACTTTCTTCTTTTATTTGTATTTTAATGAATTTTCATAATGCACATGCATTTTGACATAAGAAACATAAGTTATTTAAAAGAGAAGGCAGTGCTCACTTTGGGAGCATGTACTAAACTTGGAACAATACAAGAAGATTAGCATGGCCCTTGCATGAGGAGGACATGCATATTCATGGTCCATATTTTATATGGTCCATATTTTATGGTCCATGTTTTAAAAAAATAATTAAAAACAAAAGAGAAGGCAGAAAATACAATGGAAATATGTTAATACTTATACCCTTAAAATTTTTAAAATACATGTATATAACTAAACTATCATAAGCAAAGTTAAAAGATGTCAAGCTGAGAAGAATTTATAAATTATATGACAGTGGGTTAATAAGAAAGAGAATATCCCAATATAAAAGTTGGCTAAAGTCAGAAACCATAGTCTAAAAGAGAAGAAATATGAATAAGAATGTGAATTTTTAAAAATGTGGATATGATTTTTAAAAAAATAATTAACATTGCTAATAATCAAAGAAATGAAAAATTAAAACAAAAAGGCATACTTTTTGCTTATCTGATTGACACAGATTGAGTAATCCAGAATTTTATGAGAGTGTGGAAAATGAATATTTCATCATGGTTTCAATAAGAATATAAAGAGTTACAAATTTTTAGATAGAATTTTCAAAATATCTTCTGAAAGCCTTGGAATACAGTTTTTGATCAGATAGGAATTTTCCCTGAGAAATAATCAGGTAATTGTCCATAAGTGTATGTTTACTTTGAAAACATTGAGACGTTTAAACATTGAAGATGCCTAATTGCACTCCTAATCTGAGAAACTGGATTGAAAACAGTAAACTATATTTCATCCATGACACTGTCAAAGCTTAACATTTTTTTCCAAATTCAAGCATTGTACAGGTTCTGAAAATACAGATATAGGTTGTTGATAGGAAGATAACTAGGTATATCCATTTTGGAAGACAAATTTGACACTGTCTATTAAAAAAAACACTATGCTAAAACAAACAAACAAGCAAACAAACAAAACACTATGCTTATTCCGACCCAATGACTCTACCTTTGGTGTCTAACCTAGAGAAAGAGATACAAATCTACAAAGAGAAAGAAATAAGCATGTGCATGTTCACCTACTATTTGTAATAAACCCCCCCAAAAAAGAGGAGGAGCAGCCTAAATTTCCATACATAAGGAACAGATAAATAAGAGATAGTAACATTGTAATATAAAGGAATGAATTAGATTTCTGTAGAACTACATAGGAACAGATTATCAAAAAGATTACTGATTGAAAAAGCAAACTACGGAATGATACATGTGGAACAATACTGTTTGTGTAAAAAAATAAAACTTTACTAAATGTTTTTGATATATATATATGATATATGTATATTATGTATAAAAATGGATTATAATGTGCACCAAACTCATCATAGTTATTTCCTCTGCAGAGAAAGGAGGGGACCAATTTAGAAGACAGTCATCAGGAGGCACCTGGGTGGCTCAGTGGGTTACAGCCTCTGCCTTCAGCTCGGGTCATGATCCCAGGCTCCTGGGATCAAGCCCCGCATCGGGCTCTCTGCTAAGCAGGGAGCCTGCTTCCCTTTCTCTCTCTCTGCCTCTCTCTCTGCCTACTTGTGATCTCACTCTCTCTGTCAGAAAAATAAATAAAATCTTTAAAAGAAAAAAAAAGACAGTCATCAAAGGGAGTTTTCATTTTCCTCTCTCTCTTTTTTTTAAGATTTTATTTATTTATTTATTTAACAGACAGAGATCACAAGTAGGCAGAGAAGCAGGCAGAGAGAGAGGAGGAAGCAGGCTCCCCGCTGAGCAGAGAGCCAGATGAGGGGCTTGATCCCAGGACCCTGGGATCATGACCTGAGCCAAAGGCAGAGGCTCCAACCCACTGAGCCACCCAGGTGCTCCAGCCCTCCTCCTCTCTTTTTTTTAAAGAATATATGTATACTTGAAAAATATTTATATACATGGAAAAGCTGGGAAATAATGTGTTGAAACATCAATAGTAATTAATTTTGGGTAATGGGAAATGGGTATTAGTTTCTGCTTTTTATGTTTTATTTATTAAAAATTCAAGCTCATCCCCAAAAGAGATGTATATAAAGAATCTTCGCGGGCTGCCTGGGTGTCTCAGTGGGTTAAGCCTCTGCCTTCATTCAGCTCGGGTCATGATCTCAGGGTCCTGGGATTGAGTCCCGCATTGGGCTCTCTGCTGGGCAGGGAGCCTGCTTCCTCCTCCCTCTCTCTCTCTCTCTCTCTGCTTGCCTCTCTACCTACTTTGGTCTCTCTCTGTCAAATAAATAAAATCTTAAAAAAAAAGAATCTTTGCCATAGCCTTGTTGAAGAAGAAGGGGAAGGAGGAGAAAGAGGAGGAGCAGGAAAGGGGAAGAAGGGAGGGAGGGAGGGAGGGAGGAAGGGAAGAAGGAAGGAAGGGAAAAAGAAAGAAAAGAATCTGAAAGTATCGTATATGATTCTGGCTGCTAGGGGTTAGGGGAAGGAGGGATGGAGGAACACAGAGGATTTTTAGGGCAGTGAAACCACGTTGTATGATATTTTAATAGTGGATATGTGTCGTGTTATATGTGTTCAAACCCACAGTACAGATGACATCAAGTGTGAATCCTAATGTAGACTCAGGACTTTGGGTGATAATTATGTGTCAGTGTAGGTTCAGCAATTGTAACAAGTGCGCCGCTCTGGTGAAGAGTGTGGATGACGGGGAGGCTGTGCATATGTAGGGGCAGAGGGTATATGGGATATCTCTGTACCTGCTTCTTGATTTTGCTGTGAACCTAAAACTACCCTAAAAAAATAGTCTATTAAAAAAAAAAAAAGCAACGACAACTTAAAAGTTCCAATGTAGAGGGCTAATAAAAATATGGTAGAAGAAATGTATGGTATACCTTTCCTTTGGTAGAAGAAACTATCGTTAAAAACAATGATAATATGAAGATATTTTTAAGCTTACAGGGAAGTACAAGATTAAAGTTTTTAAAAAGGCAGGTGCAGGGATGCCTGGGTGGCTCAGTTGGTTAAGCCACTGCCTTCGGCTCAGGTCATGATCCCAGGGTCCTGGGATCGAGTCCCACATTGGGCTCCTTGCTCAGTGGGGAGCCTGCTTCTCTCTCTGCCTCTGCCTGCCGCTCTGCCTGCTTGTGTTCTCTCTCTCTCTGACAAATAAATAAATAAAATCTTTAAAAAAAATAAAAAATAAATAAAAAGGCAGGTGCAGATACGCCAGGGTGGCTCAGTCGTTAACCATCTACATCGGCTCAGGTCACGATCCTGTGGTCCTGGGATCAAGCCCCGCATCATCAGGCTCTTTGCACAGTGGGAAGCCTGCTTCTCCCTCTACTCCCCTGCCTCCTTCTTGTGCTCTCTCTCTCTCGCTCTCTCTCTTTGTGATGAATAAATAAATAAAATCTTTTTTTAAAAAAAGCAGGTGCAAACAGAATTAATGTTAGGAATCCATTTTGTGAAAAAGAAACGAACATTTCTGAAAGATGGATCTATGCCAAAGTGTCATATAGTTTATCTGTATTTTCTCACTTACTTGAAGAGAGCCTTATTAATTAAAAAATAAAACTGACAAAAGGAAAAAAATCTAGCAAGGACAGGGAAGAAAGATAAGTCAATGGCACACCTAGTATTGCCCTAGGTGATAATTTGATTTTTATTTGACTTCTATGCTTCCCTTTTGTTATCTTAAAACACACACACACACACAACTGTCCAGCAGCTTTTCCCAAAAAGACACCCAGAATTTCATGCTGCCACAAGAACCCCTCTGATGGACAAAAAAGGATTGCAAACATGATTTCAGATGAAAATGCAAGTGATTTATTGCATTATCTCCTAATGTGGGATAGCTGCGGACACAGCGATGCATTCCATGTATAGGAACCTGCTTTCCAGTAGCCACTAGAATTTCTAAACCATAGAAAGCCAAACCACCTGACTCAGAATCACCTGGAGGGTCTCTTGAAAAGCAAAGTTCCACACAAAGCCTGACCCTTGGGGCAAGAGGCCCAGGCACCAGTAGAAATAAATATTCTGGAAGATTTCTAATGCACTCTCAAACTCAAAAACCTTTGCCAGAGACGAATCACCAAATCACCGGGATTTTTCAGAAGCCTAGATTCTTCATTAAAGGGCCAGTCCTAACAACTGAGGTGAGGATAGCACACAGCAGCATCTTTGAGCTCGCTTTGAAGAGTCCCAATGCCAGAGAGGTAGAAGCTATTGTTATCAGTTACGCTCCCTCAGAGGCAGAGCCTTGGCATTTCACAGGTGACTAGAGACAGAAGGAAATGCTTCCAGAATGACTTATCTTTAGGTAGCCCCTGATAGGAGAGATAGTATGGGTCAGGGAATTCCTCTCCATCCAAAGCACCAAGGAATGGAGCAGGGAACCAGGGCCAGGCCTATCACATAGGTGATGAGCATGTAAGGACATAAATCAAACTTCCCAGAATGCAGAGAATTCTTTTGATTGCATCACAAAGAAAGTCTGCTTTTGACAAAGGATTGTCTTCAGTCCCTAAGTAACTCAGGATGATAACAAGCCCTGCTAAATAGTCCTTAGAAAACTCTAAAAATGATTTGCCTTCTCCCTTTCCTGCCTCCAACCAATTTCTGACTGTAGGATGTAGAGCCAGAACAGGAAAGCAAAATGTCTCCTCCCCAGTAAATGCGAGTTTTAGTGCACATGGAGCACCCTGCAGGGTGGAATGTTCTAGATCACCAGTGTTCTCTATGTAACCACTGGCCACGTGTGGCTATTGAGCACTTGCAGTGTGGCTAGTATGAACTGATATGAGCTATAAGCGTAAAATACACACATTGTGAAGACAGTGTAAAAAAAAAAAAATGTAAATTGGAGCGCCTGGGTGCCTCAGTGGGTCAAAGCCTCTGCCTTCGGCTCAGATCATGATCTCAGGGTCCTGGGATTGAGCCCCGCATCAGGCTCTCTGCTCAGCGGGGAGCCTGCTGCCCTTCCCCCTCTCTCTGCCTTCCTCTCTGCCTGCTTGTGGATCTCTGTCAAATAAATAAAGTTTTTTAAAAAATGTAAATTACTTAATTTTTTATTACATGTTGAAAAGATATTTGGTTAAATAAAATATATTATTAAAATTGCTCTGTTATGTTTCTTCCAACCTTTTTTTTTTAATGTGGCTGCTAGAACACCTCAAAATATATATGTGACCTGTATTCCTATCAGACAGCAGCGCCTGGGAATGAAAAAGTAAGCACGTACGGCCTAACAAAAAATGTAAGTAGGAGACAGGTACTCTATTGCTTTTCAACCTATCCCAAACAGAAGCACAGCTTCCATTTCAAAATGTCTCTCTCTGAACTTCTCTCAGGTTGCCAAGATTTCTCTCCTTTCCTTTGGTGACATTGCTTGCGGTGAAATGAGAGATGCACTGTTACATTCATTTTTCTCATCTCTCAGTTCCTCAAGGTCAGGGGCCATGGTGCCTTCTGTGTTTTGCATGGCTCTTCCCTCACCATGAATGAAAGATAAAGATGTGACCCACAACGATCACCATCTGTGCAAACTCCCTTCTATTGTTCCTATCTGATGGGTGTTCATCAACATTTGTGGTTTGTTCATTAGGGCTCAGGTTTATCGATGAACAACCATAGCTAATTGATGAGCATTTATTGCTAATGAGTAAAGGCTGATTGAGAGATGATAATGGAGTTCTAGTTAACTCTGAACAATAGATCAAAAGGCAATTCAAGCACCAGAAGACACCTCTTATGTGCAAAGCATAGGGTCGTAAGTATACATTTAACCAGGAAAAAAAAGAAGCAGTGAGATTAGAATTGCTCAGAGTACGCATTCAGTAACCACAGGAGGAAGACTTTGGCCCGAGAAGGGAATAGCTCCGTAGAAGGAATTTTAGATGTTAAGTTTAGGTTTTAGAGCTGATTAAGACAGTCTCCTAAGTCGGGCAAAGCTGGACTCTGTTGTAGCTCTTTGTGTGTTTTATTACACATTGAGCTCTTCCTATTTAAATTATAGCTTGTGCACGTGTACATACATCTACTCCAGAACATGCGTGTGCACGTGCACACACACAGGCACGTTGCTCACACACTTCGCCTCACACTATCCCCCTTCTACAGCTTAAAGCTCCACACTTCCCATAAAAAACCCTCATGGGAAACAAGGAGCTTTTCAAATATGAATCTGAAAAAATTTAGAGGATTATAATGTTTAATCTTAAAACATTCGTTCTTCTGCTGCTGCTTGTACCAGTGGGCAATTACCAAAACAAGGATTAACTAAAATCCGACTTTGGCCAGTTGGTAGGCGGGGAAGCTGTGGGTCAAAGGGAGGAGTTTGTGAAAATCGCAAACACATTTTAAAGGATTAAGCAACTCATTTGCAGTGTTTCTGTGAGACCTGCTCCCATTCCCTCCTCTTCCAATGCCTCTCCCTTGCAACCCCCAATGTTTACTCTGCCTTAGTTTTCGTACTGTTTGTTTTTAAATGTCGCAACCCAGGGCCAACTAGAGATAACCTGTGTTTGCAAGATTCATTTTTTAAAAATTAAAATGACTCTAGAAACTTAGGAGCTATTAGCCATTCACACATTTGTGTGAACTTGTTCAATGACACCTAAGATCAGCTGTGCTGGAGAAAAAGATGGAGGGGCTCTGACCGAGGGGAGGAGAGGACAAGTAATCTGTGGGACTTGGAGCCCTTTCGGAATTCAGACAGACCTTGGAAGGTACCATGGTGGAGAACACCTAGTGCCCCCAAGGAAATGCAAGCCTGGTGAGAAGGGAGGGAGAGGGGCCCAAAGCAAGGTGAGGAAATGGATTAGGACGCACTTCACCTGGTTCAGATTCTCCTAGGGCACCACCGATTGGCTCAGGAGAAGGAAAAAGAGTACTCTTTCCTCTCTTCTGCCCTCTGTCTTCCTGAAGACTGTCCACTTTCCCCACCATTCAGACGCTAGCACGATTAATGCTATGACTAGCTCTATTCTGTGGTCTGTTTGCTTTTTTGGTCTAGCCTGGGAACCTGATCACCATTTAAAACATTAAATTTTTTTAAGATTTTATTTATTTATTTGACAGAGAGAAAGAGATCACAAGTAGGAAGAGAGGCAGGCTGAGAGAGAGAGAGTGAGAAGCAGGATCCCCGCTGAGCAGAGAACCTGATTCGGGGCTCGATCCCAGGACCCTGAGATCATGACCTGAAGGCAGAGGCTTTAACCCACTGAGGCACCCAGGTGCCCCTAATTATTATTATTATTATTATTTTTTTTTAAGAAAAAACAAGTATTCTCAATTGCAAGCCTGTGAAATAGGCACAAAATGGACTTTGGGGACAATATAATTCTTAAGATAGAAACTACCCATATATAGTTTGGGTAATAGCCTCATGCTTCTAATAAAGTCATCTTCATCCTCTTGAGATGATTAATTTATGATCTTTTAATAAAAAAGTAATTTTTAATGAACAAAAATTCGTTTCATAAAAAAAAAACATTATCTTTTTAAGATCATTTTTATCATTACTCTGCAGACCACAGAAAATGGTTTTAAGAACAGCATGTGGGGCCCTGTTCTAAGCTGCTGCTCTGTACTAGTGTGGTTTTTCCAGAATTCTCTCTGCATTCCATCTGATGATACCTACAACACCAGGCTGACTTCCTCTCTTCCTGGTTCAAAACCACTCACCCCTGCTAAGCCTATCACCATGTTTCTCTTTCCTGTTTGAGGGAAAATTCTTGGCTCCCTGCACCCAGTAAGGAACTGGTCTTTTCTCTGCTCAGGGTCTGATGCCACACTTCTGCCCAAGTTGAGTAAAATGACATATGTATTTCATGTCTGGCACTCCACAGAATGGAGCCACAAGAGAAAAATACAAAGCTTTGCATAGCATTTTGAGGAGGGTTGTTCTGTTTTATTACCAATGCAGGGGATGGAGGGTGCCAGTAAATGGCTAACAATGGGATCTGCAGGGGCAGCTCTAATTTGTAGCATTTACAGATTTCCATGATGTAACTCTTCCCTTCTGGCTACCAGTGTGATGTCCCCAACTGGACTGACCAGAGTGCCATTGGGTAGGGATGTACACCAGTAAACCATGACGTAGTATTGGCACCATTCAGATTCAGGCAGAATCTCAAGATCTAACAGTAAAATGTAGTAACAAAACATGTGATGAGTTTTGAGTATTTATCACCTTTGTTTTTGTTTTTGTTTTGTAGTTTGCTTACACTTTCATTATAGAGCTTTTGGGTTTTAAAAAATTTTTTATTTTTTTATTAACATAAAATGTATTATTAGCCCCAGGGGTACAGGTCTGTGAATTGACAGGTTTACACACTTCACAGCACTCACCATAGCACATACCTTCCCCAATGTCCATAACCCAACCTCCTTCTTCCTACCGCCCCCCACCGGCAACCCTCAGTTTGTTTTGTTTATCACCTTTGTTTTTAATATAATTTCTTTAACTCAAAGTTTATATGCTTAAGTTTTTAATATTAACTGTGTTTAACAACCAGCTCACAGGGGCCCCTGGGTGGCTCAGTTGATTAAGCATCAGACTCTTGATCTCAGTTCAGGTCATGATTTCAGAATCACGAGATTCACCCTCTGGTTGGATTCCACATTCAGATTCTGCTCAAGATTCTCTCCACATCCCCTGACTTCATGTGTTCTCTCTCTCTCTCTCAAAAAGCAAAACAAAACCAACTGGCTCACAAAATTCCTGCAATCTAACATGGGTTTTTGTGGGGCCGTGCCATGGGGCCTGGGCATACCACTGATGGACATCTGCCTTGAGCAGGGGACTCTTCCCCTACACATTTTAAGTAGGGTTATGAATCCTGAAAAGGCTTTCCAAGATGATGGCTGAAGGGATGCACCACTAGAGTATTAGGGATACAGTCAAACATGTTTAAAATCATATATTCATCTGAGACATCTGGGTTTTCTTTGGAGGTTCCCATCCTAGTGTTGACCTTACTCAAAGCTCTTCAACTTGCAAATTCTGGTGGGCTTGTAGCCAGAGGTGCCATAGCTTCCAGCATAGTTTCCTTTCATGCGTAAGTCAAGAGGGAGAAGACCCTGTTATTCCGAATCGCTGTTACATGTGAGTGAAAAGTAATGGGGTTATATTTTACTTGCTTTAACTATGTTTAGATTTAAATAAGTATAATTTCCTAAAACAATAACATAAATCCCAGAGAAGAAAACCTGTCACTCGCAGGAAAGCGAAACCAGAATAAAGCATTTCAATAACTCCTCTTCCACTTTAGCTGGGTGGTTAGTCTTCTGACAACCCAAAATATTATTTTAGGAGCTTGAGACACAGGGAGAGGGCCTAGACAACCCAAGAGAAAAGGTTACAATCACAGTTTGGTGAAGAGAAAACACTCTCACAAAGATAATATGCCATGACATATTGTATTGAAGTGTGGCTTTCCATGAGAAATTCCACATCACAAGGTTCTCACGTAATACAGGACTACAGTCGCCCCTAATCTCCAAATCCAGTGTCTAAGTGCTAGCATAACCTGCTGTGAAACAAGGCTCTTACATAAATCCTACATGCTGTAATATTTCAGCTACAAAGGAGATTATTTCTGCCAGGATCATTCCCAAAAAGGAAAGTTACAGAAAAAGTAAGTCGAATTCTCTCCCTCCAGAGAACACCCAGCCCAACTTCTACATGTAGAGAAGGTTTTGCCACGTGGAGACTGACCATTTGGGGGTTAAAGAGCCCATGCAGAGATTGGATGTTTAAAGAGAAAAAGAAAATGAAAATTATGTGACACACTCAGTAGGGGATATTTTGAGAGCTAACTTGGGATGGTTTATCTAAAGTGCATGGCCAGGGAATTTTTACCAATGGAAGGTCAGTGGAGTCTTCACATGGGAATTCCTGATCCAGAGTGACAGGACTGTGTACCTGGAGGCAAGACTTCAGCCTTGGAAGCCAGAAATAGTCAGCATGAAGACAGCCCTGTGATGCTGGAAGTACTTGGCATTTTCTGTTTGTTATGCTTGATAAGTTTCAGGTTGCTAACTTCAGTTTTTAGATCCTATCTTTATTTCTTAATCGGATGTTCAACTGCCTTAAATTTATGTGACTATAACATGCCGATGTGTAACACTGCCAAGATTAACAAAGCCAATTTTCTCTTGTGTGGGTTCACCTTGTATTCTGGGTTGAATTTTGTCCCACTCTCCAGCCCCACCACACCCCCAAATTCTTGAGCTGAATTCCTAACCCCCCAGTACCTTAGGGTGTGACCTTATTTGGAAATCAGGACTTTACAGAGATAATCAAGCTACAGAGAGGTCATTAAAGTGGGCCCAATATGACTGGAGTCTTTATAAAAAGGGGAGATTGGGAGGGAAGACTATGTGAAGAGACATAGGGAATGAATGGCCAACTGCAAGCCAAGGAGAGAGGCCTAAAACAGATCTTCCCTCACAGCCCTCACAAGGAACCAACCCTGCCCACACCTTGATTTTGGATTTCTAGCCTCCAGAGCTATGACACAGTGCATTTTTGTTATTTAAGCCACCCAGTCTGTGGTACTTTATTTTGCATCTCTAGCAAATAAACACACCTAGCATATCCTAGAGGGCCAGATAACTATGGACAACAGAAGGGGCTTCCTTTTCCTTCAGACGTGCATTCCTATCCGAAAGTTCCTTCAAATACCCCATTGGCATTATTAGAATTCATCTTTACCAGCTTAAGTTCCTTTCAGGACGTGATTCATTTCTCTCAGTGAATACATCAACCCTAACATCTGCAAATAACAAAAACAAGTGTCTGGGAAATTTGGCAATACATAGCAAAAGCATGAAAACCCTTTATGCCTTCCTGCATTGTATTTCTATTACTAAATACATACTCATGGATGGGCACAAAAATTGAAGTAAGGGGTACATCAGAGTTATTTTTAATACCAAAAAATTGGAAGTGACTTATTGCATAATAGATGATTGATGAAATAAAGGATGGTTATCTTGACATAATAAAATGCCATGTAGCCCTTAATATGTAGATGTAAAAAATTTTTCTGTACTGACATAGAAAACTCCCAAGATATAGTTTCAAATAAAATAAGCCAATTATAAAATAAGGTGATCCCATGTGTGGAAGAGGAGGGCAGGGGAAGAAATGTTAATACTTCTCTTTGGTTTGTAGACTTACAGGTGATATTTATTGCTTTAAGTAACAGTATTTTCTAAATTCTCTACAAAAACCCATGAATTCCTGTTATAATTAGAAAAAAAAAAGCCCTGGGTATAAGAATTCATAAAATTATTCTTTTTTTTTTTTAAAGATTTTATTTATTTATTTGACAGAGAGAAATCACAAGTAGGCAGAGAGGCAGGCAGAGAGAGAGGAGGAAGCAGGCTCCCCGCTGAGCAGAAAGCCCGATGCGGGGCTCGAACCCAGGACCTGGGATCATGACCTGAGCCGAAGGCAGCGGCTTAACCCACTGAGCCACCCAGGCGCCCCTCATAAAATTATTCTTATGGGCATGATCTTGAGATAATTTGGCCTAGTTTTAAATTTATATAATGATTTTGTTTTCAAGCAATGCACATACATAAAAGCACACACATCACAAAGGTACAGCATGATGAATTTTCAAAGTGAAATCCCCACGTAATGAGCTCCCAGACAAAAAAATTTGAGCAATACTAGCGCCCTAGAGCTCTCCTTCATGCTCCTTCCTGTAACTATCCTCTAAAAGTAACTACTCTTCTATTTTCTAACACCATTACTATTTTTACTTGTTTTTTAATTTTATGTAAATATATTTAATATATACTCTTTTGCTTAATGTTGTTTTTGTGGCGACTCATTCATATTTTTACAAGTAGACATGTCTCATTCATTCTCATTGCCAGGTAGCAGGAGTTACCAAATTATGGCTCACTGGCCAGCTGCTGATTTTGTAAATAAAGTTTTATTGGCACATAGCCATGCCCATTTCTTTACATCTTGCCTGCTTTCATGCTACAATGGAAGAGTTGAGTAGTTATAACAGAGATCATATGGCCCACAAGACCTTACTATCCAGCCCATTACAGAAAAAGTCTGCCAACTTCTGCTATATAGTATTAATCATGTGCCTATGTCACAACCTATCTATCCATTCTACTTTGCATAAACAACTGTGCTGTTTCTAGTTTGGGGCTATGATGGGTTTGCCAGATTCAGCAAGTAAAACTACAGACTTCCCAGTGAAATTTGGATTTCAGACAAACCAACAATATTTTTAGTATATCTCAAACATGGTCTGGCCACCCTGGGCTATAATAGCATAGCTATTAACATTCAGATATGTGTCATTTTGTGAACACGTATTCATGTTCTGTTGGGTATATTCCTAGGAGTGAATTGCTGAGCTACAACCTATGTGCATGTTCACATTCAGCAGACACTAGTAGCGGTTATTCAAATTGATATTGAAACTATTCAAATTGATACTCTCATTGGCAGTGAATGATTTGGTTGCCAGTCATTAATATAGTTAGTCCTTTTAATTTTAACCGATCTGATGGGTGTGTAGTAGTATTCCACTGTTGTCTTTATTTGCATTTCCCTGATGACTAATTAGTTTGAGCACCTTTTCATATGCTCAATTTCACATGCTAACATTGAATTTTCACAATTTACATGTCCACATGCTCATTGACCATTTTGACATGGTATGTATATGTGTATATGTATGTGTAGTGCCTGTTTATGATTTTTGGCCATTTTTGTTGTTGTTGGGTTATCTGCCTTTTTCATGCTAGTCAATGATTTATGGTGTGATCTGTTTAATCTGGCATGATCTGGAAAAATCTGATTGTTTTTATCTCTTTCGTCCTCTCTTTTTCTCTGAACTTTGACCTGGAAAAGATGTAAAAAAGAAAAAAGAAGATGGGTTTCAGTATGACAGATTCTGAAAATTCATAAAGTGATGAAGGTCATCACTGTTCAATAGAACTTTCTCAAATGACAGGAATACTCTGTATCTAAGATACTCAATATGATAGCCACTAGCCTCATGTAGCCTCATTGTTTGAAATGGAGCCATTGTGATTGAGGAAGTGAATGTTACACTTTAATTTTAATTGATTTAAGTTTAAATAGCCACATGGGGCCAGTGGCTACAGAATTGAATGGTATAGTTTTCATAGATGGGCCAACCCTAAGCCAGTTATAAATAAACTAGTATAAGGATTCTAGCTAAGATAGTCAAAGGAGAGTTTCTTCCTTTTTTTAATTAAAATTTAAATTTTTAAATTTTTTTATTTAAAAAAAAATTTATTTATTTGTCAGAGAGAGAGCAAGCACACAAGCATGGGGAGCAGCAGGCAGAGGGAGAACCAGTTTCCCTGCCGACTGGGGAGTCCGATATGGGGCTTGATCCCAGAACCCTGCCCTGAAGGCAGATGCTTAATCGACTGAACACTCAGGTGCCCCTAAAGTTTTGATTTTTAAAAAATAATCTCTATACCCAACGTAGGGCTGGAACTCATGACCTGGATATCAAGAGTCACATGTTCTCTTAACTGAGCTAGCCAGGCGCCCCTCAAAGGAGAGTTTCTGTTTCTGAATTCCCAGGAGCTCTTCAGATTAGACTGGTCTGAAGAGTTTTGAGTGGCTGGAGCTATTTTCATGTCCCCTCTTACTATGGTCTGATCTTATTAATGTTCCTGTTCTTAGATTTCTGTAAGATTGCATCTCCTTCGTACTGCCCCATGCTGGTTTTTCAGCTTTTCTGAGTTCTCAATTAAACATGGTAAGTGCATCTTTTCCAAGTGACTTTGCTGTGACTGAATTGATTCGTTGGCTCAGAATACCCCAAAGTCCTCTCTCTCAGGAAGAACCAAATTTTACTGTGAAGACCTTGACAGATTTACCAGCTTTACTCCACACCTTTTGGGCTGGCTGCCAAGTTCATAACACTTTTTCCTCTCTGGGAAGGCTCCCAGACACACAGGGATAGGTCCTGAGTGACCATATCTAAGCCACATGACCCCGTCATCTTTTCTACAGAGGTGTGGTTCGAAAACTTTCATGTGGGTCTGAAACAGTGGGAGGACTTCTTAAAACATAGATTGTGGGACCCATCCCTGCTGTTTCTTTTCCAGTAGGTCTGTGGGTGGGGCTCCAGCTTTTGCATTTATAGCAAGTTCTCAGGTGATACTGATGCTGCGGGTCTGGGACCTCACACTTTAGGAACCACTGCTGTAGATATTAACTCAGGGACAGTCACTCTGAGATAGGGCTATTAGCTTCTCTCAGGAATTTGTGACTTGGAACAAAAGGATGTGGAGACTGAGGACTGTTAGAGCTGCACTCTGGAGAGAAGTTCCAAAAACTATCACCCTTTCAGTTCTCTAAGCTAGTAGGTGGAGTCTTGGTTACTTAAACCTTTCACTCAATCCTATCACTTTCAAGTTATTTTCCATTAACTCTCCATCGAAATGTTTCTGTTGCCTGCCCCTAAAAGAACTTGAACTTTAGACACAAGTATTAGCCACAAGAACTTGTGTCTTTAGAGACAAGAACTTAGACACAACTTTAGATACAAGAATTAAGAACTTGAACTATTAAGACGCAAGTATATCAGTTATGGGTTTCACCAGAAAAACAAAAACCATACTAAGTATTTAAGAAAGACATAATACAATACAGGGAATTGGTCACGGTGGTGACAGAAAATCTGAGAAGTCAAACAAGCAATGAGAGATTAGCAACAGCAGGGAGCTAACTCTACCCACCCCTAGGCTGGAAGGACAAGGGGAGAGAAGGTGGCATTAACAGAGGCTGGGGTGAACTGGAGAAAGCTGGAACCACGGTGGGCCAGCCCAACGTGGGGAATGCTGCTGCCCTTGCCAGAAACATCAGCCAGTGCTACTCTGTGGAAGTTTTAGTGGAGAAATACCTAGGTCTCAGGCTTGCTCTTGCTTCCAACCTCTCAGTGGTGCCTCTCTCTGTTCAGGAGCCTGGGGAAGATGGCCTGTGATAGTGAGAACAGTTTGGGACCATCGGATCTGAAAACAAGCTAAGTACAAGCACTCTTCAATTTGGATTTCTTGTGGGTTTTTTTTTTTTTTTCAAAGTACATTTTGCCTACTTATAGGTTAGTGAGATAGTATGTGCTTGCTACATAGTTTCTAATAGTTTCTTGTTAAGAACAAATTTTCAAAAATTTAAGTAGCTTTTAATTGTTTCATAATTATAGTTGACATTTGAGATAATCTTCAGGGGGAAATGGCAAATGATAACAAGAACCAGCATTTGAATTTTCAATGGCAGAAGTGTTTTTATATGTCTCATCTAATTTAATGCTCAAAAACCTTTTGTGAAGTAGGAAATCGAGGCTCAGAAGGAGTAAGCAGCACAGAATAAGCAAAGTCACATTGCTCAAAAGTGGTAAAATGGCATGATCCCAAACCAGGGCTCAGCACATAATGTCAATTGTTGCAAAACACCAAGCTATTGTGTGAAAACAAATGCAAAGCTACAAACTTAAAATTCTTTCACTGTTTATATCTCATTTCCTCCCTTATCTAAAACCCAACATGTAGAGTAAAACCTTGTAACCAGACTGAGAGAGGTTATTTTGAAAAGATCAGCAAAATACCCTAAGACACCTTCCCCCTCCTCCACCTGTAGATGGTCAATTAAATCTACTCTCAGTAGTCCCACAATTTCCTAATTAATTGGCAATGATTACGCGGCAAGGCAGTGTCTTTCATAAGATCATTCTAGAACAACAGCAATCATTTAAAAAGAAAAGGAAAAAACACAAAGAAACCCTTTGAGCATATAAATTAAGCTAGACGGGGATGTTTTTGATGTCTCATGAGGCTACTTAGATACAAACACACACAATGAGTGTATGTGAATGTATGCGCATGTGTCTCGTAGAGAGGAAGAGAGAGACAGTTCCCTTCTGTCTCCATAGAAGTTGTTAATCTTCCTCTGGTCCCAGGTCCACAGACTGCATTTCTGATGCTGAAGAGCCATCTTTGTTTCCCTTGGTTACCAATGAAGCAGTGTGCACGGATCAGTTCAAATCCATCACCACTTATAGAAAAATGCTTCCACATCCAACACCTTACTTTCTGTATCTTTTATTGACATATCTATTGAATAGGAAGGACCGCTCACATATGCATATCCACACATTTTTGTGCTTAGAGTTGACCATATATGATGTCTTTTACATATGGAAAGGATCTGTGTAACATGGCACATCCCTATAACATTAATTGCTATAGAGAATGGAATTCTTTTCTGCAGGCAGGCTCCATCCTCTCCTTCATTGCTGAAAACCCAAGAGAAATTGCTGTAAAGTGATTTGTCCCATAAAGTTACTCCTCAGAGTGTACCTAATAATATACTTTTATCTATAAGGATAAGCTCTGCCTTATAGAGAGTCTCCACATCCAATTTATTGACTCAATAAATTTCAGGCTCACTGATTATGTTTCCATCTAAAAGCTTTACACAGTTATAAAACTGGAGAGCCTTTAGAATCATTTCAGGTCATGTTTCTTTCTGAATATTTTTCCACAATGAGCTGCAATACATTAAGGCTACCATTAACTAGAATATCACTGGTTATACTCTTGATCTGATGGCCAAGGGAACATTTGCATTGTCTGGGTTCCATTTAACACAATATTTGAAATGGATAGAATAGCTCAGAACATTCAAAGTTATCTTCCTTCAGTGGAGAAAAATGTGTCTCGTCTGTAAGGAGTAGGCTTGTTTAAAGAAAATCAGAATTCAGCACTAAAACTCCTCTCTCAGCAAAACAAAGCATCTCTCTCTCCCGAGACCCTCAACCAGTTTCATGAATATTTTTTCTCTTGAATCCAAGTTGGTGTTGCATAATGAAATGGAAAAAAAAAGTGATAAGCTTTCTACCAATAATTAGGTGTTGTTTGAAAGCTTAATTGTGAAATTTTTTTTTTCCTGCAAGATGTGCAGTCTTCTAGAGATTTTGTTAGTGGAAATAAGGGTGTGAGCCATTATAGTTTGCCTTTACAACTGGAATAACTAGATACATTGGTTTCTTTTATTCACTTAAAAAGACACTTGGAGATTTGCTCTTAGTGTGTTAATTTTTGATAATAGTTGATATCATTGAATAATGAAAAATGTCACGGAAAAATTTTACATATTGAAAATAAAATCTCCTAAGGGGTCAGATCTCTGCTACACACCTTTTGCTTACCTTGAATTAAACATTTGGCTGTATTAAGATCACGGCAGTCTTGAACAGCACGATGTTGTTTGGTTTAGGTGATTTAAAAAATATTTGCGAGGAAGGTATGGAAAATGAGGGGAGAGTGTTGTGGATTTAAAAGTACATGTATACATACGTGTTGTTTGTTAAAACTTCAGACAAGGACGTCGTCTTCCTGGGAATTGAGAGCCATCAGAGCGGGAAGTCGGCTGCAGGGAAGAACAAAAGCATGGCTGCGCGATAGTACTATCTCTGCAGCGGCAGCAGGCTCCCTGACGGAGGGCTGTGGCGACTGTCTATTACACCGCATTTTTATTAGTGACAGCCTCCGTTATTCTGTCAGCTCAGCCAACTAAGCTGTTGCCTGCGTTCTGGTTGGTCATCCGGACTCCGTTATGTGGGAGAAGGAAAGAGGACAGAAAGGTGAATTGTACTAAGTGGGGGCATACGGGGATTTCTCTTCTTCGGAGCCGGCATCGCCTCATCCTCCGCGACGTGGGGGAATTCCAGGACCGCTTTTAACCCAGAAACCAGTGCGTCTTATTAATTAGTTTCTACGCGCAAGGACGGCCGTGAAAGGTTTAATCTTCTCTTTCCAGCCGGGGCCAAGAGCCGGGTTGATCAGAGCCCCCTGGCCCGTGCGCATCAGCGCCGTACCCCTGGTGGCCCTCAGAGTCCGCACTGGGCAGAGTGGAGGTCAAGTCAAAGGGCACGACCGCAGGGTGCCCTCCCCCCACCTCCCTCGACCGTGCTGTCCGCAACTCAGCTTCTGGAACGACCACCGCTAACACTGCAAGGCTGGAGGGCGGGGAGGGGGCGGGTCCGGCGGGGGCGGGGCTAAGGGGAGGGGAAGAAGCGGCCGAGGACTGCTTCGGGAAGTGTAGTTCTTCGAGCCCCAGTTAGCGTAGCTATCCAGGCTGTGCTTGTGAGACTCAGACTACAACTCCCAGGGGTGCGCGGGCCCGGCAGGGGAGTCCATGCGCAGTGGGCGCCACATTGTATCCTATCAGGCGAGGAGAGGGTGATGTCACCTGCGAGTTGGTAACCTACGAGCGGCTGTGAAGGAAACTGTTTAACCGGATCCCATTGTACCCGGAGCGCTGAGCCGCCTTTCCAGCATGCAGGGGCTGCTCAGGTAAGGGGGACGTGCCGCCTGGCCCGCCGCACTCATTCATTAAGTAGCACCGCGCGGTGGCGCGGGGGTGGGCGCGCTTTTTCGGGCCCGGCGCTGGGTTCGCGGCGCGCCCTCCCGCTGCCTCCCCGGAGCCCCAGGGCCAGTAGGTAAATATTAAACCCGTCCTTCAGGTTGGGTCTGGGTGGGAACGGGACCGAGACAGCTCCCGGCTGCCAAGCTGGGTTTGGGAAAATGGCTGCAAGCGCGGCGAAAAGCAAGGCGAGCCCGGAGGAAGGCGCCCCCGAGGACAGGGGTCCCTCCCTCCTTTCTTTCTGAGGCGCTGGGATGCCAAAAGAGCAGGCAGGGTACCACTCGCCGCCTTGCTGCGGGTCCTGAGGTTGCGGCGTTGGGGCGCCGGGGGATTGTGGCCTCGGCCAGGGGCTGCGGGCCCTGCCGCCTTTGGGAGCTGCTGGCCCGGGAGGCTCCGAGGCAGGGGTGGTGGACTCGGAGGTGGCGACAGGGAAGGAGGCACTCGTTTACCCGCCGGCCCGCGTCCGAGCAGAAGCCCAAACATCCCTGCAGCCCTCACTTCAAGCTTTATTCCAAAGGGACGGGTTGATTGTAATTGGGAGAAAGTTAGAAGCTAAAGGTCTCAGAGGAGAGGAGGGAAACCCGCGCTGCGGAAGGAGCATTGGGGGTGTTAGCGGACAGCAGTGAGGGGAGGCTGCGCCGCCCGTGCAGCGGGTTCGAGGCGTCGCAGAGCGCTCCTGCATCTCCGCCTGGGGAAGGTGCATCTTGGTTCCCCCTGCTCTGATTGCTTCCTCCACAAAGAACACCTGAACGGGGGCGAAGCATCTGCCCGGAGCCCTGGGCTGGGAGGTGGTAAGGCGGTGCAGGTTGTCGAATCATCTAACGATGAGGCTCGCTGTGGGGTAGGAGGGCTGGGCAATAGGAACCAGCTGGTGTCGAAAATCCAACTGCTCGTGATGGGCTTGCCCTTCTACTTGAGACGCACTCGAGTCCCGGGAACTCGATGAAGTCTTCTGGATTTCCTTTCCCTAGCACCCTCATTCTTTCGTATACTCATTCATTCATCAAACGCTGCGAATGGCTCTTCTCAAGTTGCTCATAGCCTGGCGTTGGGGTGTTCTGTACCCCCCCATAAAATACTTGAGTGGGCCTATGAATTGATACCTACGCTTTATATCCTCCAACTCGGACCCGCACGGCATCTCCACCAGCAGGAGAGCATCAAGAGCAAATACAACCCGTGACCGTTTTTGCTCTCTTCCAGTTGGTAGTTTCTTGAGACTGGAGAAGGACCTGGTGTATTCAAGCGGAGTTTGTCTGCAAGATGAATCCCGTTGCCATGGCGACTCCTGCCGTCGGAATCTTAACTGCTCCCACTGCTGTTTCAATTCGATGTGGCTCTGCGGGCAGCTGGGAGGGCGTGGCCAGTGGGTGTGGTCAAATGCTCGTTCCGGGCCCAGCTGCTCTCTCTTCACCGGTTTCACAAACCAGGCCTCTCTAGCCATTCTTTTAGAAGTAGCCTGGACACAGTTCAAGACCCCTTTTACCCTCATGTGCCTGTACTTGGACTCGCTCCTCCCCAGGAGTAATAGTTTGGAGCCTTTTTCCTGAGGCAAGCTCTGAAAACTACAATGGAATGATCTTTTCGCCTTTCAGGCTAGATGCATAATTTAACTAATAATGTACATGACAGTGTTAGAGGCAGCTTTCTCGAGGAGGGCGTGTCCTCCGTTTTGCATGAAGAGAGCTCTCTGGCCACCAGTAAAGGGCCTCAGTTTGCTCTAGGTGCAGCTCTCTGGAAGTTTATAGGGACAATTAATGACTGAAATTGAATTATGGAAGTCAGTATCGTCCTTGTGGTTCTCATAAAATCTAAAAGCCTGCCGCCTGCTTAAAGGATGCATTTCCTTGAAAATGAAGAGACTGGGCAGGGATCTAGGAGGCCTGGGTCCTGCTCTGGCTCTGTCATTGCTGGCTACCCCACCCTGGGGTTAACCCTTTACCTGAGGGGACCTCGGTCAATAGTAATATGGGGGAGGGAGAGAAGGGGATTCCCAAAGTTGATTCTAGGTATAAAATCTTGTGACTCTGTGAAGGACTTGGTCATTGTCTTTTCTCCAAAATAATAGGATGGGTTAGATTCAGCTTCTGACACTGTGGCTTTGGGTTAATATCTCTGAGCCTTACTTGTATGATTTGACTGGCACTTCATGGCAGTCCTCCAAAGTGGGCAAAGCAGCCATATTACTATTTACGATAGTATTTTTAATATTTACTAGTATGAGCCCTGTATCTGGACTTCTGTTTATCCAGGTATCTTAGAATTAATTGTTCAGGTTTTGCCTTTTTATAGATTCTTGATGAATGCAGTTTGCTTTTTTTTAAAGATTTTTATTTATTTATTTGAGAGAGATCACAAGCAGGCAGAGAGGCAGGCAGAGAGAGAGGAGGAAGCAGGTTCTCCCCTGAGCAGAGAGCCTGATGCGGGGCTCGATCCCAGGACCCTGAGATCATGACCTGAGCCGAAGGCAGCGGCTTAGCCCGCTGAGCCACCCAGGCGCCCCGATGAATGCAGTTTTAAGCGTAATTGAATTACACAGTTTGTTTACTTTCTGCTTTTATTACACACCAAGGTAGATTATCACAGATATTGCAGTTAAGCAGGGGAAAGGCTGTATCTGTGAGTGTGTATGCATGTGCCTTCATGTGCAGGTAAATGCTTGGGGATGCTGAGTGCCAGGTGGTTGACATTCATCATCTTGTTTTAAATAGGTGGTTACATCCTCACGAGGAAACAGAATCAGAAATTGTCACTCACTCTTTATTTTTGTCCTAGAGCTTATCATTGACTGGAAATCTCCTTCAGTTATCTGTTTATTTCTCGAGTCCTTATAATTCTGACAGCAGTTCAAATGTGTGGCTTTTTTTCCACTCCCTTAAGGTCTTTGAGGACAGGGTCTTTGTCTTGTCCTTCCCTGTCTCTCTAGAATTAGTGTTTGATCATTGGTAGGTATTTAGTAAATGTTTGTTAAGTCAATAGTAGAACCATGAATGGAGATTCAAGATTCTTTCCATGGATAGTTCTGGCATCAATTGTAATATTCCTGTAGCTTTCTGTGAAGTAGTTTCATCTTAGCATAAATGAAAACTCCCATGTAGCATATAACTCGAAGTATGAAAGGCCTTCATGAGTTTGTAATAGATGAATTTTGTAAGTATTTGCTTTTGGAATACATTCACTCACAGAGTTCTTTTTTCCCCCCTTAAAATTCTTGTTATAGTTCTTGATACGATTTTTATCCCAAAGCAGATTTTTGTATTTCTAGATTTCTCTTATGTTATCCTTGACCCAGATAACTTTCCTAGGAGGTGTATGACAGAAGACAGACACACACACACACACACACACACACACCAAGGCAAAGATACCTAGAGGCCTTTGCCAGGCCACCTCTGGTACCTGAGGCACCATTTGGGTAGAAGAGCTGGACAATGGCTCTCTAACCTGGGGTGGAGTTTACCTCAAAACAGGATCAGTTGTCCCATGCTGGCTAATGTGAGAGAAGAAACGGGGGTAGGAAACATTTGTCCAATATTTGTAACATTCAGTTATCTTCCAGTAATCAGATTGTGGGTTTTTAGAAGTATTAATTAGTAGGGAGGCATGATAGTAACGAGGGTGCAGTGGGTCGTGTCCTTGGGTGGTGCTTACAGGAGCTCAGTGAGTAGGTGCCAAGGAATTTGAATCCTGGCTTTCTTGCTCTGTGGATAGGCTTTGGGCGTTAAGAATGCCTGTGAGTCTGTGTGTGGTTTTATTGGAGCTACTTTGTTTAAAAGACTGCTTTTCGTGTTGGTACTGTGGTCATCAGAACAAATAAGGTGTTTACAAACAAAACATGGTTAAGATTGAAAGTGTTTCATTGTGTAAATATTTGGGGGATGTTATAAAGAGTGGCTTTGGCTTGAGAATCTTGAGGTCTTCTGTGAAATCACTTAAAAAGTTACAGCTATTGGATCAGGGGAAACAAGCTCTTCCAACAAAGCTTGGTACCACTGAGTGTCTTAGGTCTTTGGTTTAGGAAATAATCACAGAGCTTGTAACTTCTGTGGGGCCCTCCCTGGCTTCATGTCATGCTCCTGGTAGTTCCAAGTGTTAAGCCTGTCCTTCTACTGCAGGAAACAAAGCAACTTTGCCAATTTAGGTTAGCAAACTCGTTTAAATTCTAGAGAGGGCACAGTCAAAATGAAAATTTTTCTATTCTGTTTTGTGATTTTTCTTCTTTGAATAAGGGATGTGGACTATGGTCACTTATTTTGGCATTACGATTTCAAACTTGGCAGTGGAGGAAACCTTCCAAATGAGTATGTATCCTAAGCACTCACAGAATCTGTTCTTAGTAATTTTCCCGAGAGTTCAGTTGAGAGGCAACTAATTGCACAGGTACTATTTAAGAAATCAGTAAGGAGGGCAGTTTTTCTGTGTGGCTTGGGGGTAGCATCTGGTCAATGGGGCAGACCGGGATAGAGGATACCTCCTTTGAGGTTACATTTGCTTAGCAAATGTACTGTCCTTTTCTGTAGATTGTGTTTATTGGAGTGGCTGAGGGCAGCTGATAGAGATTGGAATTGAAGGATGGATCTGAAGTGCCTCCCTGCCCCTCCAGGTCCTCCAAGCCACTGCTTAGTACCCCCACTGAAAGAGGGACAGATGCAGACGAGGTGCAAGTTGATTTTGGGGACCTACATTCCATGTAGCAGCCTATTTTTGCAGGAAAAAGAAAAAGTTTACCTTTTGATTTTCTAGCATCCTTTCCACTGTTCCAGGAGAAGAGAACTGAGTATATTTCAAAGTGAGTTTGCGTTCATAGTACACAGGTCTAAAAATTAGTTAAACACAGATTAATCCAGGAGCACTGCAGCAAGTCTATGGAGGCCTCTCCTTGCGTCCTTCCCCCTGCTCCGCCCGCAATTAATCTGAGGTTACCAAATACATACTCCGCTTTGGTGAGCTTTATTTTCCTTGTTGATGTTTAAGCACTCCTGGTTTTTACACCATCTGTGACTTTCTGCAGTAATAGCCCCTCATTGCAATGGGTGCTCCTCCGAGTTTCTAAATTCTCGTTGTGCTCTCAGATCCATCTTGAGTGCCCCACATTCCAGGAACCCTTCCCTGCTTCAGCTTTTACCAACCCCTTCTGCTCCTTCCTCCTTCGAGCCCTTTACCTGACCATAGAACTTAACACAGGTAACATGATGCTAATAGTCAAGGTATGTGAGATGCTTACCTTGTGCCAGGGTCTTTCCTAATATCTTACATGGGCTTAACCATTGACTCTTCTCAAGAGTTCTGTGAGATACATACTATCATCACCATTTTACAAATGAAGAAACTGAGGCACGAAGAAGTTAAGGAACTTGCCTAGCTCAGGTCATGCAACTGGTCAATGGCTTGTTAGGGTCAATGACTAGGTTAGGGACCCAGACAGCCTAGTTCTTTACACCCCACAGGATTACTTTGCCTCTGGTTTTCCTATGTGTTAATTCTTTTCTCTCCATCAGTTAGGGGGAATAACAACTTCCTTTGTATCTCTTAATTCTGAAACAGTGCGCGGTCAATAAATGCTGGCCTAATTGAGAGTAAAAATGTTTCTACAGTTAATGGTTCCTTAAACTCTGACTTTCTGGAGCAGCAAATGTTGCATGAGATTAAAAAATGTTGCATTTGTGTATTTGGATGATAATACTTCTGAACTTCCTCCTTTTGGCTCTGTGGGTGATAGGCAAATTATTTGAAAAAAGAAATGCTCTTATATGCCATCTCTAAATCCTTTTGGTGCCTGTCCAGCATTAGACTGTATTTGTTAACTGAGATAACTTTTCAATAGGTTGACTCTCTTATCTGAAAAAACCCTTCTCACCCAGAGCAGAGCCACAGAAGCCTGCCTGGTGAGTTAAAACTCCCGTAACTTCTGAGCTTCCCACCTCCTTGTTGTCTTTTAACATAAATTGTAAAAGCTCTTTTGAAAGGAAAATAGTGAAAACTTGAGTAGTAGTCAAACATGTAATCTAATATTGGGTTATCCTTAGATATTAAAATAAGCTTTTTTATTTCCCACCTCAGAAGGGAGCCTTCTATTTATTTTTACAGTGGAGCAAATTTGGTGTCAAATACACGATTGCAGTTCTTCTAAACCATAGCCGCTATTGTGAATTCAATGTGGAAACAGAGGGAAGCAGGTTCAGTTTCCAATGTAGTTGGTACGGTTTCCTGACTTACAATAGATCTTTTCCTTTTGGCTTAAAACTGGATATAGTCCCACTTTGACAATATTTAACGAAGACAGTTGAGTAAAACTCAAACCGTGTCATTTAGGGAAATAATAGGAAAGTTATGCCCTAACAATATATTGCCAGGAAAAGAAAATGAAAACAAAAGGCTTATAAACCATTAGGCTACTCAAACATTCAATGGACATTGATTTCAGAAGATTTTTGTTCCCCCCCCATTCATCTTGTTACACTTCCTAAGAATGTCAATCAGTTTAGTAATAACCTGGGTTCATTCTGTTCTATAAATTGCACCAAGAGCAGAATTGAAGATACCTTGTATTCTGGAAGGTACATAATTAGGGTCAACTATTAAATTGGTCTTTGTCCTTTTCATTTCTGGGGGAAAAAAAAATATTTTGTGCGATTGGCAAACATTGTGCATCTGGTGGGCTTTCTGAATTCAGGTTTCCAAGAGTAGATAGCCCAGATCCCAGCTTTGGTCATTGTCTGGGCAATAGAGATGCCCATCTTTTGTTTTTTGAAATGGGTTCTTATATTCTGCTTTTTGGCTAAGCTCAGTTTGTTAGTGATATACAAACCAGATCAAGGCCATGGGTTAGTTTTGCCTTGTTTTGGAGCTACAAACTGTACTGTAATTTTAGTCAACCTTTTTTTTTTTTAAATTTTTAAAAATTTAATTTAATTTTTTTTTTTTTAAAGTGGTCTCTGTACCTAACGTGGGACTTGAACTTGCAAACCTGAGGTTAAGAGTCCCATACTCAGGGGCACCTGAGTTTCTCAGTCAATTAAGTGTTGGACTCTTAATTTTTGGCTCAGGTCATTATCTCAGGATCCTGAGATCACCCTGTGGAGAGCCCTGTGTCAGAGTCTGTCTCTCTGCTCCCCACTGCTTGCACTTGCTGTCTTTCTCTCTCTCTCAAATAAATAAATCTTTTTTAAAAAAAGAAGAAGGGGGCACCTGGGTGGCTCAGTGGGTTAACCCCTGCCTTCCGCTCAGGTCTCGATCCCAGTGTCCTGGGATCGAGTCCTGCATCGGATTCTCTGCTCAGCAGGGAGCCTGCTTCCCCCCGCCCTCTCTGCCTACTTGTGATCTCTGTCTGTCAAAAAATAAATAAAATCTATATAAAAAAGAAAAAGTTGCATGCTCTACTCCCTCCCCTGCAGGCACCCCCTCCCCTTTTAAAAAAATTCATCATGCTCCTGGCAACATAGAAGACTAGACAGTGCACTATGAATATATTAATGCATAGCTGTCACCACAATGGCAAAAGATGGTGCCATATTATCAGATGAACTGATTGGAGATCTTGGGTTTTTCAGACCCCATACGTTAGAGGCAAGGCTTTGCCAGCAATTCGCCGAGGAACTATATGCTTCTGATGGGTGTGTCCTGTGAAGAGTGGGTTAGAACTAAGAGTAGCTTCCGAAAACTTTGCCAAAGCCCCCTAGCCTTGGTCTTTTCTGTTTCTTGAGGATGTGACAAATCATTCATGGATGTTTTGGTGCCATTTCTTGGCTTTGCTATTCTTCATAAAACCTCTGCAGACTTGCATCCTAGAAGAAGAGGGAAGGATGGTGATCAAAATCATTCACCACATCAGTAAGATTGTTCATATATGTCTAAATTTGTATTTGTTTCACAGAGATTTGGTAAGACTGAGCAGTGAAATGTCAGGACATGAGTTAAGTTAGAATCTGTAGTTCTTTTTTTTTCCTTTTTAAAAAAATTTAAAGTTAGTTAACATATGGTGTCGAATTGGTTTTAGGAGTAGAATTTAGTGATTCGTCATTACATAGAACAGTGCTCATCCCAACAAGTGCCCTCTCTAATACCCATCACCCATTTAGCCCATTTCCCCACCTACCTCCCTCAGGCAACTCTCAGTTTATTATCTATAGTTAAGAGTCTCTTATGGTTTGCCTTCTTCTCTGTTTTTAGTTTAGTTTAGTTTATTTTTCCTTTCCTTCCTGTATATTCATCTGTTTTCTTAAATTCCACATATAAGTGAAATCATGTGATATTTGTCTTTCTTTGACTTATTTTGCTTAGCATAATAACCTCTGGTCCCATCCATGTTGTTGCATCTGGCAAGATTTCATTCTTTTTGGTGGCTCAGTAATATTCCATGGTGTATAGATACCACATCTTCTTTTCTGTGACAAGAGAATTAGACTAAGGACCCTTCTAAATCCTGAGAATTTATTACAAAAAAATATTCTAAAAGTTGAAGGAAATGAAGCAGAAAAATTAAACGATTCCCTACTCTCGAAAATTGGTGAAATTGTAGATACAGAAAATGTCATATGGTTTCATCCAAGGTAAGTGACAGGATTTATTTTTTTTAATGCACCTCATATTAGTGGTTATTTGATTTAGGACGATGGCAAAAGAAACAACAATAGCATTTCTGTTTATTTCCTATTCTGTTTGTGGCAAACAAGGTGTGGCAACCTCGTTTGCATGAGAGCTTCCCCTGACACCTCCCCCCACCCCCCCACCCCCGCAATTACTCAGGGCTTCCTGGTCATTTGGCAAAAAGTCAGAGACAGTGTGGAATGAATTGGGCTAGAATTGAAGGTGATGGCTGAGACCGCATCGTGTTCTCAGAACACTAAATGAAAGGCCTGTTATATTTTTACATTTTAAAAATCAAGAATGGGGGGCGCCTGGGTGGCTCAGTGGGTTAAGGCCTCTGCCTTCGGCTCAGGTCGTGGTCCCAGGGTCCTGGGATTGAGCCCCGCATCCAGCTCTCTACTGAGCGGAGAGCCTGCTTCCCTTCCTCTCTCTCTGCCTGCCTCTCTGCCTACTTGTGATCTCTGTCTGTCAAATAAATAAATAAAATCTTAAAAAAAAAATCAAGAATGGAGATTGGATTGGACTAGAAAACCTCTATGACCCATTTAGGGCTTGACAGCCTGTGTGTAGGTGACACTTCCAGCTACAGAAGTTCCAGGAACTGTGGTGAGAAACTGCCTTGCCTGTGACATTTTCTGCTAAGGGATTGATTTTAAACAAAAAAGAAAAAATATATATACATACTATTTTTAGTTTGACCCAGTTTCTTTTCAGGCTGTGACTGAAGCTACCTTTCTAACATACTCCATCTTTTCCTCTTACACTCCTTGAATTGTAATTTGAGTCTGGAGGAGCAGTGAACTGCCTCCTTGTCAGGTCTGCACTCACATCCTCCCCATGGGGAAAGGAGCAGGTTGTCCCCATTCTGCCAGGTTTCACTCGAGGGGAGCCGCAATCACTGACCTCACAAAGGAGCGAGTCTTCCCCCTTAACCTCTTACTTAAGAATTGGGAGCTATGTGGTAGCAGAGAGGGGGCTACTTATATTTTAATCCTCCCAAGCTAGATTGTTTTTCTGATGGGATAAGTTGGGGAAGTAGGTGGCAGGGAGGACAGAGGGGGTTACTGGGTCTCACTTATCTTATCGCTTGTTTCCCTCTGGATTGCATTTGTTTATACTGTCTCCTCAGGCTAGGAATTCTTCCACAGAAAGCATGCATACACCCGGGGATATTCAGATCTGATCAGGCTTCCTTGTTCTTGAGTTCTCTTTGCTGACTTGGCTTTCCTCTCTACAGCCTGATCCGAAGGGAGGGCTGGAGATACTTAACCTGTTTTTAATTCTTCCGTTATGTGGAAAAGAGATCTTAAAACAGGGACTTGGGGGCAAACATGTTAATGTTTTTCTGATGGGAAAAGAGGACGGTGATGAGTAGGTTTAAATTTAACGTTTATGTATAATTTTTTTATGTTGATAGAGTTTAGTCATGAATGTTTGACACCTTGAAATCTTCACACCTTTTATTTGCTGTGATGTAATTGCATTGAGAAAAAAGAAACAATAGTTAGTTTTAGGTTCAGATGTGGGTAATCTTAGCAATTCACTTAAATCTCTTCGGCCTCTGTTTCCTCATCTGAGAAATAATGTGAAAATTCTGAACTTTTGTGAGAATGGTGTCGTAAAATAATGACCATACTTGTATGGCATTGTATAATATTGATGTCATACCCGCTGGGTGTCCCTAGGATGGAGACCAGGGATAGAAGAACACCATTTTTTCACCCTCAGAGTTTCCAACGTTGGCCCCTGCTCTTAGCACTATGTATCTGATAAACTGAAGCTAAACCCTTATAATCTGATCCCTAGTTTGTCCTTAACAGCTTCTAGTTATGTTCCCTAGTCCTAGGGTTCAGGAAGTTCCATAGAATGTAAGGGGTGAGGCTAAACAGTATTTTGGGGTGATCATCCAATTCTGGTCAAATTGATAAACTCTTTAAGCCAGAGTTTGACTACCAGTGCTGTCATGTTTCATTTGGCTAATACAGTATCATTTTAAAAAATGATTTTAGTGAGCATTTACACTCTGATTTGGTATAGCCCCCCCTCCCGTCCCTCATACCCTAGTGCCTCATTCACAGCCACTTTATGTGATAATTCTTTATCTCCTTGGACCTTGAAGGCATTTGAGTTTGTGACCCCTTTTTTTAAAAGTAAATTAAAATTGTGATGAGAGTTCTTCAAACCAGTGGACTGGCAAATGACCTAACCCAGGGTTCCTCCACTTCAGCATTATTGGTGTTCTGCACAGGATAATTCTCTGTTGTAGGGGGCGATACTGTGTAGTGTAGGATGGTTATCAGCATTCTTGGCCTCTACCCACTAAATACCAGTAGCAACCTTTCCCCCAGCTGTAACAACCAAAACCATCTCCAGACATTGCCAAATGTCCCCAAGGGGGGCAAAATTGGCCTTGGTTGAGATCCAGCTGACAGATTTTGGATAGCTTGAGAACTTTAAACATTGGATGAGGCTTGGATATTTAGGGATAAATTAGAATTCATCTGGGAAACTGAGCTACCCTGCTGTTTTTATTTATTTGGGCAGTTGGTGAGAGCAAAGTAAAGGTCAGTGGATTGGACCCTGTGAGGTCATTTCTCCATTCTTCCATGACCACTGCCTGGGAGGCCAGCCACATTTTAAGGACATAGTCTTGGTCGCAACAGGGAATTCCATGAGACACTGATGCTGGGTCAGGGCAAACCCACCAGAGCTAGTGGGTAAACAACTTTGAAGCCCATGGCCTGTGTTGATTGGTCAGTAATGTTATCTGTGGATAGGAAGATGAGGCTTTGGGGAAAGAAAAGTTGGCTCTGTCATTATTGTCAAAAGCCAAAATGCTTAGAAAAGGTGGGGGGGGGATGCCTGGGTGGCTCAGTGGGTTAAGCCTCTGCCTTCGGCTCAGGTCATGATCTCAGGGTCCTGGGATCGAGCCCTTCATCGGGCTCTCTGCTCAGCAGGGAGCCTGCTTCTCCCTCTCTCTCTGCCTGCCTCTCTGCCTACTTGTGATCTCTCTCTCTGTCCAATAAATAAATAAAATCTTCAAAAAAAATGATCTAAAAAAAAAGAAAAGAAAAGGGGAGGGGGCTTCAGCCTTTAAAAATGACAGCTTATCTCACATTATCTCTTCCCACAGCAGTGTGGGAAGAGCTCCGAAAAAAATTAACAAAATGATGTTTCATTTTTCTTTCCTCTCCCTCGACCAAGAATGTCTTTAAAAGTTGAGTCTAAAACTTGGGCTTTGGCAACACTCAAAATGGTCTCTCAGAAAAACATTGGTAAGATTTTCAGTGTACATAAGGGGAATGTTAAGTTCTAATTAACCAACCCAAGCTCAGGTCTTGAGCAACTAACACAAAGATAATGCTCGGAAAGCACACAGTTTCAGTTAAAACAGAAGTCAAAGTCCCTTCGTAGAGGTTAGGTGGGATTTCTGAAGGGGTCCATGCCTCTTACTGAATGATGTTTGTTGGTTCTGAGCCCTGGATGGGAGTCAGAATATCCTCTGTGGTGGATATAAAACGGAGAGGTATCAGGATTCTGATTTAGCAGATGTCCAGGTTTGGACCTAATCTCCAGGATTCTTAAAGCTCCCCAGGTAATTATGATATTTAGCCAGGACTGAAAACAAGTGGATGAGCAAAAGATCTGAAAAACAGGAGACATCACCTTCTTCTTTTCAAGATGATTCCCTAGGAGATTCAATCTGCACATTCACCTATTGTTTGAAGTAAAAGGAAACAGAACCCACCCATTACAAATGGCAAACACCAGGAGTGTCTTTGAGGTAAGGTGGGTGGAAGAGTGGTAGTAGTGAATGCTCTTACTAGCTTCTATTCTAGAAAAATCCACAGCTGTGTTTCACTCAGTGAGTTTCTCATCAGACTCTTCTGGCTTCATAAACAGAGGGTAGATTTGTTTGTTGCAAGTTTCTTTCCTTATGCCACGCGCCACTGTGGAGACCAGACTGTGAAGTCCCAGTTATAACTGCCAAAGGTGGAAAATAGAATAAAGTGGCTCCTTTTACTTGGATTCTTCTTAGAATTTCAGATCCAGATTTCTATCAAGCATAGCAGAGGCAAGGGAGTGATTAATTTCAGGGGGAAATATAGTGGGCATTTTATAGACCATCTCATAAGCCATGGAAACATCTTAAAACATTCATTCATTCATTCATTTATTCATTTGGCTTATCAAATATGTTTTAATGTCGGGTGTGAACATTTAAGAGTGCTATTTTAAATTCCAGATTTTTTCCTTTGGAATACAGAACACTTGTTTTGGTTAAATAAAGCTCAGATCATCCTCTGTCTTCAGCTTCTGATATAAGCAAATTACATTGTGCAATAGGGGAAGAGTCTCTCCAGTGAGAGATTTTTTGCTTTCACTGGCAAGTAGTTTCATGTTTGTGTATTTGGATCATGTCTGTGTTTTCAAAGGAATGTTCATAGCATCAGTTATAAGAAGCAGTTCTCTACAATCCCAAATCACTGTTTTCCCAGTATTTGTTATGCCCGTAGATCAAATCTACCCTCAGTTCTTTCTCAAGTGTTGACTTTGTGTTTCAGGTGACCATTGTTTTCTGGTACCAGAGAAAAATTACATGGTATTAAAGAAGGAATGACAATTAAAAAGATAGAGTACAGGGTTTCTTTTTGGGGGTGTTGAAAATGTTCTAAAAGTCATGGTGATGGGTACAGTTTGTAAATATACTAGAAAACCACTACACTATACATTTGAGATGGATGAATTATATACATTTGAGTTGGTTGAATTATATGGCATATGAATTTTATATCTCAATAAAGCTGTTACTTTAAAAAAAGGCTAAAAAGAATCCTACTAAGTGCAATCTTAGAATTGTACACCTTAGGGTAATACCTATGACATACTTTCCTGTTTCTTTTCTTCATGTATCTCTCAGTTTTTTCCCCTAAATAGCATATATAAAATGGACAAAGGATAGTTGTGATAATTCCTTAATATCTATGGACCACCTGAGACTTTGGAAATGTTGTTATAAAGAAATGGACTCTGCTATGGTGAGTGCTGTGAACTGTGTAAACCTGGCGATTCACAGACCTGTACCCCTAAGGCTAATAATACATTACATGTTTATAAAAAAAAAATTAAAAATATATTAAAAAAAAAAAAAAGAAATGGACTCTGGCCTCTATTTCTTCACACCTCCTAATCGTGGACTACTGCGTTAAAGGATAGAAGGCTCTGTACTCTTTTATACCTACTGTGATGAAAAGCTAAAGGTTTTGGTGATACACTTAGCTTAGTCACAGTTTGCTTTAAACTTGTTCCATATGATTATTTTGCAGGCTTTTTCTGCTGTAGAAGTCTTCACACTGTAAAAAGCACTCAAGTATGTAATCTTGCCTGTAAAGCTAACTGTGTGTGTTGGATAAGGAATATTTCATTTATAAGAGATTATGTAGCTCAAGGTTTCTCAAATTTGGATTCATGATCCTTTGAGAAACACTGCATTAAAAGTGAAATTGCTGAATGTTTAGGTACTCACTTAGTGCCAGCGGGATCATAAACTCATGTGCAGAAGGTGAGCTTCGGGGGTACTGTGGTGTACTCTTCGGGTATCAGATGCTTATCCAGGCATATTAGTTTTATTGCTATGTAACAGATTACCACAAACTTAGTGCTTTAAAACCCCACCAGGTCAGAAGTCTGGGCATGCTGTGGCTAGGTTTTCTGTCTAGGGTCTCAGCAGGCTAAAATTCACGTGTCAGCTAAGGCTGCAGTTCTCATTTGGGGCTCAGGGATTCTTCCATGCTCCATAGTTGTTGGCAGAATTTATTTCTCTATGACTCTAGGAACTGAAGATTGCTAGCTGTCAGCCAGGGACTGTTTTTAGCTCTTAGAGGCCACCCGCATTTCATGTCACGTGGCCCACCTTGGCAGTTCACACATGGATGTTTCCTTTCCTGCAGGCTAGCTGGAGTGTATCTCTTTGACTTCCTTTTCTGCCATCAGCCAGAGAAAAGTCTAAATTTAAGGTCTCACCTGATTAGGCCAGACCCACCCGGGATAATCTCCCTTTAACCATACAATGTGTCATAACCATGAGAGTGATGACTCATCATAATCATAGGTTCCACTCTCAAAGGGTAATAGGAAGTGTCGCTTAAAGTTCTGCCTGTCATACCAGATAGCAGAAATTCCGATTTACTGTTCATGATTATTAAGATGAACATCTAAAATCTAAAAATGACACCTCACAAATATGCTTCTGGACCCCTTCTGTCTTCCTAAAATATCTCCCTCTCAGATTAATGGCTTTCCATTATTACTTTTCTTGTTTTAAGTAGAGTGAAAACGAAGATAATTTAAGAATGTTTTATTATTGAAAATTTCCTATACGCATATACCCACATAGAATGACTAATAGAGCTAATATGAGAATTTTACATATATCCACAGCTCATCAATTCATGGTGACTCTTTCATTTTTGCCCACAACTACTTTACATCAACTCTGGGATTTTTTTTTTTAAGATTATTTATTTATTTTGGGGAGAGAGAGAGAAAAAGAGAGAGAGATTAAGAATCTCAAGCAGGCTCCAGGCCCAGCGTGGAGCTATATGCAATGGTCACCTGAACTTGAGATCATGACCCAAGCTGAAATCAAGAGTTGGATGCTCAACTGAGCCACTCAGGTGTCCCAACTCTGAGATTATTTTAGAGCAAATTCCAGACATCTTATAATTTTAACCCAAAATATTTTAGTATTTATATCCAAAAATATCAGGACTCTAATAATGTAACTAAAATACCATTTTCATACATAAAATAATTTACATTATTGCTCTAAAATTACCAAACATCTCATCAGCTATCAAATGTACACTTTTTAAAAACTTGTTAATTCAAGATTCTAGTAAGTTTCATACATTTCAGGTTTTGTTTTTGTTTTGTTTTTTTTTTTTTTTTAAATATATATATATACTTTAAGCTTCTCTAAATCCTATGCAACATTTTTCTTTCCAACATACTTGTGGAAAGAGCTGGGTTATTTGTCCTATAGAATTTCCCACTGTCTAGATCTCATGGTACAACATCTCTTTCTGTTTCCTCCATTTCCTGTAAATTAGTTAAGATTGAAAATAATTGATGCCCTGAACCTGCCGGGTCACTAGCAGTAGAAAAGCTTATTTAGTGAAAGGAATATGTAGATAATTTACTAGATTCGTGTTTGTATAGATATTTAGAAAAATATTTGGGAGTGGAGCAAGTATGTTAGGTTTTTTGGACTCCTATTACTGGGAGCAGTTTAAGTGTTATATACTTAGAGTGCATGAATTAGTACAGGTTAAATTCTTATAGGAAGTATACAATATACAGATTAAGTGATACTTAGATTTGTTTAGTTTTTTTGGCCTAGTATTTTTGTTAAATTGGTTTTAGCTTCCATGAAAGGAAAAAAAATTTCCTAAGGAGAAAGATAATTCAGTGTTGAGTTTCAGAAATAACCAGATTTTAAAAATTGTGAAGATCATAAAATAATTACTTTTTTGTAATAGGGCTTTGCTAATTATTTATCTGTAGGCTCTCCAAAGACCTATCCTTTGTCCTCAAAGAACATGACATTTATTTAAAATTCTTACAATTGAAATATTTTATTTTTTAAAAATATAACACTTACATTGTTTTAGGAGAACAATTTTATATGACTGCCATTGAAAGGAAGAAGAGGTTATCTAACTTAAATTTTGTTTTGAAGGAAAAAATAGCATTGGGTTGAGATAAGTAACAGCTTAATTAGACCATAATTACTTAGAATAGGGGATACAGAAAATTTTCCATAAAGGGACAGATAGTACAAATTTTCAGCTTCGTAGGCCATGTTGTTCCTGTCTGCTATTCATTTCTGTCATTATTGTAGGAAAAATAGCAGTAGACAGCATGTAAACAAATGGGTGTCATAAATTGGGGAGAAGTGAGATCTTGACAATACTGAGTCATCTTACCCACGCACATGGAGTCTCTCTCCATTTATTTTGTTCTTTGATTTCACTCATTAAGGTTATGTATTTTCTTCATATAGATCTTATACATGTTTCATCAGACTTCTACCTAAATATTTCATTTTGAGGGGTGGCTAGTGTCGCTGGTATTGTTTGTAAAGTCACGTTTCACTCTTTCATTGTTGGCATATTGGAAATCAGTTGACTTTCGTTATTAATCTTGTATCCTGCAACCTGCTTCTTGTTTCTGGTTTTTGTTTGTTTGCTTTTTGTAGATAGTCTTTATCGAGTTGGGAAGGTTCTTTTTTTTTTTTTTTAAGTATTTATTTTTAGCTGTGATAAAACATAGCATAAGGTCAATGTTACCTTTATTTTTTTTTATTTTTTTTTTAAAGATTATTTATTTATTTATTTGACAGAGATCACAAGCAGGCAGAGAGGCAGGCAGAGAGAGAGGAGGAAGCAGGCTCCCTGCTGAGCAGAGAGCCCGATGCGGGGCTCGATCCCAGGACCCTGAGATCACGATCTGAGCCGAAGGCAGCGGCCTAACCCACTGAGCCACCCAGGCGCCCCTCAATGTTACCTTTAGACACTAACTCCCCATTGTCCCTTCCCTGAGCTCCTGGCCACCACCCTTCTACTCTCTGTTTCTATGGATTTGACTACTCCAGTTGCCTCATATAAATGAATCGTACAATGTCCTTCTGTGACTGGCTCCTGGCACTTAGCATCATGTCTTCAAGGGTCACCCATGTTGTAGCACATGCCAGAATTTCGGGAAGGTTCTTTTTTATTTCTAGTTTACAGAGAGGTGTTTTTTTTGTGTGGGTTTTTTTTGTTTGTTTGTTTTTGTTTTGTTTTGTTTTTAAAGATTTTATTTATTTATTTGACAGCGAGAGAGAGAGGTTGGTCACAAGTAGGTAGAGAGGCAGGCAGAGAGAGGGGGAAGCAGTTTCCCCACTGAGCAGAGAGCCTGATGCAGGCCTCGATCTCAGGACCCTGAGATCATGACCTGAGTGGAAGGCAGAGGCTTAACCCACTGAGCCACCCAGGCGCGTTGTTGTTGTTTGACTGTAGTGTATAATTCATCTTATATGTTGTTGGTTTCAATTTGCTAAGTTTTTTTGGAGGAGTCTTATATCTGTGTTCTTCAGAGATAACTGCCCTATTTTTTTCTTGTAATATATTTGTCTGGTTTTGTTATGAGCATAATGCTGGCTTACTAGAATGTGTTAGGAAATATTCCCTCTACTTATATTCTCTGAAAGATTATAGAGAATTGGTTTGATTTTTTTCCTTAAATGTTTGGTAGAATTCACCAGTTAACCCATTTGGGCCTGGTGCTTTCTGTTTTAGAAGGTTATTAATTATTGAGTTCTCTGTTTTTTATTAGTATTAAGGCCTGTATGTAGAAACTGATCTGTTTCTGGATAGTTGATGCTAAAGAATAATTTTCAGAGTTAAAAAAACAAGATTCTCAAAATAATAAACACATCAACGATTTTATTTAACTTACTAGTGCAGGAACCAGTAAGATTTTAGGACTAGTTCAAAAGATAATTTGAAAAAAAGATAACATATCTATCTGTACATCCTCTGATCCATCTACCTGTCCACAATCAGAAATGCTGAAATAAATTTGTAGCAGATACAAAACTAGTTAATATCCTAAAAGACTATAAAAATTAATGTTTTTCTTTCTACATGTATGTAAATCAGTTGTACCTCTACCAGGCAAAATCTGCTTGCTTTTCTATAGATAAGGGCCATTACATTGCTGTGTATTACCTACAAATTAACTTTCCTGCCCCTACAGAGCTGTGAAATTGGCCCAGTGGGTTCTCAAACTTTTTTGTTTCAGGATGCTTTGATCCTGTTAAGTATTGAAGACCCCAAAGAAATTTGTGTGTGTAATATATTAATTAGATTAGAATCAGAATTGAGAAACTTTAAAACTATTCTTTCATTTAAAAAAATAATGAAACCTATTTTAGGTTATCATCTGACTAATGGCTTCATCATGGGTATTGAAAGTTTTGGAAAATTTCACTGTGTACTTGTTGATAGAATGAGAGAGAAATGGCAAATAACATCTTGATATTATTATGAAAATAGTTTTGAACTCATAAACACCCTGACAGGGCCTGAGGCACTCCAGGCCTCCCCAAACGGCATTTTGAGAACCACTGGCCTATTTAAAAGGGAAAAAAAAAAAAAAAAAAAAAAAAAGGTCAAAGATAATCCCTGGAGGACCTGCTAGACCACAAATAGCATTCTACTGAAAAGATACCCAGTAATCTATTTTGCCTGTTTCTAAATCTTGGTTTTTTTCTTAACAGTAGTCCCTCCTTTGATAAAATATCATCCTGCCCAGCATGGGGCATTATCAAGGCTGTTTAGAAACTATTAAGTGAGAAACTTATTTTATTTTTTTATTATAAAATTAATACAGGTTATTATATGAAAAAATGGAAAAAAAATAGGAATTGCAAAGGGATAAGAGAAGTCTTAGCAAGGAGGCAAATAATGTTAACATTATGGGACTACATCTTTGAGAAGTTTGGGGGAAAAATTCTGTTTGTATATTACCTGTACTTTTTTGCATCCTTTCCCCAACCAAATATAGTCATAAGCATATTTCATGTTACCTAAACTTTTAAAAAAAAAATTGAAGTTAAAAACTGACACTCTTTTTATTGTGATAAAAAACACGTCATAGAGCCATCTTAACCCTTATTAAGTATATAGTTTGAGAGTGTTAAGTGTATTTACATTGTTGTGAAACGGATATCTAGAATCTTTAATCTTGCAGAACTGAAACACTACCACTTAAACAACTCCTCTTTGCATCCCCTCACACTTCCCTTTACCTCAGCCCCTGCTAACCTCCATTATACTCTCTTTATCTATTAATGTGGGTACTTTAGATACCTTATGTAAGTGGAATTCTACGGCATTCTTTTGTGTCTGGCTTATTTAGTTAGCATAATAAGGTCCTCAAGATTCATCCATTTTGTAGCATGTGCAGGATTTCCTGCCTTTTTTAAAGCTGTGTAGTATTTCATTGTATGTTTGTACCACATTCTGTTTATGCATTCAGCCATTGATGGACATGGGGGTTGCTTCCACTTCTTGGCTATTACAAGTAGTGATGCTATGAGCACGAGTGTGCAAAAATCTCTTTGAAACCAAGCTTTCAATTTTGGGGGATATACCCTGAGCTTGGAATATGGTAGTTCTTTTTCTTAATATTTTGAGAAGCTGCCATACTATTTTTTTTTTATATCCCTTGTACCATTTTACATTCCCACCAACAAAAGTGCACACATCCTCATTAACATTTTGGGCGTTTTGTGGTTATTTTTGTTGGTAAGCATCTGAATGAGTATGAGGTTCTTAAAACTCTTGATAAACTTCTAAGACGGCAGCATTTACTTCCTTTTATGTGTTGCATAGGGCAATCTTTTCCCGATGTTTTTCCATTAAAAACCATTTCAACATCATTTTTGTGTTTCAGGGGTTTTTTTTTGCTTCTCTTTTTTTTTTTTTTTTTTTTTTTTTTAGGATATATTCTTAGATACAAAATAAATGGGTCAAAGGGTCTATCATTTTTGAAGTTTTTTGTAAATACCACCTTAAGAAAGGTTTTGCCAGTTGACACTGAATCAAGGTATTAAAGCTTCTTTTCATTTCACACATGTTTATGTTGGGTATTATCTTAGAATTATCTGTGACTGAACAACTGGCAAATGCTGTCACATTGTATTTTAATTTGCATTTTAGATATTTGTTCAGTAGAACTTTTTTCTCCAGATCATTTGTATTTTTTTCCTTTCTCAAATGGCCTGCTTGTCCATTTACCTGTTTAAATCTCAGTGTTTTAAATAGATTGTACAAAATTAATTACCAATGCAAATATGAAGCTACCAGAACTTTACATAAATGTGGTAAACGATCATGGAAACCCTTAGAAGGAAACTTATGAGAGTTTCAGGCACATTTAAAATGAACTAAAATATTTATTTGTGATTAAGAGTCTCTGGCTGTAGATCTGCATAATTAGTTATCTTAACAAGCCCTTTCCTCATTATGTGAAGGAAAACCTTAGGTCAGCTTCTGTCATTTTATGGCTAATTTGCATTTCCTGGAGTTTGCCTCAGTTGTTTCTTAACTGTGCTTTTGCTGATGAGAGTGAGGCTCTGCTACAGAGAAGGCACTTCTAAAGGCAGAGAGGACAGGGACATGATCTGTAGTTTTTCCATTGGACTGAACATGTTTGGAAGAATAGGAGGTAGAACAATGAAATAATCCAAATATTATGAGGAGGGAGGCAGAAGTTTATATTAGAGTGGTTTATGGGATAAAAGAAATGTTATACCCAGTACTTTTTGTTTATAAATGGTATTGTAAAATAGATATTTGAATGCTTAGCTAAAATATTTAAGGCAATTTGCCTGTACAGCACTCAATATTACGAAAATGCAGTATTTAGCACAGACCGATTATTTTCATGTCAGTGTGTCATAAGTCCATATTGTAGGGGAAATGGATTTTCTCCTACCCTAAGTGCTCTAGGTCTGTTCTAATTTAAACAGAAAATAATCCTCTTCCAAGCAGAGAGAGACGTTCATGCTTTCAAACTAATTTCAGATGATTATGGTAACCTAGTGATAGAATATAATGCAGTGTCTACCAGCATACTTTAGAGAAGACAACTTAGTGTTACTATGGCTCTGTTCACGATATTTATTTGTTTGTTTATTTATTATTTATTTATTTCTGGGACTCTGTTTTGAGGCACTGTGGCTGTCTGTCTTCCTTTAAGAAGTAAATTGAAGAACGTATCCCATGGAGCTTTCTAGAAAGGCAAGTGTTGGCAGGTAGTACTCCCTGTGCATTTGAGAGACATGATCTGACCCAGTGGTGTAGAGACCTTTGAGAGGATTCTCTGGAGTAAGGGACCAAGATCCTGAGGAGAAGGCTCCTTTTGCATTCTCTCTGAAACATCACTTTATATCTTTCTTACCTGGAAGAGTGGCTATTTTTCCCCAGTGGATTTGTTAGTTCCTAGGCACCATTCAAATCGCAAATGGTTTGATTCGTTGTAAGAATCAACTGATAGACCAGAATTTCTAAGAGTACCAAATGCCTTAGTAAGTAGAGAATCAGATACTGTTCACACATTCTGTGGACAGATGACAACTCCAATGCAAAATGGACCATGACATATTTTATCTTAATCTTGATTTGCAGTGGTAAAATCTTATAGGAAACAGAATAGAGATTATAAAGTCTTATTCTGTGGCTGATAAAGTTCTGGATTAGTCAAACATACTTTTCTTATTAGTGGTAAAGAGTTCCATATTATTTTATGAATTTACTAAAATGATTTAAGAAATATAAAATGCTGCTCTGTAATTTCTTTTTTAAAGATTTTATTTATTTATTTATTTGACAGAGAAAGAGATCACAAGTAGGCAGAGAGGCAAGCAGAGAGAGAGAGAGGAGGAAGCAGGCTCCCTGCCGAGCAGAGAGCCCAATGCGGAGCTCAATCCCAGGACCCTGAGATCACGACCCAAGCTGAAGGCAGAGGCTCAACCCACTGAGCCACCTAGGCACCCCTGCTCTGTCATTTTTTGATCTAGCCAGTCCCTGATAACTCTTATTATAAGAGTTTTAGGTAGAATATATGACTGATGGAGTCACATTTTGTAACTTTATGTAGGTTTCATTATTTAAAGGGACTGGTCCTAAGTAGGTCAAGCTTTGACAGTTTGTAAAATATAACATCATTAATTTTCTACTGAGATTGGCAACTATTATTTGGTTTGTTTATTTATTATTTGGTTTAAGAACTGAGATTCTTAAATGTGTAATTTACCTTCTATTGAGGAGACATTTTTATTTGATTTGATTACTGTTCTTGTTAAAAAAGATTTTATTCTTTTAAGTATTCTCTATACCCAATATTTGGCTTGAACTCACAACCCCGAATCAAGAGTTGCATGCTATGTTGACTGACCCAGCCAGGTGCCCCTTGAAGAAACCTTTCTAATAACCTTGGCTTAAAAGGGACAAAGTATAGGTCCATTTTATGGCAACAACGCTAGAGTTTATTTATTAGTACAATCATCTAGTTGAGAGGCATGAATTTTTTTGAAGTGAAAAAATTTTTTTATAGTATCGAATAGAAAGCCCTTCTATTGTATTAGGAGAACTAATACAAGTAATTAAATCAAGATTTCATACCACACATTATTACAGCTCATGTTGTAGAAAACTCTCTGTAGGGGAATGCAGACTCTTTTGCCTACTGTCTGCTTGTGTGACTTTGGCCAACATTCTCTTGGGCTTCAGTTTCCTCAGAAGTAAAATGGCGAGGCTTGAATTAGCTCACCAGTTCTGTGACAGTTCTGTTGTCTCTAGTGGTTTTGAAGAGTCTAGCATTCCCTGTCTTGAGTTGACCCTGAGTATTCTGCATCAGAAGTCAGGATTGACTCCTTTTTAGAGCTAACAAATTGTTATGTGGGATAAGTAATTTGCCTAGTAATACATTTAGTATAATGATAGAATCAGAGAGTTCAGGTCTCCACTAATCTCTTAGATGCCTATTTGACACAGTCTGTCACATACCCATGTCCTTACCTCCACTTCCTATCCCCTACACAGCTGTGGCAGACATGTTTACCTCATGCTTATCTAATGTGACATTTCTTTCCTACTCAGCCTGGACATGGCCTCAGAGCCCTTCCTGAAGCAATATTCTAATAAGCACAACTAATAGACAATGAAATCTAACCAGTTTGACATGATAGGTAGTAGAATCTTTAAAATAAAAAGGTCACTGAAGGTCACTGTTTTTTGTTTTTTGTTTTTTTGTTTTTAAGGAGATTTACTTGTTTGATTCAAGTGGAATATTATGGCTTTCTCTTTAGCAGGGGTTCCCAATGTGATGATTCCTTTTAATTTAAAAAACTTCTGGATTCCCACATGACCATGAACTCAGTAACCCTTTAAATGAGTTTGTTTCGTTAGTCCCAACACATAGATTCACTTGGAAAAATGAGCATGCATATCTGTTTGAGACATTTACATGTTTATGAATTATTACCTTTGTCCCTCCCCACCCCATCCCCACCCATCAAGAGTTAGGCATTAGAAACTGTTACTCTACCACTTTGTCTTTTGTCTTTTTTTTTCTTGGTTTCAATTTAAGTATATTTTTTCAAGATTTTGTTCATGAGAGAGAATAAGAGAGAGAGAGAGAGAGCACAAGCAGGGGGAGGGGCAAAAGGAGAGGGAGTAGCAGACTCCCTGCCAAGCAGGGCGCCATGCCAGGACTCTGGGATCATGACCTGAGCTGAAGGCAGACACTTAACTGACTGAGCCACCTCTGGGGCCTCTCAGTTTAAATTTTTAAAGTAGGATTGAGGTTTTTTTTTTTTTTTTAGCGATCTCATCAATTGTTTTATACTATGTACCATGGAGTCCCAATTCCAGGAGGTGCCTTGGGGAGAGTCCGCCATCTCCACACCCCTTCCAGCTCTAACCCGCTTGTTTACTTAAAACTTCTATATATTGGGATCCTCCATGGGATTTCATTTGGATGAAGGGTTTCACAGCTTAAAAAAAAAATTGAAACACCCTCATAATCTCATGTTCCCATTTTACACAGAGTGTTTTGGAGTTACCCTGTAAACGCTGGAGCCAGGATGAGGACCCCGATTGTCCCACTTGCAGGCCACTCTTCATCCCCCTGCGGGAGCTGCTATTCATAGGAGCAGTGGAGGTTGTAAACTGACACCACTGCCCGCTGGGAGTGGAGCACATACTTATATGGAAAGAAAAATTGTTTACATTGTAATACCAGGGGAGGGACAAATTCTCTTTCCACCCTTGAATACAAGGTTATGTGGTATACATATTTGTAAATGTTTGTCTTGTTTGGGTGTGGGCTTCTCTAACTATTTGGGGTGGGTGGAGGGATGGTGGAGCTTTTTTTTTTTTTTTTAATGTTATTTTAAAACAGTGAAGAGCGATGTGGTAAGCAGAAGATTTGCTTCCCTTCTCTCTTCTTCCAGTGCTGTGCTCCTTCCCTGCTGTGTTTGGGGGGCATGCTTTACCTTGTCCTGATTTTAAGCACTGTCCAAGCAGAGTCTTTGGTATCTTTCCTAGATTTTTGCCATCAATCAAAGGACAGCCTAAGTTCAGGGCTCATTTTTCTGCAGTGGTCCTCTTCCATGATCAAATCAACATGCCATAGAGATACCAGCCACATAGGCTGCTTAACATACCCGACCTGGGCTACGCTTTTCGGTCTGGGGTATTAGCGCAAAGCTGAAAGTTCCCCTGAAGCCCGCCATGATTTCTAGGAGTTGCTGTCCTTGTTGACCTTGGCTGTTTAGGGCTGTCAGCCATCCAGGTTAACTGGAATGAGTGTCTGGTGACTGATGGCCATGCTGACTGCTCCCGCAGATCCCCGACAGGCCTCTTGCTTCTTCACCCACCCAGGAAGATCCTCACCTCTCTTATGGAGACGCTTTTCTTTTCACTGCGGCAACGCCAAATGCCTCACTTGGGCCAGTAGTTTCAACCTCTTCCTTTCCCATATGTTTCAGTAGATACAATGATGGGAAAGGGAAAGGACTTTCTCTGGCCTGGCTCACTTTTTACTGAAGCAGTGGAGCGAAAAGTTAGGAAAGAAAGGGAAGAGAAAAAAAAAGGAACATAAGAGAATGTTCCATGGAAAACCGGCTATTAGGTAATTAAGCAGTAGTTTTTGCTCCTAATCGTAAAGCTGAGAGGTAGAGGAAATTTGGGGAACTTCATGAAAGACTTTCCATGAAATTCCAGTAGGAGTTTCTTGCCATTTTCCACATGGCAATTGCAACAACTGTCTGCTGCCTCTTTCTCTCGTCCATTAGCTCTCCAACAGTCTCTCTTCTTTCAGAATGAATTAGGATGGCAAATTACAGGTTCTCTTTGTCCACTAAGGAGAGACTCTGAGAGCTTTAGTGACTTTAGCACATCACCCTCAGTGCTGCTCTAGAGAAAGACTGTCCAAGTTCCCTTCCAGGGCAGAAGCTTCGTGAGTCACTCAAGTTTGAAGGGCCCTTCAAGTGTGTATGGACTTAAGTTGCTAGGAATATTTCACTAACGGTAACTTAAGTGTTCTTCCAGAGGCAAGTAAAGAACCGGGAGGTGTTAAAATGTCCACGCTCATCTCCTTGTCATTGGAATTATTGATTAGTTTGCCATAATTCAACCAGAGTGACTGGTAAAAAGGGTGAGAGTATTATCACAAGGATTATTCCTCAGAACCTTTTTTTTAAAGGCATCCCTAGAAGGGCACCTGGGCGGCTCAATTGCTTCAGTGTGAGTGAGACTCATGATTTCGGCTGGGGGGCGATCTCAGGGTCCTGGGATCCAGGCCTGGGGCTCATGCTGGATGTGGAACCTGCTTCAGATTCTCTCTCCCACTCTCTGTGCTCCACCTCCCCCAACCCTGCATCTGTGTAATCTCTCTTAAAAAAAATAAATGAATAAAAGGCATCTCTAGAAATCTGAGTAAGATCTATACTCTAGTTAACTGTAATGCGTCAGTATTAATTTCCTGGTTTTGAGAATGTATCATAGTTACAGAAGATACTACCAGTGAGGGAAGCAGGGAATTTTTCTGTACGTTTTGTTTTGTTTTGTGAGTGTGGGGTTTTGTTTTTTTTTTTTTTTTGCAATTTCTTATAGTCTGTGGTTATGACAAGGTAAGGGAAAAAAAAAAAGAAAAACCTTGAGAACAATTATCCTTCCAGGTAAGACATTTCAGGTCTGACTTCGTTTCCTTCTTAATTTCCATCCTTGCTTCCTCCTTTCCTACTTTCCTCTATTGATAAGATATATTTCACATATGTAAGTCATGTGTTTTAAGTAAATTTGTTTTTTTCCCTGTTCATGGGCTTATTCGGAGTTGTGCAATCATCCCTACCATCTAATCCTTGAACATTCTCTTTATTTTCAATTGTTTAAAGTCTACGGCCATACCACCCTGAACGCACCTGATCTCGTCAATGGTTTAAAAAAGTTTTGTATTTACTTAAGTAATTTCAACACCCAACATGGGGCTCAAACTCACGACTCTAAGATCAAGAGTTGCATGCTTTTCTGACTGAGCCAACGAAGCACCCCTAATCCTAGAACATATTCAGCTCTCCAGAAAGGAACTTCATAGGCATTAGCAATCATCCATGACTACCGTCGTCCTCCTCGTCCTCCCATCCTCACTCTCATCCCCATCTCCATCCCAGGCAGCCATGAATCTGCTTTCTCTGTGTGGATTGTCCTGTTCTGGGCATTTAATGTAAATGGAGTGATACAATATGTGGCATTCTGTGATGGGACAATATGTGGCATTCTGTGATGGGACAATATGTGGCATTCTGTGATGGGCTTCTTTCACTTACAACTTGTTTTCAAAAGTTCATCTGTGTCATAGCATGTATCAGTACAATAGTTCTTTTTTTTGTTGCCAAATAATATTTCATTTTATGGATATACCACATTTTGTTTATTTGTGGAGATTTTGGTCATTTCCATTGTTTTGTTATTATGAAAAATGCTGCTATCACTATTGTGTACAAGTTTTTGCGTGAACATATGTTTTCAGTTTTCTTGGGTAAATATCTAAGTATAGAATTGCTGGGTCATATGGAGACTCTACGTTTAACATTTGAGGAACTGCCAAATTGTTTTCTGAAGTGGCTGTACCGTTTTATATTTCCATCAGCAATGAATGAGGGTTCCAATTTCTTTACATCTCAGGTGTTTCTTAAATACCATATTTTTGTTGTGTTTGCAGAATGCTTCCTCTTGTCTTTGTGGATATGGGATCAGGGAGATGAGTGATAATTTTGGAGGAAATGAAACAAATGAAAATGAAATAAATTATTTTCAGATTGGCTCAGTGTAGTTCTGGAAACCTTTCAGCCCTGAGCCTACAAACCTTCCTGTTTGACTGGATATGACATTACCAGGAATTTTACTTTCCTGCTTTTATTCTCCCTAAGGAGAAAAAAGAAATATGTCTTTTCCTCAGCTAGACATGGAGGGTTCAAACAAACATAAAAGACCCCTGAGTTATTAACAATTCCACGGGAACATGTACTTGGTTTATGCCCAGAATAGTTTCTCTCCAATCACTCTCTTGGTGCTTCCTCTGTGCAGCTCTCCACCAGAGCGTAACATAAGAGCTGAATCAAGGTTTGTTCAGTCGGTGTTTGGAAAAGAGACGGTGACTGGATGCTGGTCAGCTGGCTCAGGGCCGCCAGCAGGCCTGGCCTAGACCATGCTTTCTGCAGGCCGCAGCGTCTCAGGCTTATTACAGGCCTGCACGCGGCAGTGGTTGCGTGTACCACATTCATAATCCACCATGGCCTTGAACAGGCAAGTTCAGAGATCCTGGAAATGGCCCAGGGCACCAGCCAAAGGCAAGATCCCAGATCCTTTGCTCTGTGTGGGACCTGGGGAGTAGGCAGGGAAGGGAACAATGAGAAATGGAGAAATGAATTGTCATTTCTTCGTCCTGGTGCATAGATCTAACTCCCACTACCTTCTGGCCACTCTCAGTTACTTTGGGTTATGTATTGGCAGTGAGCAGTCAGATTACTGTAGCGGAGAAGGCCTGCCTCTGATGATTCCTCTTTTCCCATTCCCTCATTTTTATTCTCGCCGGATAGAACTTTATGAATGATGTTTGCGAGCATAGATGCCTCTAGATTTTCATTCCTACACCCAGTGTGAGCCTCTTTCACTCGTCTTGTGACACAGGGAGGGTCTGGAAGGTGAGTGTTGGTCCCTGGGGCTTTGCCAACCCTGTTTTAGCTGGTCTGCTCCTCTGAGCACTGTCTAGTCATACCTCCTGTGACTTGCCAGAATCCCTCCCTGAAATGACCTACTCAAATCAGGACAGGACCTCATGTTCCTATCTGCTCTCCATTAAGAACTGCACATCTCAGGCACATACGTTCAGGTCCTGTGTTAGCTCTATCAAGTCAGTATCTTGCTTTCATTATTAAAAATGAGGTTGGCCTTGTGAGTGTGTGTGAGTGGGTGATTTTTGGACAGCTGCCTATTTATTACATCCCTGCAGATTGCCTATGCATTTTATTATGCTTGTATGTCCTAGATTAGGCCCCCTCAAAAAAAGGTTTTAAGTCAGCTAATTCAAGGGTCAATATCACATCACTGTGAAGTATTTATTGGTAAACTTTAGAGTAGCAGTTGATGTGTTTTTTGTTAGCTGTGCCTCTATGTAATTTCTGTAATAATCTGTGTATTTGGCTTAATTACTTTTATTGGAACTGCAAAGAGTTGAATTCTAAATATATACACATACATTTCTTTTGACTTCTTATGGTCCAGCCATGCTTTGACTGGATTGAGAGTTCATAATGCCTTCCCATACTCCCTCCAAATTGGAGTTTCCTACAGTTTAAACATTTTTTGAACAGACCTTTGTTCATCTGACATTTTTGGGAGAAGGAGAACTGTCTGAAAAAGGCTGGTTCTCCTGCGGGTGGGGCTTAATCTGTACCTGTGCCTTTTTTGTCACCGGCCACGGTGAACTCAAAGAGGCAGCCTGTCTGACCTGCCGGGTCTCAGGCCTTGCTTCCTGTGAGTGTCTGTTAACTGATTTCTGAGGCATCAGTCACCGTAACACTTCATACAGCTACCTTCAACTTGAGTACCGGAGTGGATTTACCTACATTACAGTTTCTTCAATATAAGACCAGTATTATTTGATAAAGGAAAATCATCCTCTCATCTCTTTGTGATATTTTCACCTTTAATGGACTTCTGAGTATATCAGTGTGGTTTGTGACTGACACTACGAGAAGTCTGAGATTTGATTCTTCTAAATAAAACATGCCCTATGCAGTCCAAAATGGTCGCAACTAGCCATCTGGGGCATTTAAATTATAATTAGTTAAAATTAAAAAGTTGAGGGGCGCCTGGGTGGCTCAGTGGGTTAAAGCCTCTGCCTTCGGCTCAGGTCATGATCCCAGGGTCCTGGGATCGAGCCCCGCATCGGGCTCTCTGCTTGGCGGGGAGCCTGCTTCCTCCTCCTCCTCTCTTTGCCTGCCTCTCTGCCTACTTGTGATCTCTATCTGTCAAATAAAATAAATAAAATCTTTAAAAAAAATAAAATTAAAAAGTTGAGTTTGTCATTCTTACTAGCCACATTTCAGACCTTCGTTAGCCACATTTGGCTGGTGGCTATTCTCCTGGACTGTGCAGAGATAGAGCGTGTCAGCACGGACTAGGGTGATTCTAAACTTATCTCTGTCCCATAAGGTCCAAGCTAGACATTAACCACAGCAAAGAGAAAGCTTTGCTTAGGTGAATTTAAGTGCTGGTAAATTGCTGCTGTCTATTCCTAGCCTAAATGAGAGAAGTAACAGGATGTGTCATTCATGCTTCAGTTGTTTCTGGGCAGTGTTTCCTTGCTGTGGTTCAGTTTCCAAAGGGCTATGAATGTCCAGTAATCAGAATCGCTCATATTCCAATGCATGTTAGACATTCTGAAACAGTATAAATAATTACTATCTACATCCCTTCCATTAGAACTGGTACTTCTAGAGGCACCTGGCTGGCTCAGTCTGTAGAGCATGGGACCCTTGATTTCTGGGTTGTAAGTTTGAGCCCCACATTCAGTATAGAGATTACTTTAAAATAACATCTTTAATTAATTAATTAATTAATATAACATCCTTAAAACAAGCAAACAAACAAACAAAAAACCTGATACCTCTAATTTCATCATCCAGGAGTGAGATGAGGGTAAAGTAAAATTTTACTTGACTTTTGGGAGGTTAGGTTTCATTTTGGTTTAAATTTATGTCTATTGACTTTTAGTTCTTTGGAGTTACTTTTAAGACTGGATATTTGTTAACTATATTTATCTACCTTGAAATTTGTATTCACAAGTTATAAATTTATGAACAGAAGAATTAGGCGCAAGTCTTCTACTCCCTCACCCTACCACAAGTGACTATTAAATTGGTGCTTTTGTGTAACTGACATCCAAGGACTGACTACATCCATGCCATAGAACATAGGCACACAATGTGTAAGCTCTCCAGGAAGGTTCTGGTAAGTGGACAGAGGAGTGGCAGTTAACTGAAAGACCTTTCCTAGCCAATGTAAGCATTCTTTCTTTAACTTCAATATCTTGAATAATTCTCAGTGGCTTAAGAATATATAATTGTGTTCTTTCTAATGTGGGCATTTGGTGATGATGGTGTGTACATCAAAATTATATCTAAATTCCTCTTAGGTGAAGGGTGTGATACTGAAGAGAAATTTAACACTCTCTCTTGCCAGAACCCACCCTCTCTCCAACACCATCAGTATTCTATTTTCAGAAACCTTGTAAGTGAGGTTGTATGAAAATTTTTTTTAATAAATAATATTTTCCTGGGGGCTGGAAAAAACTCCATAGCAATTAGCCAGTTGTTGGCATAACCACCTGGGGAAACCATTGCCATGCTGTGCTATGAGTATCCTGGTTCTTGTTCTCTGCTGTCTTCTGGGACAGGCAAGAGGACTTTTTATTCTTGTTCAGCACTTCAAGAAGCAGCTTTTATATTCTCTATTTCATGAACAATCACTCATTTTCTTTATTCTTTTATTATGTTTCACGCCTGCTTAGAGTTGGTAGTGCCTTTTTTTTTAAGCCCATGGTAAATTTATATGTAAACTCTGATAAAATACTCTGTCCTCCAAGAGTAAAACCTGGGATAAAGTCTAGAAAATTGGAATTTCTGCCTTTCAGAACTGGATTTTAGGTCTAGTAAAAAATTAGTGTCAATGTCTTTCAGATGTTCATGAACATATAAACACATCATGTTTAGTTTGAACATGAACTTGGCTCTCATGTGTTCTGATTCATTGAGTGCTTACTCTGGCTTCTTGTTCTCAAGGTCCTGCTTCTCTAGTATTCCTTAGGTGTCCGCTCCTCTGCCTCAGGGACTGTTGTACTACATCTAGCCATGCTTTTATTAATTTTTAACTGTGATTTAATATCTTGCTCCAAATGCATACATTTGCCTTGGCTGGGTGCTAGCCATAGATTGTCTTTGGACCCAAGTGTGATTCCCGCTATGGAGGTAACTGCTTTTTGAAAAACACATTTTCCGGAATGGCATCTATATTACTCATCTTTGAGCCACATTGAAAAGTATTGTCTTGGATTTAGTTCTTGATTTTAAGCATTTGATCCACATTTCAAGGCCTCTCCTTCTGTGATTTTGTTTTACCAGAAGCTTTTGGCAGGAGATAGAATGATCTGGGGGAGAGATCCATGGAAGTCAGGGAATCGATAGCTCCGTTCTCTGGACATCATGGAACTTAACTAAAATTTTAAGCTCCTGAAAGGCAAGGGCAGTATATGTACTACCTGTACTTAATCTATAAGTATTTAATTTATAGTACTTAACTATAATTGGCTGATTAACTCTAGAGCAAACATGCTCAGTGTGGTTTTCTTTAATTTGTTTTTCATTTTCGTTAACATTTAAGTTGCTAAAATTGAATATTCTATATTAAAGATGTTTGCCTAGTTTTGAACAATGATCTGGTCTATTACATGGTTTCTTTATTAAGCACACTCATTGTTTCCAATTATACTTACTGTTAGTCTATTAATGATAATTAATACTTTTATGATGAAGTCAAAAATCTAATATAGTTAATGAAGCAACCCTGATGAAGCCGTTTTTTCCTCTAACACAGAATAGGACTTGGCTGTCTCATTCTTTGCCATTCATTGCTTCCCCTCTCCACCTTATTCCACAGATTTGCTTAGCCTCATTTCTTTCATTACCAGTGAGGACCACCGAGACTAAATGTAGTGGCTTTAGGATTCTGGATTCGTCGTGGTATGCAGGAGAGTGCGGTGTTCGGTGGGCAGACATCTGGGTTTGAGCCTGTCGTGGGCCAGCTTCATAGAGAAGCCACCAAGTAGGACCAATAGCGCTACTTCCTTATTCTTTTTCTTTTAGCTGATGCATCAGAATTATTTTGATTGTAAGCAAGAGAAACTAAATTTAAACAAAAAAGGAAAAAAATGTTGCCTGAAGAATATGAGGTGGCTGTAAAAAAAAAAAAAAAAGAAAAAGAAAAAGAAAAAAGAAAGGATGAATACCCAAGTTTTGTAGAACCATAAGTGACTCTTAATCTCACAAAACAAACTGAGGGTTGATGGGGGGAATGTTTATAAAGCTGTAAAAAAAAAAAAGAAAAAAAGAATACGAGGTGGGCCTTGTACCTATAAGAAAGGTGGAGAGCATTGGTACTTCTAGAGACTTAGAATTCCAAGGAGAAAGTCTGCTTGCCTATCCTAGGTCTTTGTTTAGCATTGGCACATTTTTGGCATGGTTGGAGGGGTAGGGAGTGTGACCCCAAGCGTGCAAGGAATAGGGGTAGGTGATTCCCTGTAAAATCCATATGCTAGGCAGGAAAAAACAATACTAGATTTCAACAGGATTCTCAGTTCTCTGAAATGGTGGGCAGGGGCTGCTTAACATGATTTTAACCATGTATCTGCCAGCTTGGGTTAAACCCCCCTTTTGCTAACGAGAGAAATAGAAGTTGAGAGAGATCAAAGAAAGAAGTATCGTCAGTAGATTGGGAGGCATTGTCCTAAAAATACAATATGGGACACTTCCCCTAAAATCTAGGAGTGGGCCTTGGTACTCAATAGCCATAACGTCCCTGGATCATTTTCAGGGGCACCGTGTGTCACCGTGTGGGTGGTGCTGCCCAGCTCCACTAACAGAAAGTACAGTGTGAGTGGTGCCCCAGAGTTATACAAAGTCATGGTCTCTATTCAGGTTTCTGTCTGATTCTTCTCTCACTTCTATATTTTCATAAAAAGTGTTCAGCGTAGGTCCACTGTTTCCAGTTAAACAGCTAACTACTCTTGAGTCAAAATACTCAGTTCTCCATGGTTTAATACATGGTATGCCTTTAAAATAATTCTCTTATGTTCTAATTTTAGCTTCTGATTCTTTATACAGACTCTATTGCAAATACAGTGGGTACTTTAGAAAGTGAACCACCATACAGAAATGGGTTTACATATGAGCAGGAAAGGTGTGGTGTACCTTTCATTTCCTTCCTTCTGTCCCACACTCCTGAAAATGTGCTTTCAGTGAAAGAAGGGCAAGTCTCCAACTCTCATTCCATTATAGACTACCTATGTAGGTCACCTTCTTGTTTTCTTACATTGTTTAGCTGAGACAACTGGCCATGAGATTATGAGAACTACGTTTGTGTGAAGATCCTAAAGGACTTGTTTGGGATGGCTAGGTGTCAGAAGTGTGATTTGCAAGTTTAATTTGTCACAACTCTGAACATCCCTGTAAGTGTTCATTCTATGTTGCATAAAGTAAGCAAAAGAAGGGGCGGGTGTTCAGATGTGGGCCTGGATTTTTGAGACAGGTTATCTGTAACCACATCCTTGTGTAGATTTCCATGGCATCCCAGACCAGATCTGGTGCTCCTAAACATGATTAGGAAAAATTGTTTGCCCTATAAGTTCCTACACTAAAACTTGACTCTTCTTGAGGGCAGGGATAGGTTCTTGTTTTCTGTCCTACCATCACTGCTGGGCACCCATGTGCATGCCCAGGACTATTGAATGAGTGGTACTTATAGCTCCAAAGGCAGGCTGTCACAGTGTACTTGGTGACTTCTTAGGCCCAGTCACTACCACCAAGCTCTGTCTTTGTTTTGTACTGAAGTAATCAAGGTGGGACTATTGTTCCCATGTGACCAAAGGGACATACTCTTATGCCTAATCTGCTCTTATATAGTGAAAAGGGATCCTTTGGTAATCCATTTCTTTCATTTTTGCACTACCATTGTAGTTCTATAATTCTAAGTAGTGTGGCAAAAAGAAGTAAGGCTGTCTTTTTCTACCTTCCATTGGGGAAAGATTGACCTCAGCTGGATGCGGTGTGGAGCATAGAATCTGTTTACTAGTAGATACCCTTTAAATATTTTTTGAAGAAGTGCTGAAATTATATATGTCAACCGGTAAGTTGTGTGTTTTGGTTTTTCTTAACATCACTTTTTTTTGTTTGTTTGATTAATTTTAAGGGGGGGAAAATGCCCTAGGCAGTGATACTGAAATCTTTTAAATTTGTGACATGACAGGAAAATGTAACCACAGTGTCAACATTCTGTCATCTTTTATTCATCTTTCTTTATGGAAAAAAAAAATTACAGTGGTTCTCACACAATTCCAAGGATTTAATGTTTCCCATGATATAAGTTAGATATTAAGATGTTTTACCTAAGGATAGTATCATCTTCTCATAAAATTTAGAAATGACATTCTTGCCCATTATTTTCCTTTGTGTTCCTCTGCTCCCAAGAAAACTAAAGGAAGGAGAAATTGATTTTTTACTACTGGTTGAATATGGTTTAGAGCCTCACTTGACTTGATAATATCTGGAAAATCACTTAATTCAAACTGTTTTGTCTTCCCACACATTTCAAATGAACACTAACAGGAAAACACCTCTGTAAAAGCAGAAGGGTTATTTTTAGATTGTGCTCCTATATTTGGGCTTCATTACTCAGATTTTTTCCCCCTAGGGTCAGGGTCATATTTATGTGTGCTGTGCTTGATGGCTTTTCCTTACTCTTGTCTATACTCCAGAACCACCTGGAGGCCAGCACACTCAGTACACATGTCATTTGGTAATCTGAATAAATCCTGTCTTCCTTGCCTGCCTTTTCCCACTGTCCTTCCCCTAAGTGTTGTAGATCAAAAGGTCACTTTGTTTTCGACTCCACTCTGGTTTTAAGTAATTCATTTCTTCTCGTTACAAATGGCAATGCGTTGGTAGAATGAATATTCTCCATTTTTCTCCTCTGAATTCTAAAACACCTTAATTTTTATTGATTTTTTAAAAGTTCTGTTATATTTAGAAAATGTTAGAGGAGTCATCTAATAAGATTTTTTTTTAAAATGAAGGTTGGATTATGAGTATTGTAGCTGTGATGAGCCAGCAAGTATTGAAACTAAGAAGCATTTATTAGTGGACTGATTTGAAAAATTCCTCCCAGGGTATTTCTTTGGTTTATGCCATTTTGTCACTTGACACGTCAGCTTGACACGTCAGCTGTGGCAGTTACTGATTTAGCATGTTTAGTAATGGCACTTTTGGTTCTCACTGAGCAGAGGATGCTTTCTGTAGTTTGTTTTCCATTATATTTGGAAGAAATCTTCCTGACACCAGTGTATCATTTAGCTTTTGATTTTGGTGAGTTGTAGGTTTGATTTTTGTAAATTTGATTTTGAAACTCACTTTACATGGCTCCAAAGGGAGGTTAAACCAAGAATACAAAACATGCAAATAAGATGAAAAGGAAGACCCATGTTTACTTGTGACCACTCCTGGCTCTTTGTATATTCATTCTGTTCTCAATTTGAAGTAAATAAAATAGAAAGATTTCAATTTTTTTTTTTAACCTTATAATGGGTCAACAGTAATAGTCATAGGTTCTAGAAAGTTGGTAAGAGTAAGTTTGCATAAAAGCTGCTTGATTAAACTTCTTGGTTAAAACTCAAAGGAAGGAGGCTTAACCCCACCATGTGGGTCAGCTTCTGTTCTTAGAAAATCCTCAGAGACCCTTCAGCAAAGCCATGGCTCTGGATGGTGGTTTCCATCCTGAGGGGTGGCCATGACTACTTTCCTGCCAATAAATAGTTCACTGGGTTGAAATGAATGCCAAATAAGTTTCTGTCCCCAACCCCCATTTTAATAGTAGAATATATGAGATAATGGAACAGCAGTGGGGTAAATTCAGTGCTGTCAGCTTACTGGTATAAAAGCCTTAGTGATTTAGAAATTTAAGGCCCATCATTAACTCTCTTTCCCTTGCAAATGGAATTTCAGCTGAGATGTAGATGAGGCAAACCACATGACAAATCCATTATTTCTCTGTGAAAAAGCAGGTATCTGGATGGGCCTTTTACAACTTCCTTACAAATAGGTCCCCAGTGAGACCATAGTGGAACTAGACTTAGGTAGCCTTTGTCAATTGGAAGTCTGACTGGGGCAGTACAGTAACTGGTATGACTGGAAGCAAAAGCAAGCACGGTGGTGGTGATGACAAAGATGACGACATGGGGTTGAGAGGACTTTTTTTCTAAATAAGGGTCCCTTACCCAGGGAGGTAGCAGTGTTCCATGGGGTAACATGGAGCCTCTTCCTGGGCCTGCGTTTCTTTCTATTCAAGCAAATACACATTTACAAAACACAACAGATATTAAATTGACCAGAGACTCCAAGTCATGTGAATTTAAGCAGCATTATTCTATGACATGTGGGACTCCTTCCATCATCCTGTTGACAGAATTAAAAGTTTTTTTCTCTTAAACAGCTGTACACTTGCTGTCAGCATGTCTTTTGCTGTTTATAGTGATGTTGAGGTTAAGACAGATCAAATTTAAATGTTCCTATCAGGTAGGTAATATGACCTAGCATAGGAAGGAAAGCAGTCGTTCATTTTGCATATTAAATACACAAGAACATTCATTTCCATTTATCTCCCATTTTTCTTTGGACATGTGGCTCACTATCTTCTATTTCCCAGTTTTGATGGAAATGCAAGCCCAATAATTATTTACCTTCCTCCTAATTCTTCTATGAGGAAAAAAAATAAAGAGCAAACAATAATGATGAAAAATGGCAGCTGACTCCTAGCCTTGGTGTTGGAAGAAGAGTAGGCAGTGCTGGGACGATGGCAGACTGTGCATCAAATTGTCATTGCTTGGGAATGAAAGTTCTGTGTTAATAAGATGTCCAACTACTAGGCAATTAATAAAACTACATTTTAAGACATTATTTTTTAAAGAGACTGTTTGGTCTAGTGGTTAAGAGTTTGGTCTGGAACCAGACGGCCAGAGTTCAAATCTCAGTTGCACCATTTATCCACTACGTGACCTTGAGCAATCTTTGAATCTCAGAGCCTCGCTGTAAAACAGGGCCAATAATAAAAAGCACATCATAGGACTTGATGAGATAGTCCATTAGAATAACTCAGTGTCTGGCATATAGTAAGTGCTTAACAAACATTAGCTGCTACTATATTATTAGCACTGAGTAGGTCTAAGACAATGTGTTGGTGGACCATCGATATGCAGCTTCTGTTGCATATAGACTTTGGAGCCAGCCAGTTTTGGATCTAAGTGCTGCTATTTACTAAATGAGTATTTTTGGGCAAATTATATAATTCCTATGGGCATTTGTTTCCAATCAATTTTTAAGTATGGCAAAATAGGACCCACGTCTGAGTTTAAGAGGATTCAGTAAAGTAAAGCATGTAAAGTGATTGGTGCATTTGATTAGTATATTATTTATTGAGCACCTAGTAAAGTGTCCATCAGCCTGAAGGTTACTACTATTTTATCCCTGCTTTACAGGGGAGGAAACGGATTCTTTTGGGAAGTTGTGTGCTGGCTTTTCTCTGGCTTTGCTGTTGCTTGAAGGTTCATCCTTCAACATATTTTTCAACATTGATCTTCTCTAGCAGTTCAAGCCTGCTTATAAACATCCATACCATATCTGTCCTCACACAGTGTTCACCGATGAGCGGGCCTTGTCCTGCAGATCTGCGCATTGTCACGTCTTAGTGAAGGACAGTTGGTTGTCATACCTCCAGAATATCTTGTAACTACTCATTCTCCTAAATGTAGTTTTGAGGGCGCCTGGGTGGCTCAGTGGGTTAAGCAGCTGCCTTCGGCTCAGGTCATGATCTCAGGGTCCTGGGATCGAGTCCCGCATCGGGCTCTGCTCAGCAAGAAGCCTGCTTCCCTCTCTCTCTCTGCCTGCCTCTCTGTCTACTTGTGATCTCTCTCTGTCAAATAAGTAAATAAAATCTTAAAAAAAAAAATAAATGTAGTTTTGACTAAGAGTCATGGTTTTATCAGAGCACCTGTATCTTGGCCTTTCTTCTGAATGCCCTTGACTTCTTTTACATGTTGAAATTTTCTGCAGTGAAACAGTCCTCCGTTTACTCTAGAGATGGCAAATCAAGCAATATGATGTATCTTTCCTGGCTTTCAAGGAATATTACACTTTGTCCAAACCAGCCAACTCCTTTAAAAGATTTCTGGTGGACATGCACACAGTTGGTTCTTGGAGGTGGCGAGGAAACAGACCTTATTTCATTGAATGAATAGCCTAGCAGACTTAGGAAAATAGGCTTAATTATGCTTAATAACGGGAAATTCTCTTTCTTAAAAAAAAATCTCATTTGAGATGGTCACTTTATGTCTTTCCAATGAGTGGAGTAGTCAGGCTTTTTTGGGAGGGGGGTTGTGCAGGGAGAAGAGGGTAATTACTTACTTAGAAACTGTCTCTTAACAAAGTGTTCTTTCTTGGGCTCCTAGGCATTTGAGCTTCAGGTAATTTTCAGCAGCTCAAAAGGAAGAAGCTGTGGCAAAATGAAGCTGCCAAAGCAATCCTTATACTATGATTAGATTTTTAAAAATTAGTAGTGTTTTTTAATAGCTAAAGAACTGGCGATGGAAGTTTACTAGAATCATGATTTTGCTTATTACTCATCACACATGGTCTGGCCCTTGCTGACCCCTTGACCTTACTACCTTGTGCCTCTTTTTCTTGTCCACTGTGCTTCAGGTACCTTAGTCACCTTTTTGTTTCTTGAGCAGGCCTAGCATTTCTTTCCCTTGAGCCTTTGGTATTCCTTGTGCCTGGGTAATCTTTAGGTCTTTGTATGTCTGGCTTTTCATCATTCAAATGTCCATTCCAGTGTCATCTCCTGAGCTGTCATCCTCATGATTTTGCATCTCCTGAAGAATTACTACCCCTTCAGAGTCCTTGCCTTCTCTCTCCAAATACCCTGTTTTATCTATCTGGAATTACAATAGTTATGTTTGTCTGTCTCCTCTAAGATAAGACCTTCATGAAGACGGGGGCTTCATCTTTCCAGTTCATTAATGGGTCTCCATCCCCTAGAACAGTTTCCAAAGATAAATTAATATATGCTGTATCTATATTTGTTAAATGAATGAATTTATTTTGAATGTAAGTGTTTTTGAAAACATTCCCCAAACACTTGTGTGTGTACTTAATATAGACCAGAGGTCAGTAGACTTTTTTATAAGGTGCTACATAGTAAATGTTTTAGGTTTTCAGGACCAAAATAGTTCTGTGGCAACTACTCAGAAAGCAGGTACAGGCAGTCTGTAAACCTAGGTGTGGCTGTGACCCAGTAAAAGTTTATTTACACAAACTGTTGGTGAGGGGTGGGGTGCCATATTTGGCTTTTAGGCTGTAGTTTGCCCACCTTTTATGTAGAGTCCACCTATTTTAACCTACATATTCTAGAATATATGTGAAAGAGTGAGGTTTGAAGAGTAGATGTCTTTTTTTTTTTTAAGATTTTATTTATTTATTTGACACACAGAGAGAGAGAGTGAGAGACAGAGCACAAGCAGGGGGAGTGGCAGACAGGCAGGCAGAGGGAAAGGGAGAAGCAGGCTCCCCGCTGAGCAAGGAGCCTGATGTGGGGCTCAATCCCAGGACCCTGGGACCATGACCCCAACCGAAGGCAGACGCCCAACTGACTGAGCCACCCAGGTGCCCCAAGTGTAGATGTCTTAATTGGAGGCTCTGTATGTTCATTTGGTTTACAACTAAGAGAATATGAACATCTGTTCTTGTTCTTCTAGAGGAGAACGTGTAATGAAACTTATTTGTAGTGTGACTGTAAGGTTCCAAAAGAGACATCCCACAGAGGGTGAAATACATATTCAACACTGTTGCAGCAGAAAAATTGAGTACTGATCAAGCACTGCACAGGAAATACCAGGAGAAATATTGAAGAGATTTGGAAATTGAAAAAGTTTATTTTGACCTCTCCTGGCTAACCTAGGCTAATAATAGGGTTTAGTTTAGCCTAAAGCAGCAAATTTAGGAAATGGGATGATCTGAAATTACAGCAAACTTTACATACTTTTCTTTAGAAGGAAGAATAATTCAAGGATACCTGAATGCCATTGGGCATACATGTGAAAACTTGAATTTATGAATGTTTTTGTACCAGGACCAACACAGGCTCTTGTCTCTAGTAAGACACTAACCCATGTCTGAACTTTCCTAAGAGCCAAGGAAGCTTAGTCCTCTACCTTCTCCCCTTCTTCCCACCCTGCTGCCCAGAGCAGGAACTAGCCGGTCAGTGGAAAATCTCTGAACTAGCTCTTCTGTTATTTAAAGGATTACAGAGTCACAGATGATAGCCTTATAATTTGCTTCTGGAACTGGGTGTCTCCTTTTCTTTTGTGACTCAAAGAGTTAAAGAAAAGCAGTAAAAGTTGACTTGTTCTACTAAGCAGTTAGAATTAGATTGTAAAAATCTTGATAAAATCCAAACGATGTTTAAAACAGCATTGTTAATAAACTGAAAACATTTGTATAGGTTTTTGTTTTGTTCTGTTTTTTGTTTTATACTTCCAGTTGTTTTAAAGTGTGGTAAAAAACGCATTTGTATGGGTTTTTGAGATTAATTTGCTAGGTGAGAGTTTCCAGTGATTAAGAATCTGTTTAGAACCACCCCAGAGTCTTATTTATAACTTCTCTCTCTTCAAATTAGTGTGTGTCATAACTTGTTTCTCCTTCAGAACTACATGTTCTGGTGAGCATGATTTGTGAGGATATAATTGACAATCTTGAAGAGTAAGATATTTGTTCTTTACATTGTAATCTTTCCATCAGTGGCTCCAAAGGCTATTTAGAGAGAAATACTGGAGGCTCAAATGATTCCTGTTCTTAACATAATGGCTCAGTCCTAGAGAGATGAGAGATGATGGTCTTGGATGTCTTGCATCCAGTTTGTTTGTTTGCTGAGATGTCTTTATGACCTCGTGAATGAGAGAAAGTTCAAGGGACTTTAGCAGCACCATTGTCCTTGGCAGATGGTTGTCATAGACAAATGGAACCTGGAGTTTCTCAGGGTGTGTCTACGGGGAGCAGAGCTTTTGTAGTCTTTTCCTCAGGCTCCACTAAGATACAACAGTTTTCTAAAGGCCTATTCATATTTCATCTTTTTCAAAAAATTTCTGAGGTCAACCTAATTAGAGTGCCCTTTATGTCCTCTGAGCACTTAGAGTACTTAATACCTCTTTTGTAGCATTTATATCTATTGCTCTGTATTTTGCTGTCTTCATGAGTCTCTGTTAGATTGTCAATTCCTTAATGCCTGGAACCAAGTGTGATTTCTCTTGTTTCCTACTCTGTGGGGGATAGTCTTGGATATAGTTTCTCTTTGCTCTGTGTTCTCATAGCACATCTACAAGTCAGCCTCTCCCTCTTATCTGTTTAATTTCTGAAAGGCACAGAGTTTGGCTTGTTCAATTTTATATTCCTCATATATAATCCCTGATAAATAGCTGCTTAATTAATGTTTAGATGAATGGAAGAGTCAGTAAAGCTGTAGTTGACCCAATAAAACACTGGGCTATCTACACTTGTATGGTTTTTGCCACTATACACACCTCTTGGAAGTACAGTGTATTGCCCTTAAAAACCACATACGTTGATGACCCATAATAATCATCTATTTGAAACACAACTTGAAGGATGTTTCTTCCATCTGAAGCTTTCAACAAAAGAGCCCAAGGCTACTCTTTGATAATTCTGGGATGGTTGGCTGGCAATTCTGAATACTGGAAGAAGGATGGCCTAAGTTCAAGTCCTTCCTCTGCTGCTTAGGAGTGGTTTGACCTTGTGGAGGTCACTTGTGTGCTCAATGATAGTTTCTCATCTGGAAAATAGAAGTGAAAACAGTATCTGGTTGCCTGTGCTTCTCTTCCTCTCAGGGTTATTGGGAAAATCAGATGGCACCGTGCATACACAAGTACTTAGAAAACCACATTACCTTACAAAGGGAATATACTATTGCCTGTTACGAAATAGGGTGATATCCTATGGTTTTAGCTTTCCATTTTTCTCGTGGTTCTATAAAATAAATAATCCAACCTATAATTAGGACAGTTGGCTGTTACCCAAACAGGATCTCAATTCCACCTGTTATACTCAGGTCCTGCAAAAAAAGGGGTGGTAATTCCCGGTTAGTTAGTCACAGTTTCTTTATTACCATCCTAGTTCTTTTCCTAGATGGAAAAAGAGAGATGTAGCTAATGAATTTTATGCCTACAGCGGAACATTAAATTCTATTGACCACACCTTTGCCTGTTCCAGTTTCTCTGCCCCCTTCTTTCTCACCTCCCTCAACTGGTTTGACACCTTTACCTCTGATACATTCTTTTGCAAGGCCTAATGGTGGAATTTTCAGATTCTTTTTTTTTAAGTGGATTTTTTGGAATTTTCAGATTCTTGATACTTTCCTAAAATTGTGCCTTGTTTGTGCTTTCCCCAACTCTTGTAGATTGCTTTCCTTGCCACAGAGTCTGTCTCTCACAAACTCTTCTCCTGGGAACAAAGTTAGAGATGAATGACTAAAATTTTGGATTGTGGCCTGTCTTTGAGAAAGGGAGGTGGAGTGGTTATTTCTGAACGCTTCCTGCTTAGGTGTGATGATGACTTTTGCATTTTGTACTCTGTCTTTTCGGCACCATTCACACAAAAACTTCTATTATTTCCAAGCTTCAGAGAATAAGTCCTCCATAGGCTCATTTAAGATTCCTGGAAAGTCATTCTGGCAAAATTTGTTTCCAAAAATAGGAATCATTTGAGAAAAGAGGTGTTACATTATTCATATTGATCTGTGAGCAGCGATGTCTTTAGAGCTTTCTCTAAAATGAGACGTTGGTTGTTTGGATTTATGGCTTGACTGTCAGCTTGATTATTAGGTCAATTCTTGGGAAATAATGCTGTAGCTTGAGAGACACGGGTTTGTGGTTTGAGGTTAGTGGGAAGAAAATGGGTTTGGAATGAGACAGGTAGGGTTTAAATCCTTGCGGACACCTCCTAGTTATATGAATTTTCTTGGTCACTTTATTTATTGTAAAATTTGACATCTGATAAAAATGCGTATTGAGTTCCACATGGTCTCTGACACTTGGGAGGCATTCAGTAAGTGATAGTTTCCATCTCATTTAGTCGAGTGGAACACGAATCAGGATTGTTTGTTTGTTTGTTTTTTGTAATGTTACGGGACAGAACCCACTTAAATTGGCCTAAGGGAAAAAAGTTCATTTGAAACATGCATTGGGAAGGTCTAGAGATGTTTGACTCGAGACTTAGCTGGATCTAGTAGTTAGATGCTGTCATTAAAACCTCCTCACCTCCCCATTCCTCTTGTCCCATTTCTGAGTTCTGCTTTTGTCTATGCTGGCTTCATTTTTAGGCGTTTCCAACACATGGTGGAAAAGGCAACTGTTCTAAATTCCAGGTGTTTATGATTCTTGTTCCTCATGATTCCAGGAAAAAGAAAGCAATTCTCTCATCTACAGCATCAATGCACATAAAGACTTCTAGTTTTCTTTGTTTTGGGTGCCCATCTCTAGATCAGTCCCTGCCCAGGGGATTGAGTGCCTCAATTGGCTATGCCATTGCCATGTGCTCACCTCTATCAATAGAGAGGCAAGATTTCTTAGTTAATTACCCCTTTAGAATCATATGGGGAGAAAATGACATCTGCACAGGTGTGCGACTAGACAAATCGGTAAGAAATGTGTCCATTAAAGATAGCAATCAAGGGTCCCAAGACAGATACAGCATGCTCTCAAATTTGTGTGTGTGTGTTCACCCATGCATGTGTGCATAGGCACCAGCAAGTATGCTTTAAGGACTCCTTTAATGCATTTTGGTTGTGTGTTACTTTAAAGTTTCTGGGCTGAGGCCTGGGGTAAACTGCAAGGGATCTGGGAATTGCCTGAAATGATACACAGCATTTTATATGTACATACAGAAAAATATTTTTCCCCGAGTTAATGTTGTGCAACATGTTCTCTCCAATAAAGTTAATGGGGGCTCTTTATAAGGTTCTGCAAACTCTTTGGCTCATCTTCTGCAACACGTTGGGAAAACTTCAGGAAAGTTCCTTTCACCACTATTTTTGGAAGATCAGCCATAGATTCATTCTCTTAGGGTTCCACCACTTCCTGTTTCCTCCAGTGGAATCTTTATCTTGAATGATGTTTATTAAAAAAGAGAATACTGGTTTTTGAGACTTGGCTAAGATTAGCTGTATTTTGTAAAATTTGAATCAGTTAATTTTGGGGGGGCTTTTGTGTTTGTAATTGATAGCTTACCAATTGTGGTGCATGCTGGTATAAACAACCTTTTGAAGAAGCTAGCTATTAACATAGTTCTTTTTCTCAGGCATAGGGGCTTCTACCTTGTGCTATCATTTTTCTTCTTAATTGTAGAAATGTAGACAGGAAAGAGAATTCTGTTTGATTGGAGCCAATTCAAACACCAGAACCAAAAGAAAGAGCTTCCCTGGATACTTGAATTATTTTAGCTTCTCAAAATTAAACTGGTGGTTTACCAGCAATAGATGGAAACAACAGGGCAATTGCACTCAGTCCCATTGTTAGAGAGATAAATTGGTGGCCTTGGTTCTAGGTTTGGGAGTTATGTGCAGACTTTTGCACTGATCCTAGATCCAGAGCTTATTTCTTATGGCTTTCTTAAATCACAAAATCCCTTCCTCGAGATTAATTGTTTCCTATATGGGGATTTGATGCTATGAGGATTAGATTGCTCAAACAAAGGCAGGAGCAACATGCTTCTAAAATGAGTCCTCTGGTTCACTTCATCAGATGTTAGAACTGGAAGGGATCTTTGAAGATTCGCACTTGCCTCTGTAAGGATAAACTGAGTCTCCAGCAGGCTAAATAACTTAACTATTGAGTCCCAGGCTACTTGAGGAACAGAGTTGGAAGTAAGTTCTAGGGACCCCTATAGACTAGTAATTTTTTCCCAGCTATCCCACTTTTTTCTCAGGCAAAATTTTAACAAATTATCCCCAAAGCCTTGTTTTCCTTATCGCATAGCTCAAATGTGGACTCTGAGGGCAAGAACCCAATTGGTCTTTTTCATCATCATATGCCCAGTAGTAGCATTAATTAGCTGCAGTAGCAGCAATAATAGTAGTAGTTGTAAGGGGAGGATTGTAATAATAATCATGTCTATAAGAACTTACCCTGGCCAGATACTATTCTTTATACTTTATATAGATTTACTTATTTAATCCAAACAACAACCCTCTGAACTGGGTACTATTATTATTTTCATTTTACAGATGAGGAAACTGAACTCCAGAAACAAAGAGCCTAAAATATGCATAGAAGCCACTCGATAAATATTTGCTCAGTCCCTAGAAGTTCCAAAGCACCTTCCTAGTCATTATATAATGTATAATATATAATTTCAAGGGAGGGCATTATTCAGAGGAAATAGTGACCCAAGGGACTCTAAGAGACAGTTTAGAGGGATAGTGGTAGACCTAGGATCTACTTGGATCCTTTCCTTCTGACCTTGTTAGGGTCATCATTGGATTCCTACAAAAACACATCCTGAAGGTCAGTGGCGAGGGAAACTCTGAGGCAGTGTCTAGTTTTATATTTACCCACAGGTTGGCCATTTCCAGCATTCTTCATTACTTTGTATAGATCCAAATTTCTATCCGGTATCAATTTCTCTCTGCCCAAAGGACTCCCTTGAAAGAGTGTTGGCCTTTGTTCTGGCAGATAGTCAAGTTACTTGGGATCAGTGAGACCCTTTTGAAGCTGCTTTGAAGCCCTTTCCAGTGTAGCCTGTGTCTAGGACTCTTCGGGTACACTTTCTGATTTTTTTTTTTTTTAAAGATTTTATTTATTTATTTGACAGAGAGAGATCACAAGTAGACGGAGAGGCAGGCAGAGAGAGAGAGAGAGGGAAGCAGGCTCCCTGCTGAGCAGAGAGCCCGATGCAGGCCTCGATCCCAGGACCCTGAGATCATGACCTGAGCCGAAGGCAGCGGCTTAACCCACTGAGCCACCCAGGCGCCCGACTTTCTGATGTTTTATGTAAACTAGCTCTTTCTTCTCAGGCTGGTGGGAATGCCAGTTATTCCCATCCTGGTGTGAACCCTAGGTCTTGGTGCAGAGCAGTACTCAGACAATGACTCGAGGGGACCCCTTTGTAGATTTCCAGAGTTGCTGCCTCATTCTCCCTGAACTTTTCGTCTTTGACTCCTTAGCTTAGCAACACCCCTGAGTTTGGCTTGGCTTGAGTTCCTTCTTCCTGCCCTACTGCCTAGTGAATTGGGGTGATAGGAGAGCTCATCTCACTTGGAATTTCCTTCCCTCAGGGATCACTGACCTGCATGGCCTTTGTCTAGAAATTAATACAGTTGTTTCATGGATTTTGTCCACTTTTCTAGTTATTTGTAGCTATTAATCCCTCATGGATGGAGGTGGAAGGTCAGTGTCTTGTTTGAGGTTCCAGACCTTAGCAGGGTACTCCGTGTCCCCTCTTTGTTAAGAATAGACATCATCCTTTGCTTCCTTTTACTTCCTTTCCTCAGCTATATTCAAGGGAATATGGAAGTTACTGGCAAACTGAATTGTTATATAAAGCAAGTAGAATCTGCTCTTCCTGATCAAAGATGAGGTGAAAAATCAATTACTCCATTTACTCACTGTCTCCCCGCAGAGCCAGAGTCTGGAACCTTGAAATAGCTTAAGAAGCCTTGGGCTTTTGTGTGCCTGTGAACTAGCTGTGCTATAGGGCAAGATCTACATCTGTTTTGTTCATCTTTGTATCCCAAAACTAAACAGAAGAGTGAGCACACACTAGGCCCATGAATGAATAAATGAATGAGTGAGTGAGTGAATGAATAAAAATGTGTAAATTATTACACAGGATGGTGAACTTGGGATTTGTGTATATGTATGTGGGGGAAGGGAGTGATTGTTGGCTGCCTGGGAGTTGTACCTATGAGGAAAAACCAGTTTGCCACCCACACGCGTGCGTGTGTGTGCATGCGCACTCGCTTGTGTGTGTGTGTTTTGGTTTGATTACCTGTGGGCATCTATGTCCTGGTTGCTTTTCCAGTCTGAGCAAGTACAGTTGTTAACCAGCTCTTCCACAAAGAGACTGTCTTTTCCCTTTACGTGTCACTCCCCGGTGAGGTGGGTGGTGTTTAAAAGAGGAGAAACCACAAGGAGCCAGTAGCTGGGTTAGCAAGAGTGTTTCTTGCAAGTCTGTCTACTGCTGATGAATTGGAGGGAGACCTACCAACAAGAGATTGTCCCATTTGATTTTTTTCATGGAATGGAAAGTGGTGTGTGTAAGGTAAATGATGATTTTAGGATGAAAAAAAGGATAGACGCGGGAACAGGAGAAAGGTGGTGGTATATATGTAGAAATCATGTATAAATAAAAATTGAGCAATTTTTCTAATCATCATCATGTAGATTGAATGTTCTATTAAAATGCGTAGCCTTTTTTGACTTTGTTACTCTAAGGTCTCTCTTAGTTTTATACCACTCTTATTTTGACATTAATTTTCTTGTCCTTCTTTAAAAAATAGTTACCAGTGTTTGCCTTCATCTTCTGTGATCAGCTGCATGCTACAATTTGGTGCCCTTTTGTAATTTATACTCCCCATTACTGTATTTGCTTATTTACGATTGGGTCAGAAGCCATGAATGTAAGAGGATACACTGTACTACTATTTCAGTAGCTTTAGAATCGGACTTCAGGAAGCAGGGCTTTAAGATTACTAAGCAAGTTCATGCCTTCTGGGTCAAACTTCCTAATAAATACCTAACAAAAAGTTCCATCATTAGACTAGCTTCTAGTCTTCTATGTAATGCTGCTTGGGCTGCCACCTAGAAAGTGGGTTCTTTGAAGATAAAGATACCAATATTTACTCCTGTAGCAAAGAATACCATGGGCTTAAGGGGATTTTGAATTGTACTATTTTGGTAAAAGTGAGCAGCTATGTATTCTGTTGTTATGGTGATGAGTTGTCATTGCATTGATATATACAGTATTGTTTTTAGGAAATGGTTTGGTAGCTTCTTCTCCTTTTCTCCCGCCACCTCCTATTCTAAATTTATTATAAGTATAAAGGGAAAAAAGTCATTGTTCATTATTGGTGTTTTATGGTTGAACAGATTGTTTTCATTTTGAGAACTAACAGTTGTAGGGGTGGGTGTGGTGAAGTGGAAAATTGCAGAAATTAAAGCAACTACAGTCAGAGTCTAGAAATTCATTGACTGTGGACTGTGTTCTCAGAGGGAGACACTTAAGGATTCGCTGCTTATCTCTTTTATTAATTGAGATAATAAGTGGATGTAAAGCATGTTGAGAGTGGCTGGCATATTGAAGAGAGCTGATAAGTGAAAGCCATTTAAAAAAATTTATTTTGATTAAGTAAATTCTACCCCCAGTGTGGGGCTTGAACTCATGACACTGAAATCAAGCCAGCCAGGGGCCCCAGAAAGTCACTTAATTTTAAAAAGGGCTAGTTACTTTCTAAACTTTCAGAAACAATTTGATAATCAAGGCAAAAAAAAAAAAAAAAAAGTAACCCAAGCCCATATTTTTTTTCCCAAAACATTAGAATAGGAGGAACTGAAATGCAAACAAGTTTCCTTCCTTTTCCAGTGTCTGTTTTATTCTCTAGGAGGAGCTACTTCATGGGATTTTGTAGCTCTTATTTTACCACAGGCTAGACAATTTCTTTGCATATTCATATAAGTATATTCTTTTTACATTTTGGTATACCATGTTGATTCCACAACATGGACTTCTAATATACTTTGGACCTCCTAATGGTAGAAAATATGTCCCATTCTTTTTTTTTTTTTTTAAGAATTATTTATTAGAGAGAGGGAGAGCCTGCGTGCATGCAGGAGTTTAGGGAGGGGCAGAGGGTGAGGGAGTGAAAATCTCAAACTGACTCCCTGCTGAGCACAGAGCCCTATGCAGGGCTTGTTCTCAGGGCCCTGAGGTCATGACGGGAGCTGAAATCAAGTGGCAGTCATTCAACCAACTGAGCCACTCAGGTGCCCCTCCCGTTCCTTTTAATAGCTGCGTAGTATTTCATCATACAGAGGTGCCCTGCGTCATTTAACCAGTCCTCTGTTGACAGCTTCTTGATGACTTTAGCTACTTGATGACTTTTGGCTGTTTAACAGTATTTCTTAGAATATGAAGTCCAAATATTATCCTCAGCCCAACTGCTCCAGGCTTTGTATAAGTTAAAGTAACAGTTCTGTGTTTTTTTAAAGATTTTATTGATTTATGAGAGAGAGAGAGTGTGTGCGAGCATGAGCGTGGGTAGGGGTGGAGGGAGAGGGAGAAACAGGCTCCCCACTAAGTGGAGAGGCCAATGTGGGGCTCAATCCCAGGACCCCAGGATCATGACTGAGCATATGTTTAACCAACTGAGCCACCCAGGTGCCCCTGAAATAACAATTTAAAACAGCTTTTTTTGTTATTGCATTTAGAAGAAATTTTGCAAGAGAGGCAGTCTCTTCGGTGTCTAGTCTTCTTGTTATGCAATAAAGCAATTACTGTTCTCACCTAATTATATAGCAAATTACAGATTAGGGTGGAGTGGGCACACTGTCTAGTATCAGGTTCCTTCACACTTCCCCCTTGATGACTGCAGAATGGCCCTTTTTTTGGCCTGCTTTAAATGAAGAGTGTAGTAATCCATGTGTAGTAATTAAAATTCAGTGAAGATCTTTCTTCACTACACATTCAGCTCATGCAGTTTCAGAATCCATAAGCTATGTGAATAACTTCCCAAGGATGTTTGTCACATGGAGAAAAATCACCAAGGAGAAAACAGTCTTTATTGTAGCTGCTGGTTATTTCTGTTTTGGTGGATTGTTAGCTTTGCTTATGAAAAGGAATGTTACATGTTCACCAGTTCACTCACTCAACACATGTGTTCTCCTATCCTTGGCAATGCCTGCTGGCTCTCACAACTTTCTCCTATCCCATCTCTGTCCTTAAAGTCTATGCATTGCTTTTATTATGTATAGTTTAGGCAGTTTTGAAGTTCATATTAAAAGGAAAACGTTTTTCTGAGAGCACATGCCTCCTTTGTACTTCCTTAAGACTCTATCTCTGTATGACTTAATAATTTTCAGAAGAATTTCATTATCATTATCATTATCCTGCTCTGCAAGGTCATCTGGGATTCCTGGAATTGACTTGGAACTCACTTGCCAATGGAACCACTATTAACTCAAGAGGTATCAAATTGAGTTCCTTCAATCTTTGATATTTTCCTGAAGTTTGATAAGCCTACTGCATTAACTCATGCTGGACCATTTGTTCAGACCTGATCATCATTGTCCTATGAGCTGTGTGTACTTATTTTTTATAACCTTGTGACAGTCTCAGAAAAATCCATTTTACTTTTCCCTTTTCCAGTGTATATTTTCCAGTGTATGCTTCCAGTGCATTGCTTCCAAGTAATGGTAACTTTGTTTCACCGGGACTGATACCAGTATACCGGTAACCATTTTGCAGTTCTCAGAATCATAGATTTCCTTTCCAGCTGTTTGCAATGAATATTTAGTGATATTTGACGGAATCAGGTTTCAATTATGTAAACTTTGGAAGGTGTAGCCAGGAAATAATTAGAATCTTATCTTGTAGGACTATTATCAGCATTCAGACCTCAATATCATAAAATTCCTTGATAAAATCTTGGTCCAGGAAAGACCATCTCTTGCCATTTATAAATTCATACAATCACCGTGTTTTCATTTGGTTCTGTAAACACTGTGGTGCCTTTTTAGTGATTGATAAAGAGGATCCCCAGGGTGCCTGGGTAGCTCAGTAAGTTAAGTATTTGACTTTGCCTCAGGTCATGATCTTGGGGTCCTGGGATCAAACCCCCATGTCAGGCTCCCCACTCAGCAGGGAATCTGCTTCTGCTTCTCCCTCTCTCATTCCCCCAGCTCATGCTCGCTCGCTCTCTCTCTCAAATAAATAAAATCTTAAAAAAAAAAAAAAAAAAGAGGACCCCAAACTTTTCACCTTTTAAAGATATACCCTCAGGAACTATATACTTGGGGAAAAAAACTACTGCAAGCCAACTCTAAAGTTGTTGTAGTCAAATATTCAGTGCCCAAGTAAATGTGGATGATGCACACATACCTTTTTAAAATTACCTAAAATAGAGAAGAATTTTGCAAATTATACTGAATTTACTTTTATAAAAATATAGTTTTAAATATATTTGATTGCATCTTAAGGCTGTACCAAGTACTAAGTTTCATTGCATGTATGAACATACTTAAGCCTCTTGTTCTGGGCTATATTTGTGATGCTCTTATAATTTCTGATCCACAGTAGAAGTACAAGTGAAACAGCTACATAAAAAGTGCAAATAGGAGAACTTCCCAACTTTTTTTTTTTTAACTGGCCCCGTGACCAACTGAAGAACTTCCAACATAATGGCTTTAGTGAACCAGAAATTCTCCACTGATTGACTCTTGGGGTATGCAAAATTTAAGATGAAACGAAACATTTTTTAAAAGTTGGTCACATTGTCACCCCTGTGGCTGGTACACGCAGCCTTGGGAATATTCTTCCTCTCTGTGTTCCTCAAGGTGGAAGCTCGCATTACATGGAAGTTTTTACATTTGTTGGCTGATGTAGAACAGCTTTGGAATGGGCCATTTTGTAGATCGACAAATCAAGAGCATGACAATGAAGCTGTCTGCATTTTTGGGCATGGGTTCCAAGAATGCACAAAGCAAGCTGTAATTTTAAATAGAGACTAACGAGTTATTCAGGTATGTACTCAGAGTTTTAATGGGGTTATTGGAAAGCTTGCAAACTTTCTAGTTTCAGTAGAATACTGTATGATGCACTTACAAGAGTTCATTATGCATGTGAAACTGTAGGTTCCAGAAGCTCAGATGCACATGGAAATAACAGCCGCCATTTACTGAGTATCATCCATGTGCCAAGTATTTGGTTACTAAGTTCTTTAACAACTTTACAGTTTATACTTCCAGTTCTGGAAGGATATCTATGCATTCACATATATAGATGTGCATATTGTTACAAAGACAGGTTTTAGTTTTAACATAAATGGTGGTACATATGTTTTGCTATGCAGCCAGATTTCTTTCTCCTTTTTTCCTCTGTTTAATATCATTCCCATGTCAGTATTCACGGGCGTAGGACATTCTTTGAACCTGCGAATAGGATTGTGTAGCGCTGGTTCTCAAAGTTATCTGTACGTTGGAATCACCTGTGGAGTTTGGAAAAATACTCATGCCTGGGCCCCCAATACCAGAAAATCTGATGTAATTGGTATGGAGTAAATAAAGCCTGGGCATCAGAGTATGAGAACCAGTGGTTTTGTTTGTTTGCTGGTTTGTTTTCTTATTGGGTGGGGAGGAGGGGCAGAGGGAGAGAGAGAAATCTGTGGAACTTGATCTCACAACCCTGAGATGATGACCTGAGCTGAAATCGAGTTGGCTGCTTAACCGACTGAGCCACCGGGGCATCCTGAGAACCAGTGTTTTTACGCTGTGGGCACACCAACATTTAGTAAAACATTCACCTGTTGAAGGTCACTTAGTGATTCTGTATTACAAATGATGAATGGGTTTTCTATTACAGTGTTATAGTGAATAACCTTGTTACTATATCTCTGTGCTCATGTGTGAGTATACCTGTATGTTAATCCCTGCATGTGGAATCTAGGAATTCTTAGATGTGGATCAGAGGGCCAGTACATTAAAAACAACAATAGATATTGCTATTTTGCATTCCGTTTTGAGGCGATACAATTGACTTTCCCATCCACAGATTATGTGATTGCTCATTCTGGGGCTGAGGTGTGCCACCCCATGCCCCAGCCTCCATTAAGAAAAAGTTTATTCTGATTTTGGAAGGCTGTACATCTAAGTGCTTATGGAGGTTCCAAACATGAAGAGAGATTGGGGAAATCCCACTGTCAAAACTTTATTTCTCTTGGTGTTTCTAGTGCTGTGTGCTTTGGAAGTGAGTTTTATAGGCTGACGTGACAGAGTAATGCCTTCACTTCCAATCGTTAGAGGGTATGTGTGTCTCCCATGAAGGGCCGGGCAGGTCGGGTTGAAGAGCAACACCCACTAGAGCCACACAACCTCTCAAACAGGAGCGGGAATGCCTCTTTAATCCCTTTTTCCACACCTGAACTTGCATCCAACTGAGGCTTTTACCATCGTCTTTTCACAAGCCTCTCTTGAAGATTTATGATGTAAAATTTGTAGGCTGAATTTTTATGGAGGGCAGGGTGGTACTTTTGAAGGGAGTTCCAGTTTTCACAATGGGACTCCATCATCTGTCCTTGTTTCTGGGTGGCTTCTCCTCGCCTTGTGATGTGCAGGACTCATTAGTAATAGCCTGAGCACAGGTGTGGTGCTGGCCTTGCCCAGAGCGAATCCCTCTGAGTAGCAGACGTTGTGGAGAGACTCAGACTCTAGTAAACAACTCACCACACTGTAATTTTAAACCCAGGAGTCACCATGGACCCAGCTTTCTATAAACATTCTTTACATTTGTGATGGCAAATGATGGCCGTGTCCGCACATGTGCGGATGACCTTTCCGAGGCAAAAGTGTGAAAGCTGGTGGCTCTGGGTGTTTGCAGTAGGTTGTCTAGCGTGGGGATCAGTTCCTAATGACTTTCATGGATAGAAAGATGCCTTCAGATGTACAGACTAGAATAATAAGTAGATGAGATTTGTGCCTGAGTAAAATGTGAAGGAGAATTGGGTCAGAATACCCATGTCAGCGTCCTTGTAGTGACTAAGTGGGGTGTGCTCTGTGGTAGCTCTTGTGTAAATGGTTGGCTTGAAACACCAAATCCGTCGAATGCTTCAAAATATACGGGAAAGCTATGACTTTTTCAAAGTGCCTTTTCCCACATTGCCCCTAAAACTCTCAGAGAATTTCCCACAATTTGCAGATAAACTGACTAACCTGCAGAGCCCTTGATTTAGTGATGACAACTGTCCTGTAGAGATTAAACCAGCCTCATTCCAGGAATTTGTTCTGCTGATACACACAGGAATGTCAGAGAAAGGAATCTGGTTAACACATTTCCACCGAACAGTAGTTAACAAATCTAAGTCCTCCTTCCAGCTTTTTAATGTAGTTCTCACTTTCCTTTGTAATGTCCACTTAAAATCCATCAAACATTTATAGAGGACTTCAGGATGTTGAAGTCTTTCCTGCAGTTCCTCCAGGAAAGGAGTGGGTGAGCCGCTGTTTGAACCTGGGTCAGGTCTCCACAGCTGCCTGTGTCATGTTGTGTCTGTTCATTAGTTTTCCCCTAACTGCCAAACACAGACATTTTCCATGAGAAAGTTGGGGGTTTCCTAATAGTTACCAGAGAATGAGGCTAAGTTTAACCAAGAACTTTTGTTCTACATGGTGTTTCATTTTTCTCTTCTTGCAATTGTATTAATCTTGGCATAAAAGTAGTCAGAAGAGCATGATGAACAGAGGAAGGTAATTAGTGAGTTTTAAATTTTCTTTCAGTAAACATGAACATATAAAGCCCTCTAGGCAAGCGTTTATTTCTTCATTTTCTGTCCAGAGAACTGTAGATTCCCTAGGATGCCAGTGAACATTATTCTCCATAATGGCCTGTGTACAAGAAAAATTACACCTACTTGGCAGTCTGATGCCTTGATGATAAAATGTAGTTATGATATTTGAGAGGGAACAAGATCAAATAGCCTCTAGTTTGGGGGCTGTGCGGGTCAGTAGCACAGCTCACTTTCCCAAGGGACCACGTGTTATGGCCTCACCCTGGAGAGGGACTTACATTACTGTGAAGGTGGCGTTGGCGAGTGCCTGGCCCAGGGTACCTCCACTTTATCTTCTCTAAGCCATATTCAACTTTACTTGAAGATCTGGAACACATAGTTGTTCAAACTAAGTGTATATTCAACCTCTTCTTTCTCAGGATTTGCCAGAATTATTGCAATTGTGAGAAGGTTCCCAAAAAATGAGTAATAATCTACTTGTTTTTAGGCAGCGTCTTTTAATATCCCTTACATTTTTTGTTGTGGATAACCCCAAAGTGTTGGCTGCTTGTTTGGGAAGTTCTGAAACCTCACGTACCTGAAAGGTAGTCATGGCAGTGGGGAGGCGTTTGAAGGGGCACCACATCTGCTGGTCACGGTGAAGACTCTGACTTTGGGGGTCACTTTGGTGGGGACAGCGGGGGACCGGAGCAGGTAGCCTACAGGCAGTTGTTGGTGTCTTGCGACCTACAGGTATCCTCTGGCACCTGTGAGGTCTCCGTGCTCCAGTCTTTCTGAAAGAACTGCTGGGTGATTCAGGAAAGTTACTTGTTTTACATGTTAAGGATCAAAACTTGGCCTCTTGGAAGAGTGAGAGCTTTGTTTGATGTGACAAAAGTGGCCACTGAGTTGCAGCTTCCTATGTTTGTGTAACCCCTCCTTTAAATTTGTCTTTGTACAATCTAAGTGGATCCCTTAGCCATACTGAAGAGAGAAACCAAAAGGGGGGAAGTGATTTGCATTTCTTTCAGCTTCAACTTAAACTTGTTTATTGACTTAACTCACAGACTAGCAACAGGTTGGCAGGCCCAAGGGCACAGGCTGTCTGGCAGGGCTGTGCTTTCTTTGGTGGGGAGCTCCAGTGACACTTCTGGTTTGGCCCTTCTCCCAGATGATCGAGACGAGATGTCCTGGCTTTCAGACTGGTTTCTGTCACGTGAACAACACACACTTCCTAACTTGAGAACCGGGTTGTATTGGCTTTAGGGATTTATGGCCTAAACTCATGGTTAAAGTATTGAGTCATGACAGAAAAGTCATTGCCAGCTTCTTAGGGTGAAACCTGGAGGTCCCCTCCTTTGCTCTTTACATGAAGAGCAGGGTGTTTTCTGGCAGGAGTCTGACTTGGGCTTGGAAGAAAGGCTTAATTATGTGCTGGTTGAGGCTTGGTCTGGCTTGAGGGTGTGCATGGACTTCACTTGGGTTCCTTCCTCCCTTATCTAAGGAGGAAGTGGGGAAGGAATGGGACAAGTTTTGGCTTCCACTTTGTTCCCCCCGCCCACGCTAATGCAGAGTGGACACAGAGGAGGGACTGTGCTTTCTTTGCCTTCACTGTCCTGCTTTAGGTGGTAGGGCAGGGAGTATCTTCAGGATGCTGGTAGCTTTTTTGAATGTTTGGGTTTGTGTTTTCCTGTCAATGGTGGGGTGACCGTATTGTTTTTCTCTTTCCTCGGGAGAGTAAGTGGGCTGAGGGGACTGACTACAGGGTGAATTTTCAAGAGCCACATCCAGAAGTGCCCTGTTAGAACATCCTTTTGGGACCTAGTGTGTGGAAAGGGCCAGCCCTCTGCTGGACATACTTACTGAGAAACGCCCTTTCCGTTTCCTGGTGGAGAGGATGTTGAAAGTAAGGGGAAAACACATCCCCTTTCAAACGTTCCTCCTACTACCTTTAGACTGTATCCCATGATTTTTTAAAGCTCTAAATAGTATTTGGCATCTGGTGTGCTTGGGAAATGAAACCAGACATGAGGAATGTGAGAGGGGAGAGAGATGGCCAAGGAAAGAAGCAAAGCAGATTTTTTCTTTTCACATTCTTCTTGATAAGAGAATTTGGGTTAATGTTACCATGTTGTTGAAAACAAAAGTGCATTTCAGGGCCCTTTGGAAAATTGTGAAATGTGGGGGAAACTGCAGCTCTGAAGACAATAGGTATGGTAATTAGACCGGAGGGTTCCCCAACCATTCTCTTTGAAGTTGCTCTTAGGGCATACAGTTTTGTTTTGTTTTGTTTTGTTTAGCTTGTCCATCTTTTTATGTCTGTGACATTGTTTCAGAAATTCCAGAGACCACTTACAATACAGAAACAATGACATTGTTGAAATTATAACTGGAGAATTAAATGTGAACTACTATCTTTTTTTTTATAATTTTTTTTTAAAGATTTTATTTATGTATTTGACAGACAAAGATCACAAGTAGGCAGAGAAGGAGGAGGAAGCAGGCTCTGCTGAGCAGAGAGCCCGATGCAGGGCTCGATTCCAGGACCCTGAGATCATGACCTGAGCCAAAGGCAGAGGCTTTAACCCACTGAGCCACCCAGGCGCCCCGTGAACTACTATCTTGGTTAAAAAAACAAACAAACAGGTGGGTCATGGTATACGTGGTCCCCCACCGCACCTGACAAGTACATTCAGAAACTCTTGACTGTCTAACCAAGTTGGTGGCTGGCAGGAACTCACAGTCTCTCCTTGTTGCCTTCGACCAGGATCTAAGTTGTTTCCCTGGAACCACTTTGGTTAGAGGAGAACGGTGATAACTGAGCATATCCCTCAGGCTGGACAGCCATCTTATCAATGTGTGGCAAAAGTCCCTGATGAAGCAACCAGAAAGGTGTATGCGTCTTTTTTTTTTTTTTGGTCAACATGACTTCCAAGTTTACCCCATACATTAGGTACCAATACTGTGTTGCTTTGTGGAAGACAGATCTTACGTATCCCATATGTGTTGTGACTTGGCATTAACAGAGAAGAGTGTTAAGGAGGGTTTTCTTGGAGACTCTGAGTTCTCCAATGTTTTATATCATCATGATCATCATCATCTATATTCCCGAAAATTTGGCCCTCAGTTTTTGACTGTTACCACATTGAGAGTCTTGTTTGTTTTGTTAAAGAGCAGTACAAATGACTCTTAACTTCTAGCAAGGCCACAGATGGATTAAATTTCTTATTCTTTGCTGAGCAAAATGCACCTGCTCCAGAATCTTAAGTAGCTTTTTAATTGCTTCCTTGTGCACGGCATAGCCATAGCCATCTGTAATGTTATAGATGGATTGCATTTTGGATGTCCCAGAAGTGACTTTTTCCCCTCTGCGATGGTGCCAGAAGCTGAGATTAGAAGATGTGTTCTGGTTGAGGGCCCAGCTGTCACGGTGGAATTAGTCCTTTCCCTCAGGCTGATCTGATTAAAAATGGGCCAAGATGTGGACGCCTAGGCCCCAGGTTTCAGAAACTGCATTCTGTCTTCACTGGACAGAGTTAGCAACTTAGCTGCTCCCTGAATGTCCTCACTAGGCCAGGATCTCCCTGAATCTGTGAATTTTCTTCATCTGTGTCTCCAGCACCTCATGCTCTGTGTGGCTGATTGAGGTTCAGCTGTGATAGCTGAGGAAATGAATACTTTCTTAGGCAAAGTGTTTCTTGAATGTAAGGAATGGGGAAAAGATTCTATCAGCAGGTCTGTTTCCCATGGAGCTTACTTTGGAGGGTAGGTGGAAAAACCAGGCGCCAGCCAGCTCAGCCAGAAAGAAGCTCCTCACTTGAGGGAGGCCGTAGACACCCGGACGATGCAGTCTGTTTGCGAGGCTACTGTCAGCATCGGAAACCTTGACAAGTGGCTAAGGAGCACTTGGTGATGTGATTGACTTTACGTGTCTTGGCATTTGTGAAAAACAGATCTGCAGACAACTGTGGGAAGAACACCCAGTCACACAGCCCTGAAGTTCAGAGACAAACCATCTGTTCACTTAGGCATTTATGTCTTTGCATTCAACAAACATTTATAGAGAATATACCATGAGCTAGGGACTGAATGAAACTTTGTCCCTGTCTTCAGGATCTCATAGTTGAGTGGGGAAAACAGACGTTGAATTTAAAAAAAAAAGAAAGAAAGAAAGAAATCCAGACAACCAAAAAACACTCCACCATGTATATGGTGCTTGGGTGAAAAGATATGTGTGACTATTTCTGGGAAACCTAAGGGCCATCAAAATAGTAGTATTTGAGTGGGTCTTGAATGGTGAATGGAAGATGGTTAGGTACAGAAGGAAAAGAGCACCCAGGCTGAGGGAACTGTGGATGTGTGGGCTCAGAAGTGCGACTCCTGTCAAGGTCTGATTACTGTATGCACATGGGTGTGTGGGGCACCTGGGCGGGCAGTGTTCTTGGTATTGGGAGACAAGGGTAGAAAATCAAGTAGGCAAGGGCTAGGCCACGGAGGGTTGTATGGTCCAGGCCAGAAGCTGGATTGTGTCCAGGAGACACTGCAGAACTGAGTGACACAATCAGATTTATGATGTGCTGAGAATAAATCCCAGACTCCTCACTCTGGTGGACAAGGCCCCGGGGTCCGGGCCCCTTCCCTCTCCAGCTTCTCTCTCAACACTGCCATTACTAACAATGCCCCAGCCACATGGCTCTTCCTTCCCTGACTCAGAGGTGCCAAATTCCCCACCTGCTCTTGGCCTCTGCACACACTCCTTCTGCCTGGAATCCTCTTCCCCCAGCACTTTGCAGGGCTAGTTCCCTTTATTCTTTAGGTCTCAGCTTAAATGCCCTCTCTTTGGAGAGGCTGTCCGTGATCACAGTATTGAAAGTCGCTGTCTCCGCCACCACCATCAGCATCCCACCATTTTCTTTCACTTGCTTCTTGAATCCCCTGTAACACTAACTAAAATTAACAGTTATAGTTTTGTTTACTTATTTTTTTTTTCATGCCTTTTCGCAAATAATTTTTCCAAAACTCTCTGAAAGGCACATCATCTCATTTTCACCCCTCTTTCCTTAGCAGTTAGCACAGTGTTTGGCACATAATCAGTACTGAACAAGCTTTTTTTTTTTTAACAGTTTATTTTTTTTTTTAGTAATCACTATCACCCATTGTAGAACCTGAATTTATGACCCTGAGATCAAGAGTCTCATGCTCTTTGACTGAGCCAACCAGGTACCCCAGGACTCAACACACTTTTGACTTAGTGAATTAAATGATTAATATGATGAACTAGGGCATCTACTGGTGACTTTCAGCCCATGGACCTTCATGGGCACACCACCTATTTTTGTATGTATGGTCCATGAGCTAAGAATGGTTTTCACATTTTTAAGTAATAAAACAAATTTTAAAAAATATTTTATGATGTGAGAAAGTCCTATGAAATTCAGATTTCAGTGTCCACAGTAAAAGTCTTACTGGCACGTGGACATGCCCATTTTTTTACAGATGCCTGTCGCTGCTTTCATAATAAAATGGCAGGTTTAACTAGTTGTGATAGAAGCTTAAGGGCCCACAAAGCCTAAAATATTTACTATTTGGCCCTTTACAGAAAAGGTTTGTCAACCCCTATACTGGGGAACCATGGGCCAAGGAGGAGAATTGAAAACTGTTATAGTCATTTTGATGAGAGATAAGGGGAGGTCATGGCCTTGAGGTTGGAGAGGGTGGGGATTGGATTCCAGTTGGATTAAGCATGCAGGTTCCCTGACTTCTGCCAGGCTTCCCTGCCCACACCTAACCACTTGGTCTTCTCTAATCAATGTCTCCTTATGTTTCCCAGCAAAGTAAGTTGCTAATTTCTCTCTTTCTAACTGCCCCACAACCTCCCAAGTCCCTCCTTAGGTCCAATATGTGAAAAGAGGATGATGGAATGAAGTGATGGGTATGAATGTGTTTAGTAAAAATCACAAACACACAGAGGCAGCTGTTGGGGTTACTTGCTCATTAGTGACATGTTAGAGAGTTAAGGAGGGCTGGCCAGAAGTGTCTACTGCCAATGACGGGTCATGGAATGATTATTTTGCTTCCATTTTGGTCTATATCTGGGAGACTATGCTCTGAACAGTAGAATTCCAAATATGTATTAAAAATGGCAGCCTGTTAGAAATCTCAAAGCTTTGCCATCATTTACAGTTTAAAGATGGTTTTTTTTTTTTTTTAAGATTTTACTTATTTATTTGACAGAGATCACAGTAGACGGAGAGGCAGGCAGAGAGAGAGAGAGGGAAGCAGGCTTCCTGCTGAGCAGAGAGCCCGATGTGGGACTCGATCCCAGGACCCTGAGATCATGACCTGAACCGAAGGCAGCGGCTTAACCCACTGAGCCACCCAGGCGCCCTAAAGATGGGTTTAATGGAGAACCTTATATTTGGGGTTACACAGAAGAGCCAGCATAGAAACTTGGCCTTTGGGCTTTACTGAGGCTTTTAAACACAAATCACCTGTCAAAGGCAATATTTTGGTCCTCATTAAAAATGATTTCAATTACGTTCTTAAACGTAATAGGTTCTATATCTTATTACCCATCTTAGAAACTAGCCAAGACCCTCATATTTTTTTGTTTATAGAACTGCTGGCTTAAAAAAAAAAAAAGATTTAAGAAATGCTTTGGACTGATTTTTAGATCTCAGTATTTCCTGTGCTCCCCACCTCAGTATAGCCAGAATATAATAAAACTTGGGTTTAAGGGAAACAACCTATAAAGTACAAAAGTAAAGTTGCTCTCTATTTGTTTCCCAAACACTTTGGTCATACTCCTCTGTGTGCAAGGCACTGATACAGGACGTGAGCACTTTTCCTTATGGAGTTGACTCTTCAATAGGGGAAGTAAGACCCAGACCACAAATTACTATAACTGTTGGGTCTGCCTCATAGGGGTCACAAAACGCTAAGAGGGTCCAAACCACATTCAGCAGCGTGGGTTAGCAAGACTGCCTGGAAATGAACTAGAAAGCTGAGCGAGGACCATATGCCCCTCCATGGGCTAGCTTTTGCCTACTTTGGGTTTTTTTGTGGGTTTTTTTTGCCCTCATCTTCCAGTAGACTGAACATTGTCTCCTTCCCCTCATATGGAGGCACTTAATCTTGCAGACCTTAACAGTAGTCCCTGAACAGTCTCTCCTCAGTTTGTTGATTGACAGGGTGTGCGGGACTCTGGCCTGGCTACCAAGGGGGATATGGCTCCTGCCCTGAGGAAATACATTGGAGACCAAGGTTAACAGTTATATTTTAATGAGCTAAGTCTTAACTCCCATCTCCTGGTATATATCAGTTCTATTGCTGCATACCCCATGCTGGTTAACAAAGAATACAAGAATTGCACACGTAGAGAAATTCTTCAAGCAATTTGACATTGCCGAGATATTTGTACTATAGTGTACAAAAATATGTTTCTAACAGATTGGAGGGAAAGCAAGTAGTCCTTCGCCTCAGATAGTTTGAGAAGCGGGTGTATAGATCACCATAACTTGGATATTTTTGAAAAGAACATTTTTGCATACACATTCTCCTCCTTCCATCTGTCATATAAACAATCTAGAGTTTTTTTTAATCTCCATTTTACTGTGAAAGTAGTGGGTCTTCATTGTGACAACAACTTGGAAAGTATAGAAAAGTTTTTTGTTTTTTATAAAAGTAAGTCATGCATTTGACACAGGCTAACTTGGCTCATATTTTGGTGCATTTCTCTTGTCCTTTTTTTCCTGCTCATACATGTATACTTTTTCTTACATAAATGGGACATTGTATACCTATTCTTTATATTTCCTAAAAATTAATTTGCATATCATTAAATATTCTTTTACAGAGAACTGCTTGGTGGTCTGGCATCTAGTTGTACTATGATTACCCTTTCTGTATAGTCCTCTATTATCAGCACCAATTTTATCCCCTCATTTATTTGTCTTAATAGCTAACACTTTAAAAATTTTTGTGACATCTTTGATAGTATCTCTGAATATTTCGGTGGGATATGTTTCTAGAAGTTCAACAGTATGACTATTTCAAGGCTTTGATAAATTGCCCATCAGAAATGTTGAACCACATTTCCATTATCACCAGTGATGGATGGGCTCACAGTACCAAGGGCTGTTGGGATTGGTACTGTCAGGGTGGGAGCATGTTGACAAAGATAAAGGCAGAAGCAGTGAGCAGAATACTGGGGAGGATGTCTATGGGGCATGGAAAATGGTCTGTTGGCTAAGTGGAGGATACTTTTCAGGAAATAGAGAAGACAGAGAAATTGAATTGGATCCGATTTGGTGGAGCACTGAATGCTAATTATATTGGTATTGGGGAGATTTTGGTGGGTTTGGATCAGGAAAATGAGAGCCCCAGGGCTTTACAATGGGAAGATGGGCTTCTGCAGCACAAACTGTGCCGGAGTACCACTCATTCCCCGTACACGCTGTGCCCCTTCCCACTTCGTGTCTTTGCTTGCACTGTTCCCTCTGCCGAAATGCTCTGCTTTCCATTATCTATCAAAGCTCCACTCGTCCATCGGGGACCATTCTCAGATTCTTCCCTGTGGACTTTCTGCTTGATTACATAGCACTTACTGGTATGATATGCGATAGGACTTTTGTTACAACTATTTGGTGTACTACTCTCTCTCACCAGATTATAAGCTCCTAGTGAGCTTATAATTTCATTTCATTTATGTATCTTTAGGTGCTTATAGTGCCTGTTATAGAATAGGTAGTACACACATTTGCCAGAGGAATCCCAGGTACTGCATATTGCCTCCCATGACCTTGCACAAGTACACTGTAGGCCAGGAGATGTGTGCTTCAACAGATTGGGGTATTGGATGTCTCAGCTAAGTCTTTATGTCAGAGCCATTTGGATCATCACATAGGGCTACACGAGGGACATGCTGCTCTGAACATTTCCCTCCCTTCCCATCCCAAAGACTTCTAAATGCCACCCTCCGGAGACCACTGTCCTTTAAGTAAGCAGAGATCTTGACTCTAGAAGTGTTTGTAAATCATAGTTATTTATGAAAACTTTTACCAGAGTTTATATCATTGTATGAGATTATTATTTTTTTTTAAGATTTTATTTATTTATTTGTCAGAGAGAGAGAGATCGCGAGAGTGAGCACAAGCAGATAGAGTGGCAGGCAGAGGCAGAGGGAGAAGCAGGCTCCCTGCTGAGCAAGGAGCCCGACGTGGGACTTCATCCCAGGACGCTGGGATCATGACCTGAGCCGAAGGCAGCGGCTCAACCCACTGAGCCACCCAGGCGTCCCTGAGATTATTTTTAAAAAGCCATATGGCATCATGTTGTACATATCATTCTTTGATTTGCTTTTTTCACTTAACAGTCAGTATAACTTGGGAATTTTCCCCAGGCAATATATATAATCATAATCTTAAACTATGTAATCAATAAAAATGTAATTTTATAGTAGAAATTCAAATTCAAAAGGGTACAAAATGAAAAAGAACAGTTCTCTAGTCCCCTATTTTTATTTTAGAGGTTGTAGCTACTATTAGCCCTTTCTTATATATATTCTTTTTTTTTCTTATATATATTCTTAAGTATGTATATGAATTCTTTAAAATGTAATCTTGTAGTATATATAGCATATGGCATCTTCAACATGTTTCCATATCTACATATACATATGCCTTGTTTTTAAATGAGGGCACAGTATTCTATTATGTGAATATACTATAACCATCTCCTTGTTGGTGAACTCATTTGATCTTTTCTGTTTGAATATCTATGACTCTTCTAGCTCATGTGAAGTTACTCTTCCTTTGTTATGAATTTAAATTATTCAACAAGATAAACAGTAACTGAGTGCCTCCTTCCTCCCTGGCACTGTGCAGGGCATGAGTGCCGACAAGTTGCTTGATGTACACAGTTCCTTCTCTTGACTTGGAGCTCATCGTGGTCTAACAGGAATGTATTCTCTTAAGGAACTTAGAATGTGATATGAGCTGGAATGAATAGGTAGGCCTTAGCATACGTATCACTGATTCTACTTTGGGAAGGTAGAAAAGAAGAAACTGATATCAAGCTTTAAAGGGTAAGAGATCCTTTAGGGGTGTGAGGAAGAGAAGGTCATTCTTGCAGGAGAGTTAAAGAACAAGATGGGTTGGCAAGAAAGAGCATGTGATAGGCAAAGAATGGCCAGTAGCCCAATGCGATTGGGGCATGTGCTGCGGCACGCACAGTAGGGTTGTACTGTTTACTCAGCAGTTGGTCATAGGAAACATTCAACAAGTGAATAGAAAACTGTGCTCTTTGCCCAGCTAGACTCCAGATCCTCCTGGGGTTGTCCTCTCTGTGCCCTATAGGGGCATATCAGCTGTCTCCAGTGCAGAGGCCTCTTTCTTGAATTAGTCTGACTTAAAACAAAAAACAACGTTTTACCCATTTTTTCACCCTTAACCATGTCCTGTCTTCTTTTTTGCAGAGTTTAGTCCCTTCAAGAAATAGAACAGAATTCAGTCATGGCCCCAAGGAAGAGAGGTGGACGGGGGATCTCGTTCATCTTTTGCTGTTTCCGAAATAATGATCACCCAGAAATCACCTATCGGCTGCGAAACGATAGCAACTTTGCGCTTCAGACCATGGAGCCAGCATTGCCTATGCCCCCTGTGGAGGAGCTGGACGTCATGTTTAGTGAACTTGTGGTGAGTCCCCAGCTTCCTTCCTGGCGGTGGTTGGGAGCCAGGAGGGAGAGGAGAGAGATGTTCATGGTTGGTTTGGTTAACCATGGGTTTGCCCTTCTTCAGTGAAATGACCCCTTTATATTGGCACCTCAGCTGTGAGCACAGAGCCTCTAGAGGAAGAGAAAGAAGAGGGTAGCATTGCTACATCAAAGGGCTTTGCTTTAAGTCGAGAGATTTAGACCTTAGGTCTTCAAAATATGTGGCAGAACTGCATCCTAAGTTGCTCTTTCTATTCTTCCCCATTCCAGTCTGAGTCTATATTGTGTGAATAAAGAATTCCCTCGTCTGCTTCACAGCTTCCACAATTCCCTCCTGCTTTCTCCACCCCTACTCTCAGTGTATAGTATTAATGTCTTTTTAAAAATTAGTCATACTCCTCCTCCTGTCCTGGATCCTTTGATGAAAGACATTATTACTTAAGTACAGTGTAATTATTTAGCCTAATGATAGGATTGCAGTAATAACTATTGCGGGAAACTTTTTATAGATCCTATCATATTTTAGAATCCACTATACTGAAGTGAGAGATGTATCTAGTGTAGGACCCATTCACCAAAAGATAAAAGTGCTCTCTTGAGCTTGGCTTTTCAGGCACTTCTGAAGTAGTGTTTCTTTCCATTCTATGTTTTAGGGGATATTATGGCATAGTTTAAAGGGTAGTGGCATGGGGATTAGGAAGACGTTGATTCAAATTACTGTTCTGACTTTACTATCTGTATAAGTATGGAAAAAGCATATAAGCCTGTTTTCTGGAATGTGAGAAAAGAAATAATGCCTCCTCCCAGTTTGATGTAGTATCTAAGAAGGATTTACATAGTGGGAGTGGCCCAATGCCTGGTCCTCATTAGGTGCTCAATAAATGTAACATGAGTACTCTATCCTCCCTTCATCACCACTGGCATTTTGTAATGGAGTTAGTTCTCATCAGACCATTTATATCATTCAACAGATATTAGAGAGTGCTACCATACGGCATGATTCTTAGGTCAAGAAAGTAATGTAGGCTTTCTTGCTGCCTATCAAGGGTGATCTCTGAACTGATCAGGTCAAGTTCAGCTCTTCTAGACCAGAATTTACCTATAAGTTTATCGTATGAGTCAGGCCAATATGAGAGGGTACTGTGAAGCTGATGTTTGAGTTCTTGTCTCCTGAGTGGATTAACAGGCCTATTACCAACCCGAATTGGTTGGGAGAGATAAGAGCTGGCTCTTGACAGCATGTTTGTATGTTATGATGTTGATGAATATTTTCAGTGTTTAAGGAATCTCTCCCCTCTCCTGACTCTCATGCAGAGACTCTGTTCTGGGTGTTACTCGGGAGGTTCAAAATGGAAAACATTTAGAACCTGCTCCTAAACAGCTGATAGTTCAGTAGCAAAAGGGGACTGATGCAGGCATAAAAGAAGAAGCACAACCCACCTCTACGTAGATTGTGTATAGATGTGTTGTGAGGACACGGTGATGAGGAGGGAGTCACAGAAGGCTTTCTGGTGGAGGTAAGCTGTGAGGAGCAGTTGAAGGTGAGAAGTGGGGAGGGTCAGTGTTAATGGTTGTCTCAGTCATCTTAAGCTAGTTCATCCTGTGATAGCAAACCCTAAGTGGTTACAAACGGCAGTGGCTTATCACTTGCTAATGCTTCATGTCTTTTGTGGGTCAGCTGTGATTCTGTTCCTCACCATCTTCCAGCCAAGACCCAAGCCTGGTGGAAGAGGAAGGAGAGATGTGGTAAACTACTAGCAGGCTCTAAGGTCAGGCTTAGAAATGGTACATGTCCCTTCTGCCCACTTTTCTTTGGCCAGTGAAAATCACATGACCACTCCTGAGGCCACTGGGCAGAGGGCGTGGCGGGGCGGGGCCGGGGGGGGGGGGTGGGGAGTTGAGGATGCATAATCCTCTTCCAGAGAGAGGCAGTGAGTCATCTACCATGAGGGCTGCAAAGAAGGGCAGTTAACATGTATTCACAGGCTTGGTTTTATTTCCCACTTAAAGTATTTTAAAACCAAAAGTCAGCCTAAGGAGATAGATGTCGCTGATAGATGAAGGCCTTCTTGGTGGTAGTGGAGCTGGAGGGCAGAGCTAGTACCCTTGAAGCACCGACATCCACCGTCTTTTCAATTGTATTCCATCAGATTCTCCAAACGAGCCCGAAGCCAGAGCCCGGGTGGTGGCAGCTCCACGTACATCTTGAAGACAGCTCATTGTTCTGTATTCATAAGGGAGAAAATTCCACTCTCTGCCTTATTGATGTCTTTATTCTGTGTGAAAATTGCCTGCAGCTGTTAGTTGTTAAAAAGCCAATGCCAAACCAGAACTTTAATCTGAAACCATTGCAAAACAAATTATGTTGAGGTTTGTATCTGTCCTGGTGAGTGACGGATGGATTTCTATCTATTCCTGACTTCAGGAACTTAGACCACAAATCCATCCAATGGCCAGGGGTGTCCTGGGGCAAGAGAGGTGGGTTCAAAGCCACTGGAAACTTCTGCCCTGGGTTCTCTTGAGTGAGTGTTCACAGAAGCACTTCTGCCTCTGCCCATGCACAGGAAAGGAGGGCCACATGGGGAAGGGGGGAGCGCCTGGCATGTGGGGTCGGACCACTCTGCAACCTGTGGTTACTTCCTATAAGATGGTTTCTTTTTTTTCTTTTTTTAATATTTTATTTATTTATTGGACAGAGAGAGATCACAAGTAGACAGAGAGGCAGGCAGAGAGAGAGGGAAGCAGGCTCCCTGCTGAGCAGAGAGCCCAATGCGGGACTCCATCCCAGGACCCCAAGAACATGACCCGAGCCGAAGGCAGCGGCTTAACCCACTGAGCCACCCAGGCGCCACTATAAGATGGTTTCTGTTGGAGTTTAAGTTTATTGCCTTGCCTAGGAAATGAGGATAGTACTGTATCTCAGAGAGGTTTGGTATAAAGAAGATAACTTCTTTAAAAAGGCTGCTTCCTGTTAGGTGCTTTACACTCCACATTCTAGTGCAGTGAGAGGGATGGGAAGTCATTCAGGTATTTCCTGGGCACAACACCCTAAGCAGATATGCCAGGTTTTTCCTCTTCTTGAAAGCTAATCTGGCTGCTGTGAGTGAGCCAGTGTGGGTCCTAACTTGCAGGGGAAGCTTCTCGACACAGCTGGTTGTTACAAGCTGGTTTCCTTGGCCTCTTCTGATGACGCAGTCAATTAATGTTTTTAAACGTGGTGCTGAACAGGTAGGTTGCAGAATTGCTTACTGCAACCTTATCATCTCATAAGTAAAGCAGAGCTGAATGGGAGGTCAGCCATGGGAATCTGTAAAGAAGGTAGGGTGTGAGGAGCACCGGCCACCGGCCATGGAGTCAGACTTGCTCCAATTTCAGGATGTAGTGGTTCCTGGAGGCCCCAGTCCAAAAGCCTGCGTATCTTTTTTTTTTTTTTTTTTTAAATAACAGCTTTATTGAGATCTGGTTTACAGACTATATTACTCACCTATTGACAGTGTAGAACTCAGTGACTGTTAGTATATTCACAGAGTTGTGTGACAATTACCACAAGACATTTTAGAATGTTTTCATGACATCAAAAAGCAGCTCCCTTCCCTATTAACTGTCAACTTCTCATTTCTCCCCAGCTCAGCCAGGCTACATCTAATGCACTTCCATTTCTGTGAATTTGCCTCTTCTGTGCATTTCATAGAAATGGAATCACATGATATATGGTCCTTCAGGACTGGCTTCTTTCGCGTAGCATGATCTTTTCCGTTTATCCATGTTGTAGTGTGTATCAGTACTTCATGGCCTTTTGTGGCTGGATAATACTCCACTGTATGGATGTACCACATTTTGTTTATCCATTCATCGTTGATAGACGTTTGGGTTGTTGCCAGTCTTTAGCTATTACAAATATTGCTGCTGTAAGCTTCATTCATATACAAGTTTTTGCATGGAAATAGATTTTCAGTTCTCATGGGTGTAGACCTAAGTGTGGAATTTCTGGGCCATATGGTAACATAATGTTTAACTTTTGAGAAATTGCCAAGCTGTTTTCCAAACTGGTTACACCATTTCACATTCCTACCTGCAGTGTGTGAGGGTTCCAGTTTGACCCCATCTGTGCCAACACTTGTTATTACTTCCTACAGATTGACCTGCTGATTTTAAAGCTATTTTATAGCTCCTGGAGAACTGAGGGCATGTAACTTGGACATTTTTTAAACTAATTAATTATTTATTTTTGTGAGTAGAAATACTCACAAAATTATTTTTGTGAGTAGAAATAGCCTCTGTGCTAACAATTTTTAACTGATTTGGTATATTTTAAAAAATACTCAGTTGAGAGCTTATGTAATCTCTGTTAACTTTGTATTTTATGCCTTTCAAGCATCAATCCTTTTTCTCCTGTATTACCTCCCCCACCTTCTCGCCCCACTTTTTCTGCTTTGTCCTTTGCTTTAGCCACAAACTGTGAGCGTATCCAACACAAGACTCAATACTGTTCCCATAAGATAAGATTTAGCTATGGTCTTTCCATGGGCTCTTAAAGGTCTTAGATTTTTTTCGCCAACCTATTTGAAGACTCCTAGGCATTATAACTCTGTAAGTGGTTCTTATTCAAGTAACTTTTTCATTTCAATGTTAGAAGATTTCCTTTGGGATGAACAGAAAAATGTGTCATTAATTGACTGGTCACTTCTTTTGGGGTGTATGCATGTGATAACTGGTGAGCAAAGCAGTCATGGTTCTTCACGAATTTGTGGGACCGAAGGTTTAGTGGGGGAAACTGAACACGTAATCTTACCTTGTGTGCCCGAGGATCATGAGGGGCTTCTCCCCAGTGTATACTTTTGGGGAAGCATGTTCAGTTCCCCTTTTTTCACAAAGAGGGAGTCCCACTCACAGGTTCCCTGTGTATAACCCTAGCTTTCTTGTCCAGGAATTCCTAGCTTCTCTTCCAGCTCCTCTTGGGGATATGCATAGTTGAGTCCCTCTCTCTTCCTCAGTTTCTCTACGAATCAACCTGCTTTCCGGAAACACATTTTGTGCCCCTTGGTGCTATGAATTTCCTAGGAGTGAGCCCCCTTGGGAGTTCTGCAGTTGTACTGCTGGTGGGTAAGTGTCTAATTCTGCACTGAAATCTCAGCAAGGCCACTTGTCTGCAGGTGAAAGTTGGGTTCTTCAACCCCACTTGCATTCATGAAAAAGAAGATATTTGATTTCCTTTCTAGCTTGGCTCCTTAGCTTAACTGTCAGTGAATTCCAAACTTGCTATTTGCTGACACTTACTCCCAAACCCCACAGATTCCTAACCTAGTGGGGAAGGGTCTTGGAAGGCTTTGGGGCAAGTTTCATTTTATGTAAGACATAAAAATCAAGTAGGAATATCCAGGCAAAGTGGAGAGAGGAGTGTTACAGACTGAGAACAGCATATGTAGGGGGCTGGGAGGTGAGAAAAATCATAGAAGGCTCGAGGAACAGAAAGCTGAGTGTAGATGGAACATGAAATCAGAGGCTTCTGAGAAGAGGTTCTGGAAAAGGAGATGGGAATGATTGTATTATTGATTTAGTTATATATCTTAGATTCTTATTTGAATGAGAGGAAGGTATCTCTGCTTTCTTATAGTTTCCTCAGCAAACCAAACATATTAAAGTACAGCAAAATATTTTGCTATCTGATTACATATACAAAATAACCATTGCTCTTGGCAGTTTCGGTGAAGTGTTGATAAGTTTAGCAAAAGGTGTCCTGTCTTGTTGAATAGATTCTGTTTTCACTTGAGTCCAGTTGTTGAGATGAGATGCTTTCTTGCTGCAACGTATACCTCCTCAGGGTACTTTAGTTTTGAAATGAAAAGGGAAGAGAGAATTAGGAGGAGGCCCCTTCTGCTCTTCTACCCAGTGCATAGACTCCACACACCAGGAACTGGTGGGCTAAGGGTTTCCTACAGACTATTCCACAGCAACAGTGATATTGGAACTGGTGTCTTCTAACGGGTTCCCTCAGCTCTCTTGCCTTATAGAACATGCAGATGTCCAACTGCTTTGCCTGGCAGAGATTTTAGGTGAGAAACCATGTTTTGGGCAAACCTGGTTATGGTTTTGAAGTGTTTTGCACCAAATCTCTACTCTTCTAGTACACACATTGTTTTCTATATTTGGATTTATTAGAGGAAAGCTTTCATTTCTAATACAGTAAGTACATCACTATGAATTTATGACTAGTTGGAAATATGCATCATGGACCCAACTTTTCCTAAATCTGAAATGTGACCAGTTACATTTTACACTTTTCTGGTTAATCTGTCTTCTTTTGAATCCACTCCTTTGTCTTCATTTGTTTGGCCAATCCGTCTAATGTTTTGGGATAATAGACTATAGAGTGCTGTGCCTTCTAAGAAATGTAAACTATGTTAAGAAACTTATTAAAAAATTTGTTATTGATCACAAAACTACCATTTATGCTATTGAGTATTGCCAATGAAAATCAAATCTCAGTGGGGAACGTGGTGATGATGGATACCATAGGTTGATGGGAAGATTTGTATCCTCATAAATACAATTACTCACTATAGGTCAGTTTTATTATTACTGATTCCTGGGGACATTAGTAGCCAGCATAGAATTTGAGAAATGAAGATAGCAGGAATGAGAGAATTTAGTTGACATATCAGAGTCAGATGAATTCACAGTCAAGGTAAGCTGTGCCAGCTGAATTCACTTGGGAATCTACATCAGTAATCTTTTCATTTTTCAATATATTCTGAAGTCACTTTGGTATGAAAGGAGCTACAGGAATCCAAATTTGTCTTATAGATTTACCAGTGTACAAATTTTGTTCTTTTCCTAGCTACGTGAAATTTTACTCCTCTTCCCAGGCTGCTAACATAATTTCTTTTATTACTAGGACTATCTTAAGCTCTTTTTAATAAAAATTCTTCCATTATCACTAGAATTGATGACAAGTTTCAACACTTTTTATCTCTTTGTTTTTAGAACTTGACTTTCACACTAAGGCCATGACTAAGAATAGAAAGTTTCTCATAGGAGCTATTCAGTTCCCTGTCTCCAAAAAAAGATGTAAAAATTGGGTAGCAAGAACATTTAATTTTAACCTGATTGAAGGAGGGAAAAAAAAAACTGGTTATAAGGGATCCTAGTTTTAATCTATTGTTTCTTAGAGTCTAAAGGATTGCTTGGTAATTAAGCAGAGAAAATCAGACCGTATAAAGACTTCAAAGAAATGTTAGAATAGTCTCAAAGTGTTCAGTTGTCTGGAAGCCAAAAAGCAGAATCCAGTGAAAAAACTGATATTAAAATTGTTCTATTTCCATGAGGTTAAAATTATTTTCATTTGACAAACCTATAATGGTCAATGAGAAAATTCTGTTTAGCTAAAGGACATGGTTAGTTGACAATGAAGAAGAAAATATATTGAGTAGATCTTCCCCTGACTCTGTGGCATTTTTGGATACCTTTACTTGATGAGTTTATAGAAAAATGTTTAGAACTGTATGAAAATATGCAATACATCACAGAGGTAAGTGGGAAAGCAGATACGGTCTTAAATGTGTTCAGTGCTGAAATTCCTATGTAGTAGATGTGAACGGCTGCCAATACATGGTCAATTTGCAGATGACCCAAAAAAATGATCCCAAACCCAGAACTTTATAAGCAAATTATTTTGGCCCTGAACACAACTAATGATTTGTGATACAGGGTGCTGTTAATGTAGGTGGTTTTGCTTGCTTGTATACTTCTGAACAGAACATTAAATTACTTCTAAGAATCAAAGTAGGGTTGGCAGTAGATCTTCATCCCAATGGATAGTCTACATTTCTTTGTACTGGTTGGAGGCCCTGTTTGGTTAAAGACAGTGAGGTGGACCGCAGGCCTCTTAAGTTCCCTTCTTGTCTTCTAATTTACCACACAAGAACAGTAAAGCTTAAGGTAAAATCACAAAACCATTTTATTCCTTCTAGTACTAAATTTTTGTTTTATCTCACCAAGATCATTCCACGTGTCCTTTTCTATAGGCTATTAAGTATAGATTTTTGACTCCATGTTAGATACTTTGTTATAAGTCAATACACTTATTTCTGGGTGTTTCTTAATTTAGATTATAGGGACTGAAATGGGAAGGGGATTGTGGAGAGATGGAGGAAAGAAACATGAAAACTTTCTTTTTCTTTTAATACAATGGCTGCAAAACCATCTCTGAGCTAATAATGCTAGACAATAGTTACAAGTCGCCTTGGCCTTGATGAATTTCATTACTATGAATTCTAAAGAGACTGAGCAGTATATACCTACTTAGCTTTTGACTACAATTTAAAATCTGATTATTTAACTTAATCCTCAGGCTACCATGTGCAAATTACGCAAAGTCAGCCTCCAGTATTGACTTGCCAACTCTCTACATGTCCCCGTATACATCAGTCCAGGTTTTAGAAGACTGGGAAAATAATTTCATCTCCACAAGTCATGTGGTTTAGTAAGCTTTTGAGTGTAATTTTGAAAATGTGTTTCAGTAATGGCTAGAACAATCTGGTAGTTAGTATAAATAACTGCGCATGAGAATATATATCAATGCATTGGGATTCATCGAAACATCATTTGTTCACATAAAACATATGTCACATGGCCTGTGGGAGGTAAATGCCCAGTGTGTGGGTGGTGTATTTCAGTTCTAACTGTTCTCAATTTTATCCACTGTACTTGGAATCCTGCCCCCCATCTTCAATTCCCAGAATTACTCAGGAATTTTAGACACTTTCTTGGTGTGTGTTATAGGAGCCCAGTACCAGTTACATGTTTTAGTTATGATTTTTTGGCTTATGGATAAAGAACCACATCTGTGTATATTTTTTGGAAAATAAGATTTCAAAATGTAGTAGTTTTTCTCCTCTTGTCCAATTTTAAATGAATCCACTGGAAACACCCTACAGCTGCTGTTTATTTCATTATGCAGTGGAATATTTAAGAATTAAATTAAACCAAATAACTGAAAGCTCACTTAGAATGTATATACAGGTTGTTTATAGGAAAGATGGGCATTTCTTGGATGTAGAAGAAAAGGCCAAGTCCTTTGCCATCTTTTAAACAATCAGATGGTATGAGTTTATTCCCATGTGGACACTTATTATGTTAATCCATCTATGAATAGACACCTCTACATTTTCAGAGAACAGAATGACACACAGGCATTGTAATCTGGCTTTTTCATCCTCAGGAACCCTAGGGCCCAGAGTGGGGTGTGGCCCAGAGTGGGTACTCAGTAAATGCTTGTGGCCTGGATGAGTAATGAATTACTAAAGGTTAATACCTGAGATGCTCATTAACTATTTTAATGTGTATGTGTGTGCATATGTGCGTGAATTCATGACTGCTGAATCCTCCAGTGGTTGGGTATATATATTCTGAATTATTCTCAAAGTAAAAGTGATAGGTTTGGGCTGATCCTTGTGCCCTTCCTGTCCCCCATCCACCTGTTAACCATTCTTTTTAGTCTTATTCTTCATATGGGAGCACCAAAGTGTCTAGCATCAAGGGTAGCAGCTGGAGAGGACAAGGTTGATAATGTTTGAGAATTATTTCCTGTCCAGTCTCTCTGCCATAAGTGACTTGATAAAATAAATAGCCGCAGTGTGGGAAGAGACCTATTCTACTAAATGTCTTTTGACTCAAATAAAACTTAAGTGTCTGCTGAGCTGCCAGGAAGTCTCTGAAGAGCTTGCAGAGCCGGTGTGGGAAGGGCCTGGGCTGGTAAGAGCAGTACAGGTGTCACTGAGGGAAGGGGAACTTATTTAAACTCTACGCTGGTTCTTTGTCCCACGAGATGAAGTCCCTCCATGCATTCAGTTAGGGAAACACTGCTTAGAAATTCTCTGTATTAAGCCTTGTCAACAGAAGTTCTACCAGATTATAGATGTAAAAACTGGATATTTAGATATTTAGGTGGCTGGATGGATACTGGGAGATGATTTTAACATATACTTAGAACAGAGTTATTTAAGATTCCTGCAACACTACTGGTGATGTATACTAATTAAAAATTAAAGTTGCTCTAATGAGTTTCTGATTGTAATAACACAGAGAAGCTGAATGAGAAGCCTACAGGTTTAGTAGTAGGTTTAGTCTAGCAAACTGGTTATGGTTTGCATTGCCTACTGTTAAAGAAAGGAAAGGAAATATTATAAAACACTTAACCATTGGTATTAAGAACTAAAAATTATTTCTGTTAGTCAGCCTTTGCTTGTGGGATCTCACTTCTTATTTTTATATATCGAATGAAAATATGTCTATCAGACACAGAGAACATGACTGTGTAGGTGAGTCATATTGTGGTATTTCATGTAATGACTAAGAATGTTGGCAGAAATCTTACCGGCTGAAAACCTTCAAGGTTCTCTTGTGTGTACACATCCATTTTGGGATTTAAAGCACTTTGTTCTTTTCCATTTATCTTTTTCCTGACTGGTTAGGAGAAGGTAATAAGTCACTGAATGTACTTCTCTTTAAAATGACTAATATGGAATGTCATTTTCAGATTTCAGACCACCACTGGGAAGGTAAAGGACTATTCTCAGGGTCACTGTGGTTAAATTTTAAGAGCTGAATTGGCAATCTGTGACTTAGGGATGTGACGGTCACTTGCTGTGGTGGGGTTAGATGTTCATACATTTGATGAAATGTCTCCGCCTAACAGTACATTTTCTCTCTAGGTTTGTAAAACTAATTTGGCCTTTTCCCCCACGACATTATAGTTATCACTATGTCGTATGACTTAAGGCCTAGTCCCTTGTGCCTCCGAGCATCTGACTTTTTTCTGGTGCTGTTGAGTTATGGGATGGAGGGAGAGGGTTAATGACAGAGAGGGTTAAATCCAGCAAGGGCTAACTTAGGGTGTACATGAAGTGACCTGGAGCATTGCTGCCTGGGGGTATTTGGGGAAGTCTGGTGGGTAGGGCCAGGGTGGGTGAATTGGGCCTCCATGCGGTGGGTAAATACCTGAAGTATATGCAGTTTGAAGGAGTTAGCTTTGTCTGAGTAAGAATAATTAGAAATTTCGTGAGGTCTGAACATTGAGTCAGATGGCTGGTTACCTGGTCAAGGACCACTAAAAAGCAAAAACAAAAGCATACAAAGCAGTAAGTTGATTGACAGGGTGACCCCAGGACCTGTCTTAGCTTCTCGTCTCCTCGTTTTTTTTATTCTCTCCCCGCCCGACAGAGCATTAATTGCATGTCCGTCTACCTCCGCATGATGCATTAGTATGTGTGTGAAGAGTTAGCTTGACTCATTAGAAACAGAAATCCAGAATTCCTTTGTTAAAGATTTCTCTTGTAATCTGGAAACGTATTTGTTGGCTCATTGAAATGTATTGATTTGGTGGATTTTCAAAGAGTAAATGCTTTCAATATTGTTTTGGACGTTTTATAAATAACTCCCTATTTCAATTTAGCTAAGTCTCTGAAAAGCGCTCTTTCAACTCATTCAAGACCCTTATTGTATATTTTTTCAAAATCCCTTCCCTTGCTTTATCTAGCAAATCAATCCATTTCCTTAGATTTATTTGTACTGTACCAATTGTTTTATGATTTATATAGATTTCTTCACAGTGCTGCCTGCTTCTGTGGAGTGTAGGACCAGTGAGATTTCTTTGTACAGAACCTTTTAGAAGTGGGTCTTAATAATACGCTTTGTTAGTGATGAAGCCTAGAGTTTTAGTTCCCACAGCTGGGTTTCTCTCAGAGGTACTTTCTTCTTAATAAAAAGTGTATCATTTATACCTTTTTCCAAGATACTATATATCAAATATATATTTTATGAAGATACTAAAAACATGGTATGTTCTCTAAGAAAAGCCTCTAGGCTTTTGTTTGCTGATTTTAGTTTTCAAGAAGCTTGAGTTCAGAGGGGAAGAGGAATGATGCTTTGTGTGAATGTTTCTCCTTTTATCACTGGCTAAATTATTTTCCTTCATTTAACTTAAAACTCTGTCCAACAAGGCATACATAATATGAAAGAAAATTTTGTGGCCAGTGAAAGTCGCTGGGCTATCCAAGTCTGGGGTGTAGGAGTAGGAGCTGAATCTGTTCTGCTTGTCTTGGCATTAATTGACAGTCCCCAAAATAATATCTGGCTTAGCATGATTATAAAACAAAAAAAAAAAGTAAGGTGATCTAGGAGCCTCCAGGATGCTGCCTGGGATTTGGGCTAATTACATTTGTTAATCTCCATGGAAAACTTGCTTATTAATTCACAGAGACACAGAGGAGCCAACACTTTTCTGTAGAGCCACCAGTAGGGAAAAATGAAAAACAAAACACTGAGAAGGTTCTTGAGGATTTATCATTAAATTTAACTTATCATTTAATTTAATATTAAGGGGCCTTAGGGGAAATACTATCTCTTGGTCTAAATGGAATGCATATTAATAGAATCCGTATATAATTTTCAAGGGAAGTGATCTTTGGTTTCAAACAAAAGCTGTGTCTGAAATTTTAACAGTTCCCAGAGCAAACGACTTATCCTAAAGTGGACCACATTTTTCCTTTTCTTTACATCCCCTCCCCCCCAATCAGGTTCTCTTCTAAGCCATCTCCTTGGTTTATCAGAAATTTGGTTCAGTCAGAAATTTCCTTCCTTATGGTTTACCCAAGGTTATATTTACTCTGAATTTTTTCTTTTCCTTAGGGTTCCAGCAACCAAGCTTGATTCTCTTTCTTTAGCAGAGTATTGAGATGTAATTTTATGATCTATAGAATTCACCTATGGTGAGAGTACAGTTCAGTGAGTTTTAGGAAATGGATGCAGCTGTGCAGCGATTGCCACTGTCCTGCTCCGGAACCTCTCCAACCACCCTGCCCATTTGCATCAGTCCCGTCTGCCTCTAGCCCCAGACAACCACCTGTTGGCTTTCTGCCCCATAGATGTACTTTTTCTAAAAATCTCATGTAAAGAGGTACTGAGATAAAGTAATCCAGCTTTGTTTTCCAGGATTGCCTTTTTCAATATTTGGATTAAGTGTCAAAATGAAAAATCTCTGTAATCTATGATATTACTTTGAAGTGATGTCAGAGTTTGAAGGACCTGATATGTCAAGGTGGCTTTCAAATTAGTTTGTATGACTTTCTTTTTCCTCCTCTGTCAACTGTGATTTTATTGTCCTCTTTGTCCACAAGTATATCTAAATGAGTGCCAGTAGCTGGAAAAGAGAGAAGGCAAAAGATATCCAGCCGTTCTGTGTTTAAAGAAGGACCCCAGGAGTCAGGTCTAGGAGACATGGAGTAAGAGTCAAACACAGAAGCTAAAACTAAAACTAGGCAGCTTCCATAAGAAACTGTAGAATACTTCTTGACCTGCAAGTTACAAAGATCCCTCAGAGAAGATGAAAAGTACTAACTCTAGAAGAAAAAATTAATAAATTGGACATCATCCAAATTAAAATATGTAGTGATCAAAATAGATTATTAACAAAATAAAAAGGCAAGCTATAGCCTAGGAGAAATAGTCTCTATATACCCAGGACCAAGGAGCTGTTTCCAAAATAGGTAACGAATGTCTCTAATGCAATAAAGACAGGTAACTCAATGAAACTGGGCAGAAGACTTGGATAGTTCACAAAAGAACACGTGGGAGTGGCCATGTGAGAAGGTATATTCAGCACCAGTTATCAGGGAAATGCAAATTAAAACTACATTGAGATAACTCTTCAAATAAACTAGATGGTTAAAATTAAAAAGACATAGCACCAGATTTTGGTGAAAATGTGGGGTAACTAGAGCTGCCATCTATTGCTAATGGAGAGTGAGATGACACAATCATTTTCTCAAGTGTAGAGGGCTACAGCCACTTCAGTGCCTACCCTGGCCAAACTGAAGATTGTATTAAGATCTGTATGTTTCACTGTATGTACATTTTACTGCTCAGAAAAGGGGAGGGGTTAATCTTTGAAATACGCTGATGATTACTCTATCCTACAATAATCCTCTCCCTTCGTCCCTCCCTTTCTTCCTCCCGGCTTTCCCATGTGCCGTCCCCTTACTTTTTTGCGGGGAGGGGGCAATCCAGCCATGTCACATATTGTCTCAGAACAATAATTAGTCAATTAATGGCAGAGATGAATAGAGCAAATTCAGTTCCTGCCCTCTGGGCACGAGTCCAGGACAGGAGTCAGACATGCCAATAATGTGACAGTCGCAATGTGGTAAGTGCTGTAAGCAGAGGCAAGAATAGGGGAGCGGCTCATCCAGGAGAGTGAAGGTGGGCCGTCTGGAGGGAAATACGTGCTACCTTGACAGAGCTTGGATGAATGGGACTGATCCTTAGATATGCTGGTAAAGGCTTTCTGAAAAAAGGGAACAGCAGGTGCAAAAGTTTAAAAAGTTGGCAACTTGTGACCAGAAGTGCTAAAAGGTGGCTGGTGGCAGCAGAAAAGGAGAAGGGATAAGTCAGTGCATCACAAAGGACCTCTACCTACCTGCTGAGGAATTTTGGACTTTATCCTGAAAAGAAAGGGAACGACTGAAGCTTTCTATCTATCATCCTGTCTTCCTAACTAGATTCTTAAATTCCATGAAATCAAGGTCTGTTATTCATCTTTGTATTCTTTGTAATGTCTGGCCAGGGTCCTGGAATGGGTAGGACAGCGAGGAAGTGTTGACTGATCTCTAAGGCGTGATAGTCTCTTGGAGTCTTGCATGCTTGATTCAGCCGTATTATTAAAATGGAATGAGTCAGAGCAGAGATACTTTTGGAATGGAGGGGTGGGGGTCTTATTACACTATGGGCCTTGTGCCGGGGCACTCCCAGCCATTATCTAATTTAATCTATGTCATTCTTACCCAGAATCTGCCAGTGACCTCCGGTTGCTCTTAAGAGAAAGACCAAAGTTCATAGTATCCTTCAAAGCTACTGTTCACTGCCTGCTGTGCTTTTTACCTATTTAGTTCCTATTCATCTCTCAGCTTTCACTTCACTTCCTTGGGGCAGTCTTCATTGCCCTACCTTTCCCCACAACAGGCAGACTGTCAGAGCTCAGCTTCCTGTGTGATCGATCGTATCCTTATTTCCCTTATTCTCGGTCAAGAATATGAGCTCTGTGATACTTTTTTGTTCCTTGCACCTAGCTCAATGCCTGGCATTTAATAAATACAAAACAAAATTTGGTTGCATGAGCTAATCCTTGAGACAATTCTGTCAGATATATATTATCATTATCATTTTTCAGGTGAAGAAATTGAAGTCCAGAGGTTAAGTCACTTGCACAAGGTTGCATAACCCGTGAGAGCCAGACCTGGAACTCAGGGGTGGCTGATGACAGTATCTTCCTCTTTTTGCTCGTGGACACTCAGTAGGCTTTGAGTGCAACAGATAGATACATTTTCATACTTGCATCAGTGTTGTGATTTTACCTCCTGCTGAATGATCAACAGAATGGACAGTCTTGTGGTTAAGAACGTGGGCTCTGTAGAATAGTCCCAACCCCAGCTCCTCCTCCACCATTTACTAGCTTAGTTACCTTGAGGAAGCTACTTAATCTTTCTAGGACTCAGTTTCCTGGAAGATGGGGTAACAGTACCCACTTAATAGGATTGTTGTGAAAATAAATTAATTCATATAAAACAGTACTACTGAGCACGCAGAAGGTGCTCAGTAGCTGTGAGCTTTTACTTTTATCAGCATCCATTTAGTTCTTCCCCATTTTCTTTTTCTTTAAATTTCTTAAATTGTAATATTTTTAAAAGATTGATTGATTGATTGATTTGCGTTGGGGGAGAGAGACAGGGAGAGAAAGCATTGTGGCAGTGGGGGGGTTGGAAGAGCAGAGGGAGAGAATCTTAAGCAGGCTCTATGCTCAGGATCATGGAGCTTGATCTCATGGCTCTGAGATCATGACCTGAGCCAAAATCAGGAGTTCCACATTTAACTGACTGAGCCACCCAGGCACTAACCCCCCCATTTTCTTACTGTAATTCAAAATTATATCCAACGACCCTGTAGCAATTAAATTTTTTTTTAATTTTCTGGAAATTCTCTTTTTCCTTAAAACCATCTGCTTCTAAGTCCTAGTTCAACTGTGAAGCATTATTCTACCTCTAACAGCAAAATACAATAGTATTAATACTTATTAATACTCTTTGCTGTGAATTTCTAGGTTTTAGGCTTTACCTGTTTATACCTCTGCTCAGTTAGCACAAACAGTGCTGTTATAGGAGTAGTATTGTTTTCTCTCACAAATCCCGGACCTTTTCCCCAAAGTAAGCGCCATATTATTGAGCTGTTTGAATAACTGACCTGAACCTACCCCCCCACCCCCACCCAAAGAAAAACCTCAGTGGTCGGGAAGTGATTTATGTCACAGTATTTTCCTCATTCATCAATAGGTAAGAGCAAGTATGACTTAACAGGAAATTAAAAAAAGAAGAAAGTAAGAAAAATAATCACTTCACATATATACTAGTGGTATGCAAAAATCTTAACATTTTTAGCATGTTCCCTCACAGTGGGATTTTCTGTAAATATCTTTTGTTCCTTCCCTGATTGTTCATTGTTAAAATTTTTAACTAGTTTCTTGCATTTAGGGTGTCATAGTACATGGGTGTGTGTTTTAGTGACTTAACTATTTACCTTGCTCTTAAAAGAAAATAGCACCTGATCTATGTGTAAATGATGAGAGAAATAACAATACTGCAGCCACCCAGCTACCCCCCCTGTGCCAAGCATTACCCCATACTTAGTCCATGTTGCTCATCTTCACAATAGCCCTGCAAGAGGAATGATATGCCCATCCTGGAGATGAGGAAGTAGAGACTTAAGGAGATGAGCCGCTTCCCCAGGAAGCTCATAGCATATCGGGCTCTGAGTGGCTGGGCCCTACATGTAGGTGGTAACAGAATAAGGGCAGAAGGGTTAAATTGTAGCAAGCCTGGCAAAGTGAGGTTGGGGTTTTAAATGGGACACCTCAAAGGCAGGCTGAGGAATACATAATGTATTTTGTCAGTGTGTGGAACTAATGAAGTTTTTTCAACTGGGAGCTCAAAACCGCACAGGAGCTCAATTTTTAAGGCGCGGGTCTTAAAGTGTGCCCAGAGCAGTGGCATCAGCCACACTTGGAAACGTTTTAGATGCTCAGATGTTCACATTCGCTCCCACTGGCTCCATCCTTAACTCTGGGCGATCAATGACTTAAGGGGCCCCCCAGATCATGCTGAGGTTCTCTCCAGCTTAAGTACGGCTGCTTTAATGAATTCTGTGTGTGCGTGGGGAGGGTGGAGAAGGCAAGAACGAACAGTGGGGAGGCTACTGCCAGGAGCTGACAGAATGGTTATTAGAGCATAAATCTGGGTGGTTTCATTGGGAATCAAAAAAAGGAAAAATTGTGACACTTTTCATGGAAGAAATAACGGCACTCAATGATAAATGGAGGTAGGAGTATGAGGTTTGAAGCCTGTGTGTCTACAGGTGGCAGAATTACAGGTATATACCGAAGGCATTCAGAGGGGGAACGTGTTTATATTCCTCAGGGATCGAAGCCTCATTGTGCCTTGGTTTATAGCACCTTTTCATCTGTCTCACACCCACCAGTCTGCACCCTCACCTAGAGAACTTTCCCTCTACTAAGAAAAATGTACCAGACGCTCCACACCAGTAATACAGACCAGGGATGATTGAGTTATTAAATGCCAAGAGCTTTTCTCTAAGCACTTTATATTCATTATCCTGTTGTTGTTATTAATTAGTTATGGATGTTTGTAAATTGCCTTCCCTTCGTGTCCAATCTAAGCTGTTCTCCCCTATAAAATTAATGTTTCCAGACACTGATCTGAGAGGCCGAGTCTGGGTTCTGGAGTTTGACAGCTGTGGGCTGAAAACCGGCCCTGTCATTACCAGGTGTGTGGTCTGGAGCAAGTTACTTACCCAATCTCCCACCTAAATTTCCCCCAGCTGAATTACAGCAGGCAGCGTTACTACAATGAGGATGTACTAATGAGTGGACTCAGGGTTGTTGTGGGGACCGAGACAATGCCACATGATGCTTGGTGCATAAAATGCTGAATAAGTATTAGTGGGATTTATGATAATGAAGATGCCAGGTGCTTCCTCACAATCTTCCGATGAAAATCCACCTCTCATGGGTCAAGAGAATAAACTCTTCATTCTGGCATTTAAGACTTTTCACAAACTGGTCTTTCCCTGCCTCCCAAACCTTTCATGTGATGACTCTCTGCATCATTCCCGTGCTTCCGCTAAGCCACTCACTGTCCCCCAAACACACCCCGTCTGTTCTTGCGCCCCGCCTTTAGTTCCCTTGGTCTCCTCCTCTCATGTCCAAGTTCTTCAGGTCTAGCCTGATACTCGGTGTTTATGGAGCCCCCACCCCTTGCCAGTGAACCCTCATCTATAATAGGAGTAATCCAAACTCTGGAGCTCTGATGGCCTTTAATGCTCAGCGGGCACTCTCAGGGTACTCTGTCTGTGCTCAGCCCACTTTTCCACACCCTTCAGTAGGTGTAGGGTGAGCCTCATCCTTTCTGTGCTCAGTACTCAGCTCCATGCCAGAGATGTGCTTTCTTAACGGTGGCAACACATACCTTGCCTTCTTGGTCTTTCCCAAGTTCATTGAAATATATGTCATTTTTTTTTCTATTCTGTAATGATGCTGATAACCTCTCCTATAGGAATAACATTTAATCTATGAAATACTAATTATTATTATTTTTCCTCAGGATGAACTTGACCTGACAGACAAACACAGGGAAGCCATGTTTGCACTTCCAGCTGAGAAAAAATGGCAAATATACTGTAGCAAGAAAAAGGTAAGAGATTCATTGTGTTTATGGTTAACTGGGAAATTATCATTTTTTTGTGCCCTTTGCTTTTCCTCTTCACCACTGAAATTCAGGCAGCTCTTTGTAATGTACAAACCAGATCGTGGCCTTGTTGCTACGTGTGCAGCACAGTGCTGACACCTTAGATATTTTTATGGACACTTTGTTGGACACCTCCCCATGTCCTCCACACCTGTAACCATTACTTGTAAGCCTGTGCAACTGAGACCCAAAACCATAGTGGTGTACACAAAAATAAAGTTTCCACCCATTCTTTACATGAAAGTCGGTATCTCGGTGGATTAGGAGTAGTGTTCTGGGACCTCAATCTTCCTTTCCCATCTCCTAGCAACTTTCCATTTCAGTGCTTCTAGGGTGTGGCATTGTCCTCATGGTCCCAGGTATCTCTCTGGCTGTTTCATATTCCAAACTAAGGATGAAGGAAAGGGGAAGAAGGCAACACCCTTCCCTACCTCCCCTCTTACGGACATGTCCTGGAAATCATCCACCTGAATTCCCCTCACATCCTACCTTTAGCTACATGGCCTCCTCCTGCAAGGAAAGCAGCCTTTATTCTAGGTCCTGTTACTGTTGAAGAAGGGGAGGATGGATATCAGCACTCATGGTGTGGGCATCACCCCGTGGACCATATCTCCTCAATAAAGTTCACTCTGCCATCTTTAAACCCTGTGGAAATTCTCAGACTGTGCCCACCCCAGTTTTGGAACCAATTAAGTTCATGGCCATCTTTTGTCACTTTTTCTTCTGTTCTAATAGAAACTTGAATCAAGATGGGGTAAACAGGAAGGGCAGGCTAGCACCTAAGGGAAATGTTACCTGTCTCCAGGGCAGTGGACTCTCTAGTTACTCACCCTTGCCTCAAGGCAAGGAGCAGGAACAAACTATAGCAGTCCAATGTCTTTTCAAGGCACAGTATGAGTCCGAGGACCCTTTTCTTATGCAACTAGTGCATTTGCACATGTAGTCACATGTGTCTCTCAGCCCCTCTGCCTCTTTGCTGCCTTATTTGATTGCCATGCTGACCTTCCAGAAACATCTTGCAATAGCGAGCCTGTGCCCTTTGGCAGCCCCTCTTGGTGTCTCTGGGCAAGCCACCATGGTATAACTCCTCTTTGTAACTCCAGCATCAGAACACATTGAAATAAGTGTATGATGACTGAACCACTAATTTGTCATTAGTGTTATACTGAACTATCAAAATAAATTGAAAGCACAATTAGTTTTCCACCTGAGCAGTTACCGTTGATAAAACTATGTGTGGAGTTTGGTTTTGGGGGCCTTTGCTGAGAGATGTGTCCAGCTATAACCTCTCTGTATGGTTTCTGAGCTGCTACCAGATCAGACCAAGTTGTAGTTGTAAGGATTCCTAATCTAGTAGTAACCAGGAAAACATGCTTGTGAATGACTGTGTACTCTTTTCTCTTTGTGCATGGTTCTCTTGTTGAACTGATTGTCATGGCTCAGGAAACAGATGTAATACACTGGGAAAGGATTTTAAAATAAAAAGTGTTCAGTTCTGGAAGTGAAGGCATTGTACGGTCGTGGAAAATAAGGGACCTTTTCACGAGGCCATCTTAAAGACCTACGCCCTGGAACTGAAAAGGAAGAATCTTCTAGTGCCTGTATGCACATAGGACATTGAGTGCAGACTTTTTTCTTCAAGTTAGGAAACAGTATGAAGTGAGGATTGAGAATATACACTGGAGGAAAGGAAAGGGCAGGAAAATGGGAGCAGCTTACTGAGGGGAAAGTTTTCTTCTTTCCCAGATTTTATTACACCCCTGACAGCAATTGAAAGTTAATCATGGAAACTACTGCCCCTTAGATTAGAAAAGGCAAACCCTGGAGGATAGTAATGACCTTGGACTTGCAGCTGCTGATCATTTTTCAATTTCCAGGCCTATCAAATCCCCTTGCAAACCCTGTCTCATGTGCTCATGGCGAGGTTGCCTTTTCATAGGAAGATAGATACGGATGTGACCACTGGCCTCAGAATCCCGTTTCTTGCCAGATGGGCCTTTCCTACCACTACCTGGCCAGACTGCACAGATCCCTGAAAGCACAGTCCTCCTGCTAGCTTCATTCTTACAGCCTGGATTCCTTACGTGACAGTCAAGTAGTGGCTGAGTGGGAAAGCCATTTTAACTCTTTAGGGATTTCCATGGGGTCACAGATCTGCCTCACTTTAAAATGGATGCTAGTGTTGCTGAGTTAAGGATTTTCTTGATTAGAGCTTCTCAAAATGTTAAAATTCTGCTATGTGTTTGGTCTGCAACTGACCTTTTGGGGTGCTGTCATAAATAGGGAAATAATACAATGACTACGAGAATAAAAACTTAAGCATGATAAGGGCATGATATTTACCTGTCTTCGTATAATGTGATCTCCTAAGGGACAGGTTGCCTATTCTCGAAATGGAGCCCATGGTGGCCATCTTTATTACTAAGAACAGACTGTTTTTCTTGGACCATATCTTAGGTAGCCTTTTCAAATCAGGCTTGTCACCAGCAAGCCAAACCACATCCATTTCTCAGGCCAAGGGAAAGCTACAGACTCATGGCTTCTTAGCTTTTTCCATCTTTCAAGATTAGAACCCAGGGCATTACAGACATTCTCACACATAGTGATGCCATAGAGTCAGGGGCCATGAAAGCCAACAGAAACAGACACATGAGTTGGTGAAAAGCAGGCTTTCTGTGTGAAAGTGCATAGTAGTTGTGGAGGCAAATGAGACTGGGAACGGAGGATGGGGCCAGGCCTTTCTCAGCCAAGTGGCTCTTTTCCACCCAATGGTGACTTGAGTCCCAGCAGCGGCTGTCTGCTTATCAAGCCCTGCGCTCGTTTCTCACACTTGCCTCTATCTACATCTCTAGTTGAAAATCCATTTCCAGAGCCAAAATGAAAGCAGCAAAAGTATTTCTAGGACTAAAAGAATTGGAAAGAGATTAATTGGCAGCTTGCCTAATTAAGTAATCCGGGGGAGAGTAAGAGATGGATGTTGTGGGCTTGTTGAAAATCTAAACAAATCTGTAAAAACGACTGGACTGGTTGGTCAGCCATCGTTGGTCCTCTGTGGCAGTCCACTGTCAAATGTTTTTTAGCAAACATGAAAGGACCACAAAAAGGTCCTGTTGGTGGGGCTGGAGGTATTTTCAAATAGGAAATGTTTGTGGTTCTTATCTTTAAAGGTAATTCCCTTTTTAGCTCCAATCACAACATACTCTTTTGTTTAAGTGAGGTTTTTCCCAGTCTCCAGCCAGAAACTGCATCTGTTAACAATCTTTTGGATTTTAAACTGAAACTTTTTAAACAATGAACCATCTGACCACGAAAGGCATCTGGCTATGCTGTATTTGCTTATTGTTAACATGATTTTTAAACCCTGGGAAAAGTAAGGAGAGGGCTTTGGAGAGAGAGATGAAAATGGTGCGTATACTGTCTCTCGGTGACGACAATCATATGGGCCCTGGCAGAAACCTTTAATTGTGGTTCTTCACAGGAGTGATTTGCACAAATTGTGTCACTAACCTGGTCCTTACAGGCCTCCGGAAAACACTTGCTCCCCCTCCTTGGGCTTCCACGCTTACGGAGTAGGCAAGTGGTGCTGGATACCGTTAGCTGTAGTGTCCTCAGGAATTTGAGGCCAAGATCGGGATTTGAGGAGAGCACTACTTGCCCTCCTCTTGTTTCCGATCTCTAAGGCCAAGCATTCATTAATGGCTTTGGATTCTCTGTATTTCATGTCTCTATCTTCTTGGGTCTTCTGCAGAGAAGATGAATTTTTATTCTGCTGATGAGGGTGTGTTTTTCAAATTTCATTAACTCCTTTAAGAACCTTGCCTGACCTGGCTGTGGGGGGAGATGTGGCCACGTGAGCAAAGCGTGGACCTGGTGCTTGGTGCCTTTGAAGACATGCAGGAACAGGGGCTGAAAATGCAGCTGATATTTTTTCATTCACTCCCTTCATTTGGTTTGCATATCTTAATTGGATCACTTCCCCACTCTTCTCCACAAAAAGCAATTCTCCTTTCACCACACACACACAAAGATTAAAGTTGTGTTGTGCACGGTGGTCAGGGTGTGGCTCTTTCAGTTACTTGAGAGTCAAGGGCCTCCTGTGTTTAAAGGAACATAGGGTAAAGTGGTGGAATTAAGTCAAGAGGAACCATGGGCTTTCTGTACAACTGTCAGACAAGCCAGCTGTAAAACGAGGAGGCGAGATGATACGTTCGGCGTCTAGTTGTTTCCAGTATCCTAATGAGAAGCTGCGGTGGGTAGGCTGGGATGAGAAGCAGTAGTTGGGCATTGGAAGACCCGAGAAGGAAGGGAAGCTAGGTATCCTTTCTTTACTGTAATTGTTTAAACACACTATAGAGTGAGCTTTGGATTTTCAAGTGTTCACTTTGTTAGCTATCAAGATTTGGGAGAGGGAGTCTGTTGACAGGCAAAACCTAGATGTCAGTAATTGTATTTCTAGACCTTTTTAACAAGTACTTGGGTTGGTTTCCTGCCATTGAGTTTTCACCTGACGATGGATTCCAGTTGGCATTTGTACACCCAAGTGCTAAGGGTTTGAAGACAGTGGCAGAAGTAGAAGTGATCAGAGATAAGACTGGGATATATTTTGCCCTTATTCTTTCTCTAAAAGAATAAATGAGGGGAGCACAGTAGCTGGATATTGGGGGGTGTCTCCAGGTTCTGCAGGCTCTGAAGCTCTTGGCCTTGTCCGCATATTCCCTGACTCTGACAGATGACAGTTTGTATATAACTCCATGCTGAACCACTAAGAAACAACTGACTTGGAGTATCTGGGGTTTCATTCCATGAAGTCATGCTCTTGGTGAAGGGCAGGATGGTTTGTGATTCACCGAAGGTGTATTGAGTACTCCTCCAGGGCAGACTCTTGGCTAAATTCTGAAGATGGTTAAACAAATAAATCATATTTCCTGGAGTGGATGATCCTGGTAGGAGAAGCAGATAAGATCAAGTAATTGCCAAGTCTTGTCATAAGCTCCATAATGGGGTAAGCAAACAGGCTCTGGGGCACAGAGGAAGGAGCCACCAATCTTTGGGGGTAGATGTGTGTGACTCAGACAACAACAGTTCCTTCACCACTTTGTCCTATCCAGCAGTTGGAGTTGCAATGAGAGGGCTGATGTTGTCATGCTTTTATCCCATCATCTAGACGCTGGCTCCTTTTAACAGTTGAGCTATGCTCACGTGCACTGTACTTGGTTTGTACTTTGTTCTTGGTTTGTACTTTGTTCTTTGTCCCTTCCAATATTGAAAAGGTCAACATTAGACTGTTGGCCTAATCTGATCTTCACTACACAACACACAAATTTGTAGGGCTTGTTAGGAAATCTGTAGAAAGGCTAAACTTTTGAAAAAAGAAGGCACAGTGGGGGAAGACTGAAATAACTGAGGTTTGTTCAGCCTGGAGAAGAGAAAGTCATGTAGACACTCCAACATAGTTTAAAAACAGAAAAGTAAAGAAAAGAAACTCCAACATAAGCTGATGTTCACTGGGTATACCTCAGTGAAACTATGGTAACTGTCAAAATATTGCCAACTTCCTTGGTAAAAAGCAGCTGCCTCGAACCCTCCTAATAAAAATCTTTGTGACAGTCACCCTTCCCACAAGCGTCCACTACTCCCCCCCCCCACCAATGACTCAAGCTTTAACTACTGGCATGGCACAAAGGGGACTCTAAGACCCTGTTCCCACATTACATCATTGATTCCAATTCATTGATGCCCATGCTATGCTGGTTGATAAGTATTTTGAACGTTGGCCTCAGTATGAGATGCTGATTGACCTGAAGATGGTGATCAGAACCATCTGATAATATGGGTTCACAGCCTGAAACATTCCTCTTCTAGGAATTGATCCCATGGAAGTGATGAGAAATATACCAGGGTGAGGCAGTTCTTGGTAGTGTTGCTCCTAAAAGCCCGTGATTGTAACCAACTTAAAAGAGGATGTTTATATGGTAGTACACAACCCTAACTGAGTATTTTGTAGCCATTGAAAAGTCACATTTTCAAAGAAATTGTAATGACATGGAAAACTGCTCAGCATGTTTTAAAAAAAGAAAAAAGAAAGAAAAGGCATAAAACCGTAAGCAGTACCATCAAAAATTTGCAAAGGAGTAAAGTTAGAGGTAGGCAGACAGAAACAGTTGCTTGGTGGGATTGTGGGTGATTTAATTTTTTTCTTTATACAGATATTTCCCAAATTTTCTACAGTACATTCTGCTCCTTACTTTGGAATATTTTCCCCCTAGTTGTAAAAATAAAATTGCTCTTTTTAAAAGTACATACAGTGTATTTGTATGGTCAGGTTTCAGAGAAGCAGGATTACTGGCAGCAACACAGAGCAGCAATTCACCCTGACATATGCATGGAAGCTGACTGAGCACTCTCCATAAGGCTGTTGTCTTTATTTCTGTTGCTGGAGCTCCTTGGAGCACACAGTTGGGAAGGAAGATGGATATAAACTGGAAGAGGGTAAGCTGGAGTCCACAAGGATAGACTGAAGTGCACATCAGTTCTGTCCGCCTCTGACTTTGGTGGGGGTGTCCTGCAGAAGCCTGAACCATTAGTCATGGAGCTCAGCACATACACACCTGGCCCAGGAGAAGCTGAAGGAGGATCCAGGGGAAGGTGGAGCAGTTACAGACCCGCCAGCTATTCCACACCAACAAAGTGAGCCAGCAGCTAAAGACAACATGTATGAAGTACAAAATGGCTGCTGCTTCACTTCCGCCTTCCACATCTCCTGTGAGAATCTCTCTTGTGGCTCACCATACCCAGAAGCCTATAAGAAAACATATTGTTTAGCCTAGCCAACTCGAACATTACAAAGATACCACATACTTATACTGAAATTGGGAGGAAAAATAAATATTATTTAAAATGCAACCAGTGCTTAGGTTGTCATGGCAACCCTGGCTTCCCTGACCCCTCCTTTATCTAGCTCCGGGACCTGTTTTTTCCCTTCTGTCTCCTCTCTTTTCACTCTTCTCTGGTGACATTAAAACAAAGGTGAATCTGTAAACCACCCAAGGTTTTTCAGTACCATGTATCTATTAGGCAATAATGTGAAAACATGAGAACCTTGACCCTGGTGAGATTTCCTCCGTTTTCTGCCCAGAAACCCACTGAAGCCATGTTTCTCATTCCCCTTCCCCACTCTAAGTAGCATAATCTCAAAGCTAGTGACTCACTTCCTTGCTTTATTTTCTCTTTATTGCAAAAACCAGTGCTATCAAAATGAACACCTAGTTTTAGATTTGGGGTAGAAAATTCAAGGATTCCCTGCTTCTGGCAGCCCTTAAACCAATTCTGTATTCCAAAAAGGGTGATCAGTTCATGAATACTTGTGTGCCTCCTTGTCCTATAATCCTTTGTTCAATTACATCAATTTTGGGCATTTTTTTCCCTCCAGGGTTATTCAGTTCTGTCATTCCAGCTGTGCTAGCTACCACCCCTGTCTTAAAGTGTGCAGAATGGTCCTGAGCTCATAGTTTTGTATTGATACCCAGCAGGCACCCAGCTTCATTACTGAAGAAGCAGTAAACAAACTTGCCTATAGAATGAACCAAATCCTCTCTCTCTTCCTTGGTGTTTGGAGAAGTGAACAAATCTAAAATATTCTGGACAAGTTCTGTAGTCTACCGTTTGGGTTTTACATTCTGGTTCTTCACAGGCCTCTGTTTTTCAGCCTTGAGATGTTGTCAGTAAAAGGACTTGCCTTGGGACAGATTATCTCCAAAGGCCTTTTCAGTCAAGGTTCAGTCAAGCCTGCCAGCTTCCAAAATTATATTTGCCGCTGTCCCCCCATAGTTGTTCTAAACTGTATTGTAATGTGTGTGCAACACCATTTTTTCTAAGATAAACAGAAGGCAAGTAATAGCTATGAGAAAATACTTGGCATAGTTAAAGGCCATTTGAAGAGTGAGCAGGGCGGGAGGGTGCCATTTACTAGGGCGTATTGCCGAACCCCTCTGATTTCTCTCTCCTCCTCTGTAAAATGAGACCAGTGTCACAGAGTGGTTGTACAAAGGGCAATAATGCCATTTCAGAGTTACCAGAGAGCTTGGGGCATGGTTGTGACAGCTGTTGCCACTGTCAACTTCAGTGATGGTGACTGTGATCAAAACAGTAGTGTGGACTCACTTTCTGCTTGTTCCCCCTCGTGCTAGTCTGGGATTCATCTCCATATTCTTAAATCCTAATACCTGGTGTTCGTAGAACAGTAGTGAAGATTTCACAAGCCCTCAGAAGCTCTTGGAGGCAGAAATAATAAGTTTGGAGGATACAGTGTAGATGAGGGAAGAGAGCCAGGAAATCTTTGCTGGAAGCACCCGAAATTGGCAAAAGGAGGCTCCCTTTACATCAGAAGTGCTAGGGTAGTGTGATCAACATGCAGTCCCTGAAGTTAGAAACCTTGTTAGAAGTTTTTTGTTAGAAGTTAGAAAACTAACAAATTTCTGAAAACTTTCCCTTCCACTCATGGGATAAACTGTTATTTCCTGGTTGGTGATTTTATTTTTGTTGTGAAAATTTAAATATACACAACAGTACAAAATAGAATGAACACCCATGTTGAACAAATGCTGACACTTTATGATAATCACCATGGATTTTTAAAAAAAGGAATGAAACATTATAAATACAGTAGTGGAAGCCCAGAGGTGACCTATTCTGGAGGTTTTATGTGTTTTCCTTGCCCACGTATTTATAAGCTTACTCTGCATGGATATATTCATATGGTATTTCATTTTAACTGCACTCCAATGTTCCATTATATGAACACACCACAGTTTAATTATTTTTTACCCTTTTGGGTAATGCTTATTTGCGATTTTTCATTATCTAAAAAGATATGTGGCAAGGAACAACCTTGTGCATGTGTTCAAGAATTTTTCTGGAATAAACACCAAGACATGTAATTACTGGGTTGTTTGCTAAGAACATTTTCACCTTTAATTGCTCTCTGAAGTTGTTGTAACAATTTATACCTGCCGCAGATCAGTTGCCAACCTCTGAGGGGAGGGAACTGGTATTTTGTTGCCCTGGCCAATCGCTTCATTGAGGTTTGAATGTTTCTAATACAAGAAGCTGTCGCTCAGGTTCTTCCATTTTCTCCAATATGTCTTAGCAAACTGAAGTAAAAATTACTGGAATAGAAAGTGCTCATTTAAAGAAGAAAAACTCAGGGTTTGGAAAATGAAAAGCATTCCATCCAAATACCCATAAAAAGCCCTACAAAAGTATAAAACGTTAGAATTGTGTAAAAATGGACAATTCACTCAGCAATATGTTTGTTTGGGTTGACTACAAAGGAAACTGCTCCGTGTGTGGTTCACTCTTCCTCTCCTCTAGACCTCTTTACACCGTCAGTCCCAGACCCAGGCAAATTGTGTTTCCATCTTTAGCAAGCTCTTGACTGATGTCTGCCATCACCCCACACAGGAAGTCCCTCTGAGGCACCGGCTGCTTTCCTGAGGGGCAAGTTATGTGCAGGTGCAGAGCCAGCACGTCTGCACCAGTAAGCCCACTGGCCGTGGCTGGAAATGCCACAGTTGGTGTGTCTCTTCCTCTAACCCAAGTGCCTTCATCTCGAGTGTTTGTAAAAATCATGAAAGCCTTTCTCCTTTCTTCTACTCTTCAATTCTTTTGCATGTTAAGAAATGCAGATGTGTAATTGCCATGTGTCTATGCCCCATGCCTAAATTCTGAACGAGTTTCTGTGCACCAGTCATTTCCCGGACTTGGGGATTTGTTGATTGCTCAGTCTGTAAATACTCCGGTTCTTGATAGCATTGTCAAGCAGCGAGTCTATACCTGCTTTGTGGATATCATCTCTCGTGGGCTTCCTCCTACTTGCATTTTTGCAGTAATACCTCTTTCTCAAAGACCCCGCTTTCCCTGTAAATAGGGAACACCAAGCTGGAAGAGGGTGGGAGAGAATGACCCTGTATTTGTGTTCACATTTAATCATTCAAACAACAATAAAAATTAGTAAGTGATACAGAGCTGGAAAAAAGTAGGCTATCTTGGTTTGACAAATCAATGAATGTGGAGTCCTGGGGAGAGTGGGTGTTTTGTGTCCTGTGGTGATCTGTTTTTCCCTCTGGAATGGGGGCTTGAGAAGCAACCCCCCGGCTTTCTCTCTCTGCTTGTCATTCATGCATCCTTTGGTGCTGCGCTATGGAGAGAACACTCCTACTTGAGCTCTAGTCGCTGGAAAAAATTTGTAGTTTTGGGTTTGAATGGAATCCCTGGGAGGGCAGTGGTTCTCAACTGCCATGGAGCAGCTAGTTTTGGCTTCCAAATCTTAATTCTTAAGCAGATTCCTTTTGACAGCTCTAGTACACAACAGATTCCTTCATGTATTAATTGCAGAATTAGGAGTACAGGACTATCTTGGAGCTCTCAGTGTTTGCCATAGAGTCCTTGTCAAGAGTGCTGTTATGGAACCAAGGCTGAAAATGCAGCTCTGTGAGGCCCTTTGAGCCCCTTGGCTGTGTATGTTGAAGCACGGAGGCACTGACTTCTTTCACTTCCAAAATTCTGCACCTTGCAGGTGTGGAAATACACACTGAGTGTCTCGGTCATAGCTGTATCTCTGGTGGAAAGGGATATTACTATATCTCACACCAGAGAATCCAGAACTAGCTGCTTATTCTGCTTATCACCAGCTCAGTGCGTCCCTGAGGACCCTACAGCACAGGAGACACTCCAGATGGATGCACATCCTTGGTTTCAGCATTCTTTAGGACTGTGGCTTCCTTCCCTGGTTGACTGCACTTGTGAATAACTTCAAAAAGAGTTGGCAAAGAGGTTTATCTTGATTACCAGCTCTGAATAGTTGGGGGTAAAAGCCTGGAGCACTTTGAGAAACATTGAGAGATTATGAATGGATTCAGTAAGACCAGTGTGGTAATTAATTAGCAATGTCTGCCATGACACATGATGGGAGAATGAGGCATATGTAGCCAATGTTGCCATCCTTGCCTTGGAGTGCTCCTCTTGCTCCTAGATTGTAGTGAGATGTAAGTATCATATTTCATGCTCCCCCCCCCCCCCCCCCCCCCCGCCTTGGTGTCTTCCCTGGTCTTTTGCAGACTCTCTAAATGCTCTGGCACCTACTTTCATAGAATGAATACCCCAAGCCTGCCTGATGTCACCATCTCCTGGAGGTAGGTCTATGCAAGACATCACTGGGAGGAAGTATCCGCTCTAGGAGTGGTATCAAAGAAGAACAAAAGCCCATTTTCCTGAGTTTTTCCTATATACATATTTATTTTATTCTTTTCACTAATAGCGCCAGCACTCCTAGTATTTGTGAATCCGTATTCTTTCTGCTTAGTGCATTTCAGAGCTTCACCCCCTCAGAAGGGGGAAGGAACGTTGAGCTTCCAGTGTAACCTAGAATATGCTGCTAATACTTCTAATTTGGGGTTCTCCAAATTCCTTATACTCTAGGAACCTAGTAATTTGTGGAGCTAGAAGTGGGTTACAGTAAGAAAGTCTACCAAAGAATACCAACTTTAAATTACAATGTCTTAAATTCTCTTGTTCTTCAATGCAGTATGGGAACAACATTTGTCTTTTTTTTTTTTAAAGATTTTATTTATTTATTTGACAGAGAGAGATCACAAGCAGGCAGAGAGGCAGTCAGAGAGAGAGGAGGAAGCAGGCTCCCTGCTGAGCAGAGAGCCCGATGTGGGGCTCGATCCCATGACCCCGAGATCATGACCTGAGCCGAAGGCAGCGGCTTAACCCACTGAGCCACCCAGGCGCCCCAACATTTGTCTTAAGCAGTCTTAAGATAGTATCCTTTTATCTGTCTTCCCATGTAAGGGAAGACACGCTATGTTTCCTCAGTTTCTAGGATGTACTTCCCGATGTCCTCACATTTACGCATTTCTGAGATGGTGATATCTTCTAACGGATGCTTTTCTGTTTTATTTTTTCTGCCACCAATGCTGTCGTTAATTCAGTGGTATGCCGAGAGTAAGTGACAACTTAAAATCAGAAGTATGGTTATGACCCCCCTTCTTGGGAACAATTAATCCTGTCCTAGCATTTTTCACAGTCATCCTGAGAATGGCTCTCTGAATGGAATATGTCTTTACCGGCTTACTGATTCTCTGCTTAGTTTAATTACTGTTTTCCAAAGCCCTCTCTTTATAGCCTTGTGTTAAGCATTATATTGCAAATCATAAACACACTTTGATTGTTTTCCCAAGAGCAGGTTACAGAACATCAAAACCTGCTTTACGACATTCTGAAAGGCTGGCCTGGTAGCTGCAAATCTGGTAGCAAGATGTGAGGCAACAAAGGCCATTGACACCACTGATTGGATTTCCACACTGCATATGGGTTTAGTGATGTGTGTTCAAACATGTTAATTTACCAGCCAGCTGGACTGAATTGTACCTGGGTCTGTAGCACTCCATCGTGGCATGTGGGTCAAAGACTTGACTTTTAACAAGCTACACAGAAGTGATTTGTTTTATGTCATTGTATACCTTTGTATCATAGGCAACAGGGGAATGTGAGTGTGCATCATTTCTGAAAATAATAATTGGAGAATGTTTCTTTCTCTTTGCCATGAAAATGAGGGGGAATTGTCATCTAAAATTGGCTTCAGATGTTGAAGTTATACTGATGGAGATTTTTAGGCTCCAGTCATATTCCATGCTGTGAAGTGCTTTGCCAAAGAAATGACTTGTTAAAATAAATAAAATAAATGCCTCGTAGTTTAGGAAGTGGACTGTAAAGTCTCCGCTTTTAGCTCTAGGTAAAGACTGTGGCTCTTTTCTTAGATATATCAGCACATGAAATGCATTTTCCCCCAGGATCTTGTAGCATATGACTTTTAAGATTTTGGTTCTGGAAAGTCAGCTAAGGCTTTTTCAGGAAAGAACAAGGTGTTGGAACAGACTGAGCCCCTGAGCTGTTTCAGAAATGCCATTTGTCTCTGTGCTCTTGAAGTCCTATTGTTGCTCTTCTCTTTGTTCCTATGCTGCTGTCCTCATAGGAAGACCAGATCTCTTTCAAGGGGCACTCTTTACTGGGATTTGTGATCTGGGGGGAGAACAAAAATGAGAGTTGGCTGAGAGGTAGCACAAGCCTAATTTTTAATACGCAGTGTTTCATTTAGCCCACTCAGAAATATTAGATCATTTTTACCAGTGTAAATAAAGCTTGGGACAGATAAAGAACACTAATGTAACGTTTTGTGCTATCAAGAAATGTCTCAAGCCATTTTTCCCAGTTGAGCTTAGGAATGCTTACATTTGATTTTTATTTTGAAGTTAGAAGATACATTGATAGAGACTGGAGATTAGTAAAAATGCAGGAGCATTAACAATACTTGGCTGTTTCTTTTTATCATGATGAAAAGAGGGAGTAAATTCTACAGATGAGTATAGTTCTTTGTAACTATATTTGTAATAACTGAGAACGTATTGTCAGAAGTTTGTGATATTCTAAGAAACTCAAATCTAACGTTTGAAATCATATTCTCCTCAGTCTCCTGTGTCCTGTTTTCATGCCTCACTAACAAGGAAAGCAGAAGCTTTGTTCTTTTATTCATGGGTTCTAATACCTAGTACAGTGCCTAGGCCTTTATAAAACTCAATGACTATTTATTGGGTGGGTAAATGAATGAGAAGGAAAGCAGATGCCTCTTCAGTTTCAGTTCAGCACTGATTTTTTGGGCATGACGAGCAGAGGGATTCTGCTGCTGTCATGCCCTTGAGAAGTCTGCATTCAGCAGTATAGTGTTCCTGCTGCTCTCCGTGGAGGCTATGTGTTACTCCTAAAGGGTGTTGGGCTCCTGACCAAACTATTAGGCTACCATGGTCGAGTATTACAGCTTTTTTTCTGGCTGGGGATTGGGAGGGATGAGAAGCAGGTCTAAGTTCACTTGAGCTCACAGCTCCCTGCCCACCCCCTCAGATGAGCTGGGCAAGAATTCTTAGAAATACCCCAACTACTCACCCAACAAATTTCTGGGAAGGATAGAGAACCAGGTGTAACTGGTTATAAGGCGGACAGGGTAGAGTGGTCTCAGTGGTTTCAAGTCAGAAACTCAGTGATGTACAAGTAGAAACCGTGCCACACAGCCATGGCAGGGCAGCGGAAACCAGCAGTTTGAGGTGAAGTGGTCAGGACACAGTAGGTGTTCTTGAGCAAGAGCTTTGGACACGCCTGAGCATCTGGGTAATTTAGGTGTGAGGAGCCTAGAGCAGTGTTAGTCATACAGTGTGGCTTCCACATTACATATTTATAGATTGTGTCCTCTTCAACCAGGAAGTACTAGTCATGCATCTGTTATTCGGCTACAGTGTAGTTATATTGAAATGGGAAAAGAATGTAGTGAAAATTTCTGTCTGTAGCACTCCTCAGAGTGTTCTTCACTTTTACATTATTCGAACTATTTAAGAAATCTGAAAAATGTAAAAAAAAAAAAAAGAACAGTAGCAGTATAATTGATTATGTTCTGATGACCATTTTTGCATTTATTTACACCTACATAATTATATACGCCTTTGCCTGTAGATTCGCTTTTGAACCTGTTGTAACATCTTATTTGTTCCCTCATTTATTATTAATGAGTTCAGCAAAATCTTTGACATCAGTTCATGCCATGCTTTTACCTTTTAAAAATTATCCTCTATGAATATCAATATAGAATTGTAAACTTCAAGAATTGTTAGAGAAGGGCCTAACTTATTTTAAATGATCCGAGATCTTGAATAATATTGTAGACTGGAGCACATGATATGATAGCAGGAGGCTCTGTGGGAAAATGTGCATCGTATATGGATTCTAGTGAGCCTTTTTATATTTGGAAAGAGCAGAGCTCAGGGGTCAGAAGAGGTGTTCAACTTCACACACATACAAGGAAGAAATTCCTATGATGTTTGAAAGGATGATATACAAGAAAGAAGCAAAGGCCATGTAAGTAGAATCCAAACACTTGAAAAGCAATGATCTAATAAATGAAGCTTGAAGTTCCCAGAAAGTTTCTCAGCAGCTAGTGAGCCTAGGTCCTATTGACCCTTTATAAATTCTGCTAATTTATATTTGTGTTTTAGAGATGAAGTGTCCTCCATCTTATAAGACCTGTTTTATTACTGAGTTTATGGCCAATGATGTTACAATATGTATACTTAATAAAACATGAACCACACATATTTTACTGTGCTTCATGAGACATGTATCTTTTATTCTAAATCATAAATGTTATTTGTTGTAAACCATCAAGAGAGCAAGAACTTGGGGCACCTGGGTGGCTCAGTGGGTTAAAGCCTCTGCCTTGGCTCAGGTCATGATCCCAGTGTCCTGGGATCAAGCCCCACATCAGGTGCTCTGTTCAGCAGGGAACCTGCTTCCCCCTCTCTCTCTGCCTGCCTCTCTGCCTACTTGTGATCTCTGTCAAATAAATAAATAAAATATTTAAAAAAAAAAAAGAAAGAAAGCAAGAACTTTTGTTTCTTGGGTAGATATTTTGGTCAGAAATCTTCCAGATGCCCTCTTAAAGACTGTCTAGAGTTACGCATCATTGACATGTGAGCAGATCCCTTTCAGAGGAATTTAAATATATTTGTTGGAGTTATTTTTGCAAAAAGGAGACATAAGGGTGTGATAAACTGATGGAAAATTTGAGATTTACTTATGAATTGAGGAGGATAAACTTTTGCTATATAGCCAGTGGAGAATTTTTGGCTTGGTAAAGAGAAGACTTTGGGAGGACATAATAGCTTTATTCAAATTGTTTAAATATTTTCAGGGTTATTGTTCACATAGGAATTAGACTTATTCCATGCAGTTCCCAAGGGCAAAACTAAGGCCAGCAAGTCCCTGAAGTTATAAGGAGACATCTGTCAATTCAGTCTAAGGTGAATTTTCTAACAGTCAGTGAGGGTGCTGGTTCCAAACATTTGTGGACTCTTTGAAGCCTTCTCTCAGAGAACATAGGATCGATCACCTACTGGTGACCTTATATGAGGGACCCCTGTGAGGGATAACTTGGACTAGGGTGTCTCTGGGGTCAGAGACCTTGCTATATAATTATGTGACGGCTCTCCTTAAAAACATACAGATGTTCTGCAGCACCGGGAAAAATGAGGAAGGAGACTTGCTCCTCTGACATGGTTCTAGGTGCTAAATATGAAAGCCTTTGTTACTGCAAGTCAGCCCCCAGTCTTTCCAGAAACTGACTAACATTCTGAGGCTTAGGAGGAGGTGTTGGGTTTCCTGGCAGATGCAGAATCTGCTGTTCTGTAATCATTCTTTGTGTGGGCCCAGCCGGATTTGGGCAGTAGATCCACTTGATGTGTAATTGTGACAGTGGCCAAGCAGTGTAACCAGATGGGCTGTCCCGGGGACCGCATGACTATCTTGAAATGTGACAGCACAGGAATTCATTTTTGAAACCAACTGCCTCCTTCTGGCAAGCGTCAAATGTAGGGTATAGTTTTAGCCCACTGCAAGGGGCTGGAGGGAAGGCTGTTGGAAGGACTAAGCAAGCGGTGGTCCCGGGAATCCAGGTCCGTGGGCCTGCTGCTGTTTCTCTTCCCAGGGAAAGAACAACAAGACAAAGATTTGGAGGCAAAAATCAGGATTTAAAAGACCAAAAGATGCTATGCTATTTTAAAGATTTTGTTCATTTATTTATTTGAGAAAGAGCACATGCAAGGGGAGACCCAGAGGAGGAGGGAGAGAGAGAGAATCCCAAGCAGACTTCGCTGAGTGCGGAGCTTGAGACCGGGCTCGATCTCACGACCCTGAAATCATGACCTGAGCCAAAACCAAATGCCTGACTCTTAACTGACTGAGCCACCCAGGTGCCCCTATCCTATTTGAAAAAGTAGGATTACACTGCTTTTGAAGGAGCGGTGAGTTTGGGAAGATGGTGGATTTTTCAGGCATGGTACATCCTACTTCTCTAGAAAACAACACAGGTAACCAGGCAAATTCCACATACTCTGCGAACTGATCCTAACTTACAGATGGGCTTTCCTGGAAAGGGAGTGGCTTCCAGGAGCGGAGATAACCTGGAAAAAAATTGATGCCCAGGTTCAAACTTTGATGCATTCCTGCCTTCTTGAGAGCCAAGCTTGTTCTAGCGCAGGGCGTGACAGCAATCCAGCCACTTAAATGTTTTTTGGCAAATAAAGTGTTACTGAAACACGGCAGTGCTTCTTCTTGGAAGTGTTAGCTGTAGCTGCTTTCACTCTGGACCAGGGCAGAGTTGAGTCATTGCAAAAGACTGTGTGGCCAGACAAAGTCTAAGACACTTACCTGGCCCCACACAGAAGAAGTTTGCCAACCCCTGGTCTGTCAGGCTACTCCCTGCTTCACCATGACTGTCCTTTGAGAAGATGCTGATCACACTATTATTGAGCCAGAAGGGAAAGTCAGCAGAAGTAATCAGCAAGGACTTCCACAAAATACTTTTCCATCTTCCATCTTACCTGCTCTTCCTTCCCTGTTCCTTCGACCTGTTCCTCGGCACCTATTTCCCATCATGCACTTGAGTTTAGTAGATGACACGCCCATCAGGGAGTCATACCTAATAGAATAAAATATTTTGACCAGTCTGTCCCCTTTGTCTTTCGTATTCTGTAAAAATTCTAGGAACAAAGTAAATTCAGTTAACATCTGTTGCATTCATTAGTATGTGGGGCTGGGTCCATGAAAAACAAGATAGCAATGACCATTTAATGCCACAGGTAACTATTTTGATCGTTAACAAGGGATGGGATTTCTTGATCCTATGTATGATCACAGTTAACATGTGTTCTAGTACCATTTTCTTCATAAATGGGACAGCTTTTTGTTAGTATTTAGTAACCTTTGTCCTATAATAATAATTACGAAAATGAATTTTACTTTGTATTATACTGAAACAGTGCCTTTCTACTGTTGAAGTTCATTTAGTTAAACCTTAGTATGTCTCTACTATTTGAGTTGGAGTTCCCCTTATACTTCGTTAGAGGGTTTTTAGCCAATCTAGACCGTGAAAGGATATGTCTTCCATAAGTACTATCTAAGAACCTCATAGGTTTGTAACAGTGAATGTGGAAATTTATGGCTTTAGTTGGCCAAGTGCATATTGCTTCAGCCTGTGATTTATGGTCTAGTGAACAACCACAGAACATGTCCTTTGCAATTAATTGACCTTTGTACAGCCTGTTTGGGGTCTTACTAACAGCATCTGAAATGAAAGAAAAACTCTACCAGTTCTTACATATTATTACTTGGGAAATGATCCTATTAAAAATTTGCCCTATGGTAATTTCAAAAGAAGTTATACTTAAAGACTTAATTTTTAAAACTGTGCTTTGAGTCTCACTGAAAGTCTTTAGCTGTTACTAAGAAATTGTTTGCCACACAGATATGTAGGGGTAGAAATTTAAAAAATTTTAGCATCCTTCAGGTACATAAATCTTTGTCCAAATCATAAAATTCCTTTACATGAACATTTGATGTGAGGGTTGTAGTGTGTTATAGAAATAGAAAATCCAATGAGGAAGACAACATCGAAATGTTTTTACCTTTTTGCTCTGGGGAACAGAGGGGTACCCCCGGTGTAGAGAACAGAGACATCCCAAATGTTGCCAGGATCTTGTTGACCTGATGCATTTTGTGTTACACAGAACATCTGAAAAAGTAAGGCATTTGTCCTAACAGAATATACAGTGCTTTAGAACTTCTGTTTTAACTATAAAAATAGTGAATGTTTGTGGCAAAATAAAAGTTTGAATTATACAAAAGTTAGTAAGTAAAAGACCTACCCAGAGGTAGCCATTGTTCAATTTTCTTGTGTTTATTTCCAGAAATGTTTGTATGTTATGTGTACATTTTTTTCCTACAGATGAGAAATGGTGTTCGGAGGCATTCCTCCCTGCCCTGCACCCCCCATACTATATTTGGTCATTTTGAATGCGATTATATAATTCCCCTTCATTCTGTGTTACTGCTACAAAGTAATTTATTAGGCCATCTCCCTTGCCATATTTTTGTTCACTTTATTTGCTGACTCAAAACAGCACTGTGGTGAAAAAAGTGTAAATATATAATTGTGGGCTAAATATATAATTGTGTGAGTATATCATTGTGAAAGTAGACTTAAAGGAAGGACACAGTCTGTGTGGGTGTGTTTTAAATTTGAACAGTCACTGCCAAATGTACCTCCAAATTTTTAGTCCTAGCATAATAAGGACTTATAATGTCCATAGCTGGAAATTCTGGAATATTATCCTTATCATCCTAGCTAACATTTATCAAGCATGTTCTGTGTGTACTGTTCTCAGTGCCTTCTTTACTTGTAATAACCTTTTAAATCCTCACAATGACCAGTGAAGTAGGCACCCATTTTACAGATAAGGAGATTAAAACTGAGTCACATAGTGAGGTCACTTAACTTGCCCGCCTATAAGTTACCATAAGTAGTGAGTGGTTGAGGATTTAAATATGTGTCTGTCGATCGTGATAGAAGGGGAACACAGCCAGCTTGGCTTGGAAGAGAGAGATGATCATGACATGAGAGAAGAAAGTCTGGGACATAGCTGTGAATGTTTACCTCGGAAAGAGTACAAAGAAATAGTACAAAATTTATTCTTATGGGCAAAGTGATGTTGAGAAAAATAAATGCACTGTAGCACATAAAGAGAGTCGGGGAGGATCTCTTGGAATTTTTTCACTAGCCACTGACTAGAGATCTGGAATGAAAAATATGCCAGTTAAAAATGAGGCCAAGTTAAAAAAAAAAAAAAAACTATTGTTTCTTTATCTTCTAAATAAGTTGGTTAATTAAAGCCTGATTTAAAGGAAAAGAAAGTAAATGTTCTTGAAGGTCCCTTATGCTGTACCACTTTTCTTTTCTAGCAAAGGGGGTTTTGTTTTGTTGTTTCTTCAGAATGTGAGATAATGGGAACAAAGTAGATAACAAGAGAAGAGCTTCAAACTAGTTAGTGTAGGTTGAAAGCGAAGTGAAGTGTCAGAGCCTCCATCCAGTGGGAAGTTTTGTCCATCAGTATTATCTTTTTTTTTTTTTTAAAGATTTTATTTATTTATTTGACAGAGATCACAAGTAGGCAGAGAGGCAGGCAGAGAGAGAGGAGGAAGCAGGCTCCCTGCGGAGCAGAGAACCCGATGTGGGGCTCGATCCCAGGACCCTGGGATCATGACCTGAGCCGAAGGCAGAGGCTGTAACCCACTGAGCCACCCAGGCGCCCAACCCATCAGTATTATCTTATGCTTGACTATCGACCTACCAAGGAAATAGGATGAGTTGGATTAGAGAAATAGTAAAATTAATGTTTTTCCCCCTTTCTAATTACCTTATAAAAGAAGTAGCTGTTGAAAGTTAAGTATTTTGTAATTGAGTCACTGAACAACATAAATTAAAAAAAAAATCATTGGTTTTAGAAATTGGGCCCTCAAACTAAGGAGAGTACACACTGGTTTTCCATAAAACCTCACTATCAGAGTTTTATAGAATCTTAGAACTTCTAGGGACTTTAGAAACAGTCTGGCCTTACCCTCTCAATTAGGAGAAAGAAAAATGAGGCCCAGAGATACTCAAACTTAGCAAGAAATCCTGATTGAGTAAACCAAAAAGTTAAGTTCTGGAATCTCATCTTCAGATGGCCAATCTAGTCATCACTCCACCATCCCATCGCTCTGAAAATAAGTGATATTTGCAAATATTATCTAAAAACAGTAATCAGAAAATTTAGCAATATAAAATGTTTGTATCAGTTCAGTGCTAATTATTTAATAGACCTAAAAATAGGCATACAAACATAAATGTTTATAACACTTTTAAAAGAAATCAAAACTAGATTTTAATATGAATTAGCCATTTTGTAGGTAGAATGTAAAAGGATCTAATGTGATTACTAGAATTTGTATTCTCATAGGGCAAAATCTTCTCTAGGGGTCGTTTGGTGTTACCCACAATCTGTTTTAAAAGAAGGAAAAGTAGCTTTTTTAAAGAATAGAATGAAGCTAATATTCTTTCTTATTAGAGAAAGTTGTAATGGAATCGGTCAAGGCAGTGGTCAAAAGCAGGGTTAGGTGTGTATAATTTAGGGGAGGGATTTGTTTGCAATTCCAGGGTCCTGAACTGCTCAGTGCTGTTAGCTCATGTTCAAGCACACTTAAGAAATCCCTATGAAGATGGTTATTAGACTGGTGTGTAACAGAACAGGAAAACAGGTTAGGGAAAAGCTTCATAAGTGCTGTCTGTATGCACACACATTATATATAGATAAGGCATTGATAAGGGGGTAGAAGAGTTCCCACAGAAAAAGTCTAGAGAAAAGGGATCAGAGGTCATCCAAGTAAGACATCAGGCCTTAGAACAATATTGAGAATTAGAATAATATTCAGAAATGTTGAATGTAGCTAAAATAGCAGTAAAGGATTAGGGAAAAGCAAACTCATTTTTGGCCACTAACCACATCTGACTTTCTTATACAGTTAAGTGGTTAAGAGTGAAAGGCCAGCTTTGTACTTACTGCATATTGCTTGTGATTAATATGAGGTCTAATTTTAGGAAAGAGGTTGCCCTGATTCTTTCCCACTGCCTCTAAATTTCCAACGGGATGACCTTTGGCGGCTTACTGGTCTTCTCTTTGCTCTGTTTCCTCCTTACTAACATGAGTGAAACAGCGGCTCGCCCATCCAGTAGATTATATGAAGAGCATAGTGCTTAGAACAATGTTTGACCCACAGTAAGCTCTGAATGTGTTAGATTTGCTGTTGCTTTCATTACAACTAATGCCCTCTATACAATCTTACTTATTTTTCCACTTGTTTCTCTGTAACAAAGAAACTAGAGGGGTGGCAGATGGCTCAAAGAATAACACGTTAGAGGCTGGTAACACATAGGACCCAGGTGCTTTCCAGGAATATCAGACATCTCGACTTGCATCAGCAATTTCTTTCGTGGACTTCTTAGGGGAGACTCTTCCCCTCAGCATGTCTCCGTGTCCAGTGCTCTTGAGGGGACCCCCGCTCCCTGACTGCAATTGCATTCATCTGTTTCTGGTTCGTGGCTCTGCATAAATACAGACTGTAGCAGCCGCACAAAGTAGGAGCAGAGAGCTGATTCACAGATGTGTTTCACTTGGCTACTGGAGGACACATCTGTATCGAAGGACCAGGGCTGCACAGAGGAAGCTGGAGACACATTGCCAAGATGAAGAACTCTGAGGATCGCCCCCAGGAATATAGTGATAACAGTACTTTTATGAGAAGCTTTTACATACGTTAGCTCATATGATTTTCTCAACTCTGAGGCATGTGAAGTAAAAATGAAGCGTTCTTTCCTCTGTTTTGACTACAGTATCTAGGTCTACTCTTAATATGTTTACATTACTAAAGCATTTCCAAAGTGTAAAGATTTCTCTCTGTATACTAATCTTCAGCTTCTAAAATGATCTCCTGTTCTGTTAACCATGACTATTAAGCTTGCTGTAGACAGGCTCTCAGGGGACCCGAGACACAGGACAGGATTTTGTTGTAGTTTTGGAAACTTGCCCTAGTTTGAGGGACTAAAAAGATCTGGCACCTTCTATTCGATTTTATAGGTTCAAATACCGTTGGCTAGTTGGCTATCGCTGTGGGTCTTGGCTTGCTGGATACATTGGTAACAGCGGGGTTTTGCTAACTTTAATACTCCATTTTAGGAGAGAAGGGTTCAGCATTTACACTGCCATTGTAGCTACTTTACTAACATGTTAAATAGTAACCAAGGACTGTTCTAAAAACTCATCAGATTTCCTAAGCTTTTTAAAACCATGCAAGTGTAATGCAGTCTGACTTCAAAGCTGCTGCTCTAGCTGTTGTCCCCATCATCTGGCTGGTTCAGTCTCCAGATGAAATTCGTGCAACTGCTCGAGTTCAGATATCTGTTACTGCCGGCTTTTAAGGCACCGTAAGCACTAGTTACTTTGCCTGCTTTTTGTGACTACTTAACGAATAGTTTTGAAATTACATTTCTTTTATCTCACCGCAGTAGACCAACCTAGAAAGATTCGCTTCGAAAAGTGTTTTTGAGGTAAAGTATAGGGCTGAAATTAAAAGCCCCACCTTGAAACTGCTATCCCAAAGACTGAGATTCTGACCTTAGTAAATAGGTAGTAACTACTTCATTGTCCCCCAGCAGCTCTATGTACCTGGCCCAGCATCTCTTCCAAGGGGACAGGGGGTACAGTTGTACTAAGGTGGTCTCTGAATGTGAAATTAGAGAATTCTGAAATTTTCCTCTTCGAGTCTATTAGGTCACACAAATGACTTCTAGCCACATAGGTGTGCAGACATGCCTGCGAAGTTCCAACTACAGTGCCATCTTCTGATGGACTTGTGTTCGTGTGGAGCAGAAGCCACAGCCCCCTGATTTTGTGGGGAGGTGAGGGTTCAGGCGGGGGGCTACTGTCCACAGAGGCCCTGAGGGCCCTGGTGCTGGCTTCAGGTCACCCTGTTTTGTAAGACAAAAGACTGGCCAGAGTAACCTTTAAAAAGGGGTTCCTGCATTCCTTGGGTTCCAGTTCCCGTCAGCTCAGATGCATTTCTCAAACTCAAAAGCTGTCACAGCAAGAGGGCTGGGCCTGTGGATAGTGTGTGCTCGTTTTACTTCTATCCATCCAGGGTCAGGCTTTATTCTACCTTTTCATCTGAAGCAGTACCTAGTTTTGGTTACATCAAATGAAACCCTTCAAAATTGTTACTGTTTTCTGGAGTCTGAATAAACTAACTGAAATAGTCTAATTAACAACTGACCAAATCCTGTGGTCATTATTAAAGACACTTTTCCTCCTTTTGTGGATTTAATCCAGACGTATAATTGAGCAATGCTGTCCTCAGTGCTCATAGGAGCTAGACATCCTTTGTCCTCCCAACAAACACTGTGCCTTTCCCAATGTTATTGTGCCCCGGAAGGAAAACAGTATCATACCATGGTGTGGCTAAGTTCCCATTTCAATTCCCCTTTATAGTCAACAATACTGTACAAACTTTTTTTTTTCTTTCTTTAAGAGAGTGAGCTAGTGGGCAGGCGGGTGAGCCAGGGTGTGGGGGTCGGGGGCAGAGGGAGAGGGAGGGAGAGAATCTTAAGCAGGCTCCATGCCCAGGCTGCAGCCTGACCAAGGCTTGATCTCACGACATGACCTGAAATCAAGAGTTGGACACTTAGCCAGCTGAGCCACCCAGACGCCTCTACTGTACCAACTTTTATGGTGACAGATGGTAGCTAGATTTATTGTGGTTGCCGTTTCACATCATGTATAAATGCTGCATCACCATGTTGTACCCCTGAAACTAATACAATATTTTATGTACATTGTTTTTTAATTTTTTAAAAAATACAAATTTAAAAAGTGATTAAAATAATAAATTCCCCTTGATTCGTCGTTCAGAAAATGTCCCCTTTGTCACACCTAAGTCTGTCTGTAGCACCGTCTTGTCCCTTGGTGAGGGAACAGTCTGATGATTAGAGGCAACATTTGAAGACCAACATCTTCTATCTCATTGTCTTCTAATGGCTTATCTAGGCCATTGTCTAGATGCTCTGAAAGTCAGATGTGCTTATGGCTGTTGTGCATATATATCTGGTGGTATATTATGTTTTTTGCTTTCTATTTAGGACCAGGAAGAAAACAAGGGAGCGACAAGTTGGCCTGAATTCTACATCGATCAGCTCAATTCTATGGCTGCTGTAGGTATACTTTCTGTTCAATGGCACACAGTTTTTAAAAGGCAAATTTAGCACACAATTGGACAATAAATTCACTTGAGTAAGAACTACCAAATGTCATTATCTTTCCAAACTCCATTCCAAACACTCAGTGTTGCGGGGGTAGGGGGGAGTTGAAAAGGAGGGCAGGAGTTGTACTTGGCGAAATTATTTTTTCCAGTATGTTTTACATAAAATCAGCACACACTAAAATATACGTGAGTTTAATATTATAAGAGGAAATGTAATCTTAAATCTGGCTTATGTTCAACTTTAACTTGCAGTTGCTCTTACCAGTCGTTTGGAGCGTTGTTACGGCAGTAGTAGTCTACACGTTAATAGCATTTTACAATAATACAATGGAACTGTTCCTTCACTGTTCTCCTCCCATTCTCCTTTCCACCTGCTTAGCTCCTGGATTCTTGATGTTACAGGGCAGCCAGGTGCTCCTTCACTCTTGTAAATAACAAAGGGAGTTTATGGAATAAGTGGTGAATAAAAGACAAAAATTATGCTGAGATGTCCTTGGGAAATCTTTGGTTAAGTAATTGCTTAAGATGCATTTTTCAGTGCCTAAAATACGCCTCTGATCACATGGATGGCATGTAATGTCAGCATTCTGAGCACCCTTCAGGGCACGTATTGATCCCAGCTAAAATATGCAGCAGAAAACAAGTCCTCAAACTTTGAGCCTTAATAACTCAAATCCTATTCATGTCGATAAAAATCGGTGATTGCCCATGGTGCACCAGTGTTCACTTGTGTGGGTACACTCAGGATTTTAAGATCACTCTGTTAGATTCAACTTTGAGTTTATAATATCCATGCAAGATGATAGCTTCCATAATAAGTATTTTTCTCTACCTCTTCCTCTTCTTCCTTTCCTAGGGTCCTTTTGGATAATTAGCTGCCTCATACTTAGGCAAACATTTAAAAAAAAATTGTCTAATATTTTGCTGCTGCTGCAAAAGTTAAAAACTGATTAGAATATGTGAATCACACTTTTATTAAACTTTTAGAGACATTGACTTTTAGTAGCTTCCTCTTTTCTAGCTTTTTCTTTGAAGATGCTTCTTTTGCTGTTGCACAATGAATAATAAACAGCCTAGTAAATGTGGACAGGGCTGTATAAATTATAGAAGAAACTGCATAAGCTTTTGCCCCGAGGATTTCTAGTTTAAAAGCACTGCAGAAAATAACACCCAATGCCTCCTTGTCCAAGGCATCCTACATAATGGCAAAGATGAGAAAAGAGTGATCTCAGCATTTGTATGAATA